>NC_042617.1:18444968-18749968 GCF_901001135.1 Rhinatrema bivittatum | reverse complement strand
CCACACACACTCTCTCTTTTGCACTATAAAACTTTTACATTTATATATATATATACAAAAAAGCCCCACTATCCTTAATTCACAAATGTTATATATATTCTGAAATCGTAATTTAAAAAAAAGTTTATAACTTAAAAAACTTTAATCAAACCTCCTGTTTTCTTTTTGCTGTTAAAATTAATTGAAGCCTCAATTATCTAAAACCACTTTCACACATCCCCTTATCAAAAGTCAAAATCTCTAAACATGAAACAAAGTATCCCACGCTAAAGAACAGTACAAAATCTGTCCTTAATAAGGAAACACAGTATCCAGAGTAACATTCACCACAGGCTGAGAGGCTCCAGGATTATAAATGCAGCAAATGCCCACATCCAGAACGTCAAGTAAAGGCCCTGCAGAGGCCTTTGTTTCACCCACATTCAGCCTTCCTCAGGGGAATTAATCGTCAGCCTTCACACCCCAAAGGGATTCACAATGGTGCAGTCCTTTCTCAGCGGCACAGGTGAGTAATAGTGTAAATATTCAACTGAATGATCAGCAATGCCCCTTCCAACTCACAGCGGCAGAATGCTCAGCAATTTAAAGTGGCAATAAACCAAACAGAGGGCCTCATTTCCCAAGCCGCTCGCACGCGATAAGGGACCTTTCGCACGCGCAAAGTCCCTTATCGCGTGCGATACCAGGATGGGGGCGGAGTCGGCCCAGGAAGAGGAGGAATCGGGGCCGACTCTGCGCCGACGCCGCGGACAGCGAAAAGGTAAGGGCCTTTTCGCTGTCCACTTTCGCTCCCAATAGCTACACCTCCTATGGTGGCGCTATTGGGAGCGATCGCTGCCGGCTAGCGCAGGCCCGCCCCCCCTGATTCGGCCCCCCGCCCCTCATCTTCTAAAGCAGGGGTCAGGAACCTTTTTGGCTGAGAGAGCCATAAACGCCACATATTTTAAAATGTAATTCCATGAGAGCCATACAATATGTTTAAAACTAAATACAAGTAAATGTGTGCATTTTATGTAAGATCACACTTTTAAAGTACAATAAGTCTCTGAAAATATTACACCAGGCCTTAAGACACCAATACATCTCCTATTAGGAAAACGGACCAAGTCAGGCTGCTATAGAGTCCTACACAGAAACTACACGCCAGCAGAAAACCTCACCTGAATCACGTGCTGTCCCTCACCTAACATAGAATAAAGAGACCAAACGCATAACAAGAAGCATGCAGACAAAAACTGAATTGGAAACTGCAACAAGCCAGAGTCTCTGTATGCAGTGTAACAAAGGAAAAAAGAAACATCACCCATCCTTATAAAACAAATCAAGAAATATAAAATCATCAGCAGTAAAACTGTACTAACAAAAAGAACATATTTCGAAACAGCTGATGAGTGGAATATCCAATAATTAAAAACTCATATAAAACATTTCCAGATACCAACAAAATATTTCAAAATAGCAGACACAAAGATCCAGTAATGAAAAATAATAAGGATACAAAAATTTTTTTGCTCTGCATACCTGGGAACGTTTGATATCCAGGTGTCCTGAGATTGTTCTGAATTAGCAGGAGGTGGGGTGGTTTGCTTGGAACTTTCTCCTCTCTCAGTCACATACCAGCGCTCTCTCTCACACTGGCTCTCAATGACACACCTATACACACATGCTCTCAGTCACTCACATATACAAATGTTTTTTCTCTCTCACTTATATAGGCTCTTAATTACACATTTACACACATGCTGTCTATCTTTTCACGCTTACACACACACAGGCTTTCAATCACATAAATACATGCTGTCTTTTTCTCTCACACACAGACTCTCATTCACATGCTTACAAACATGTCCTCTCTTTCTCTCAGTTACACACAGGCTCTCAATGACATACTCACATGCTCCATCACCTGAACCAGCTCTCAATCACACACAGACACACATGATCTCTCTCTCTCATTTAAACACAGGCTCTCAATCACATACTCACATGCTCCATCACCTAAACCAGCTGTCAATCAGACACAGACACACATGATCTCTCTCTTACTTATACACACAGGCTCTTAATCATACATACACATGATCTCTCTCACACACAAAGGATCTCAATCATACACACATACTCTTTCAAACAAACAGGTTTTCAATTACAAACTTACACATACAGGTTCCCAATGGTAAACTTACATTCATGCTCTCTCTCTCACAGGCAGGATCTCAATCACAGACATACTCTCTTTCACATATACAGGCTCTCAATCATTCACATACATGCAATCTCTCACTCACACACACAGGATCTCAAACACACATGCTTGCTCGCTCATTCACTCTCTCTCTCCCCCCCCCCCCCCGGGAACTCGCGGCAGCAGCAGCCACCTCCCAACGCTAACCTCCTTCATTTTCAGCCCTCGCGGAGGCGAAGGCGGAGTCCCATCGGCCGCGGTTGAAGATTTTCATTTTCCTCCGAGCCGCGCTGCAGTCTTCTTCCCGCGCAGGCACCCGATGCTCTCCACTTCCTCTTCCGGGCCGCGGGAAGAAGAGAGCACCGGCGTGCTCTCTTCTTCCCGCGGCTCGGAAGAGGAAGTGGAGAGCATCGGGTGCCTGCGCGGGAAGACCCGCGCAGGCACCCGATGACTCCAGCGCTGGCACCCGGCTGACACCCGATGACTCCCGCGCAGGCACCCGGATGACTCCAGTCGGCGTGCTCTCTTCTCCTCCCCCCCGCGGCCCGGAAGAGGAAGTGGAGAGCATCGGGTGCCTGCGCGGGAAGAAGAGACCACACTAGCGTGGTCTCTTCTTCCGCGCAGGCACCCGATGCTCACCACTTCCTCTTCCGGGCCGCGGGGGGGGGGGGGAGGAGAAGAGAGCACGCCGGTGCCGCTGACTCCAGCTGTCCTGCCGCGTTCCGCCCGGGCTGACAGCATTTTAAGCCCGGGCGGCGGAGGACCGGGGAGCAGCTGGGTCAGCGGGGAACCGCGAAGTATGGCGACACGTGTCTGCGAGCCAGATGCAGCCCTCAAAAGAGCCATATCTGGCTCGCGAGCCATGGGTTCCCGACCCCTGTTCTAAAGTATCGCAGGCCTGCGATACTTTAGAAGATGAGGCCCACGGTCCTTAAAAGCGCTGCCATTTCACAGCAGCACATACAAAGCTCCAAACGGCAAAGCTGCCAAAACTGGTGTTCAGAACTGTTATTTCTTAGCCAGTACCTCCACACACACATATACACACACTCTCTCTCTTTTGCATTATAAAATATATATAGATATATACACATACACACACATATACACACACTCTCTTCTGCACTATAATATATACACACACACACACACTCTCTCTCTTTTGCATTATAAAATATATATAGATATATACACACACACATATACACCCACTCTCTTCTGCACTATAATATACACACACACACACACACACACACTCTCTCTCTTTTGCATTATAAAATATATATAGATATATACACACACACACATATACACCCACTCTCTTCTGCACTATAATATACACACACACACACACACACACACTCTCTCTCTCTCTTTTGCATTATAAAATATATATAGATATATACACACACACATATACACCCACTCTCTCTTTTGCACTATAATATATATATATATACACACACACATACACACACTCTCTCTCTTTTGCATTATAAAATATATATAGATATATATACACACACACACACACATATACACCCACTCTCTCTTCTGCACTATAATATATACACACACACACACACTCTCTCTCTTTTGCATTATAAAATATATATAGATATATACACACACACATATACACCCACTCTCTCTTTTGCACTATAATATATATATATACACACACACACATATACACACTCTCTCTCTCTTTTGCATTATAAAATATATATAGATATATATACACACACACACACACATATACACCCACTCTCTCTTTTGCACTATAATATACACACACATATATACACACACTCTCTTTTGCACTATAATATATATACACATATATATACATATATATATATATACACATACATACATGCAAAAACTCCCAAAAAATTTTTTGGGAAAAAAAGCACTACTGCTTACAAATATTATACCAAAAATTTCATGTTTTACTAAAATTATAATACTTTATTGAAAATACAATGAAATATTAATTTTTCCAATTGTTACATAAAACCAATATCTATCCCTCGTATGGATATGTTATTTACTACTTCATTTCGACATAGTAACAATTTCCAACAAACATATCATTCAACTACTAATGGCCCTCAACTCTGTTCTACTTCTTACCTCGATCTTTCCCTAAACTCCTTTTACATCCCCAAAAATTAAATATTATTGTTGGTCTTCTATAATGGAAAACACCACTCTATATTAAAGATCTTATCCAGATATCCCCATCGTCAAGTTTAAATCATATTACGATGTGACACCTGAATCACTCATCCTATTCATCAATACTACATTTAGATATCCAAAACTGAATGTTCAGCAATGACTCCTTCCAACTCACAGCGGCAGAATTCATGTAGTATTGATGAATAGGATTACTATTGACGGCTGCTAACAAATCTGACTTGTATTTTCTACAGGTATTTGATGAGCCTACGATTCTTTGTGGCATTTGCCTTACAGATATCAGTCCTGTTTTAATTGATTGCCCCTGAGGCAGCTCTATGAGAGAGAGCGAAACTCGGCCAGAGTCGGGCATCACTAAATAAAGGGCGTTTCCAACTACCGATTCTCTTTGTTCTTACTGCTGAACAGCCAACTGGATTGGCTTCCGCTTTGCTTTTTGGGTCTATTCTTATATTTTTCCAGTGAAAGGTACCGGCAACCTACAAAAAATCCAGCTTACCACAGGATCAAGGCGGCTACTAACACTGCTCTTAACAGGTTACAGCTGAATCGGATCTCAAAGTTAGGGTGAAAATGTATTTTTTATTAATAAAGAGGATTAAGATTTGCTGAGAAAAGCACCTGATAGTTGACGGAAGGTGCATCACAAGATGTCGACAATCTTCTGGAAAAACAGCAGCTTGACAATAGGAAGCCAGAGGAACCGTACAGAGAAGATCCTTATCATCAGCATTTACTTATGACACGCCTTTCCAGCCAGAGAGGTTAAGGCGTGTTACAGACAGAACGGCCGAACAGTACAACATGGTAATTCCAGTGTAGGATGCGCATTAAACAGAAGAAACATTTGGTATCATAGCTCACAGCGCTTATGAATGATTATCAAGGTATCAATGCACAGGAGGTGAGCCTCTTTCCAACAGGGTCATAGGATGAGAGTGAAGAGGTGGGGAAGACCCAGATTTTAGGAAATATTTTTTTTACAGAGAAGGTGGTAAATGCATGGAAGAACCTCCCACTGGTGGTAGTGGAGATAAAACAGTATCTGAATTCCAGAAAGCCTGGGATAAACACAGGGGATCTCTGAGGTAGGGATTTTAAGAGATGGGCAGACTAGATAGGCCATACAGTCTGTTTTCTGCCATTGTGTTTCTATGTTTCTAGATAGTGTAGTACAGTCAACTATAAATAGTGCAAAGACACTATCAAGTATATCCAATGAAATAAGAACATAAGAAATAAGAAATTGCCATGTTGGGTCAGACCAATAGTCCATCAAGCCCAGCATCCTTTTTCCAACAGAGGTCAAATCAGGCCACAAGAACCTGGCAATTACCCAAACACTAAGAAGATCTCATGCTACTGATGCCAGTAATAGCAGTGACTATTCCCTAAGTCAACTTGATTAATAGCAGATAATGAACTTCTCCTCCAAGAACTTATCCAAACCTTTGTTAAACACAGTTACACTAACTGCACTAACCACATCCTCTGGCAACAAATTCCAGAGCTTAATTGTGCGTTCAGTGAAAAAGAATTTTCACCGGTTAGTCTTAAATGTGCTACTTGCTAACTTCATGGAGTGTTCCCTAGTCCTGCTATTATCTGAAAGTGTAAATAACCAATTCACATCTATTCATTCAAGACCTCTCATGATCTTAAAGACTTCTATCATATACCCCCTCAAACATCTCTTCTCCAAGCTGAACAGCCCTAACTTCTTCAGCCTTTCCTCATAGGGGAGCTGTTCCATTCCCTTTATTGTTTTGGTCGCCCTTCACTGTACCTTCTCCAGTGTAACTATATCTTTTTTGAGATGCAGTTACCAGAATTGTATACAGTATTCAAGTTGCGGTCTCACCACGGAGCGATATAGACATTATGACATTTTCAGTTTTATTAACCATTCCCTTCCTAATAATTCCTAACATTCTGTTTGCTTTTTTGACTGCTGCAGCACACTGAGCTGACGATTTCAAAGTATTATCCTCTATGATGTCTAGATCTTTTTCCTGGGTAGTAGCTCCTAATATGGAACCTAACATCGTGTAACTACAGCAAGGGTTATTTTTCCCTATATGCAACACCTTGCACTTGTCCACATTAAATTTCATCTGCCATTTGGATGCCCAATCTTCCAGTCTTGCAAGGTCCTCCTGTAATGTATCACAATCCGCTTGTGATTTAACTACTCTGAATAATTTTGTATCATCCGCAAATTTGATAACCTCACTCGTCGTATTCCTTTCCAGATCATTTATAAATGTATTGAAAAGCACCGGTCCAAGTACAGATCCCTGAGGCACTCCACTGTTTACCCTTTTCCACTGAGAAACTTGACCATTTAATCCTACTCTCTGTTTCCTGTCTTTTAACCAGTTTGTAATCCACGAAAGGACATCACCTTCTATCCCATGACTTTTTAGTTTTCTTAGAAGCTTCTCATGAGGGACTTTGTCGAACGCCTTCTGAAAATCCAAATACACTACATCTACTTGTTCATGTTTATCCACATGTTTATTAACTCCTTCAAAAAAATGAAGCAGATTTATGAGGCAAGACTTCCCTTGGGTAAATCTATGCTGACTTTGTTCCATTAAACCATATCTTTCTATATGCTCTGTGATTTTGATCTTTAGAATAGTTTCCACTATTTTTCCCAGCACTGAAGTCAGGCTCACTGGTCAATAGTTTCCCGCATCGCCCCTGGAGCCCTTTTTAAATATTGGGGTTACATTGGCCACCCTCCATTCTTCAGCTAAAATGGAAGATTTTAATGATAGGTTACAAATTTTAACTAATAGATGTGAAATTTCATTTTTTAGTTCCTTCAGTACCCTAGGATGCATACCATCCGGACAAGGTGATTTGCTACTCTTTAGTTTGTCAAGCTGGCCTCCTACATCTTCCAGGTTCACAGTGATTTGGTTCAGTTAATCTGACTCATCACTCTTGAAAGCCATTTCCAGAACTGGTATTTCCCCAACATCCTCATTACTACCTGGAGATAATACCCTTATTCAATAAACATACACACGGTTAATGCGACTCCAACATTGCTCTATGCTTCAACGGCAAGAGGAAATGTGGAAAAAAGGATTTGCATTCAAAAAAAGCAGGGAGTCGCTTGCTTGTTACGGCGGTTACTACTCCAAACCAAATAAGCCTGATACTTCACTTTCAATGCATATCCAGCGTAGCTCTCTGCTTCAACGGCAGGGGGAATGAAGAAAAGATGATTTATATTCAGACAACAACCAACAAGGACTGAATTACATAGTCTGAGTAAACAAATAAGCATGGGTGTAGCTTGCTTGTTACGGCGGTTACTACCCTGAATCAATAAAGCCTGATACTTCACTTGAAATACATATGCAGCGCAGCTCACTGCTTCAACGGAAGGGGGAATGAAGAAAAGTGGATTTATATTCAGACAGCCAACAAGGACTGAATTGCACAGGCTGGGTAAACAAATAAGTGTGGGTGTAGCTTGCTTATTGCGGTGGTTACTACCCCTAACTAATTAAGCTAGATATTTCGCTTAGATGCAGTTCTAACACTGCTTTCAACATTAATGGCGGGGGTGGAAGGGAAATAGAACCAAAAGGTTACTAAGGGCCAAGAGTAACAGATAAGTATGAAAAAAAAATCAAGAGCGAAAGCTTGCTGGGCAGATTGGATGGGCCGTTTGGTCTTCTTCTGCTGTCATTTCTATGTTTCTATTAGTAAACACAGAAGCAAAGAATTCATTTAATCTTTCTGCAATGGCCTTATCGTCCCTAAGAGCCCCTTTAACCCCTCGGTCATCTAACAATCCAATCGAGTCCCTCACAGGTTTCTTGCTTTGGATATATTTTTAAAAGTTTTTATTATGAGTTTTTGCCTCTATGGCCAACTTCAATTCAAATTCTCTCTTCACCTGTCTTATCAATGTTTTACACTTAATTTGACAATGCTTTTGTTTTATCCTATTTTCTTCAGATGGATCCTTCTTCCAATTTTTGAAGGATGTTTTTTTGGCTAAAATAGCCTCGTTCACCTCACCTTTAACCATGACGGTAATCGTTTTGCCTTTCTTCCACCTTTCTTAAAGTGTGGAATACATATGGACTGCGCCTCTAGGATTGTATTTTTAAACAATGTCCAAGCCTGTTGAACACTTTTAATCTTTGCAGCTGCACCTTTCAGTTTTTTTCTAACTATTTTCCTCATTTTATCTCAGTTTCCCTTTTGAAAGTTTAGTGTTAGAGCTGTAGACTTACTTATTGTCCCCCTTCTAGTTATTAGTTTAAATTTGATCATGTTATGCTCACTATTGCAAAGTGGCCCCACCACCGTTACCTCTCTCACTAAATCCTGTGTTCCACTAAAAAATAAATAGAGAATTTTTATTAGGGTTTGGTTATTGGCTGGCACAACATTTCACCAAAGTCTATCTCTAAATAGTGCAGTAACACAGTCTAAGGGGTTTTTAGTGGGGTCTGTTTTATTGATGGGCACCAAATGCTACTTCAAAAAGCCAGGTTTTCATCAATTTCCTGAAAGGTAGGAGAACTGGGGCAAGTCTAATGTCAGCTAGTAGTGTCAGGACTGAACCTGCAAAGGTTTTCTTCCTGGTGAGGCTCATTGCTTTTGGGGATGGCACCTCCAGACGTGCCGGAGTTTGTGACTGTAGGGGTATAAGGAAACGAGAGGTTTATTTATTTAAAAACATTTATTGGCCTCTTATAATGAAAACAATCAAGCTAAGAGGAGAGATCTGCTGAAGTAGGTTGGGGGTCAGGTCTTTGAGGGTTTTGTAAGTCAGGACTAAGAGTTTGATTTTACAGCAGAAGAGTGCTGAGAGCCAGCGTGAAATTTTTAGAACAGGGGGAAACGTGGTCAACTTTGGGAGCTACATCTCTCACGAAAGGAACGCGTTAGAAAAATTACATCTGAGCAATAGTGGGAGAAGGACCCCCGCTGCAAAAGAAAGAATAACAGAGAACCATCGTCCCGACACTCCCCGACCCCACACATAAAAACGAAGCCCCCAGGGTGTGAAGTTCACATTTTGGTTTTTCCCATGAGGGCAGGCGACAAGCTTGATCCTAATTTACTTGAATTTAATGTGGAATTTAGGGTCTCTCGGGGCTCTGCTTATCCTCCCATGTCACTTTTATGGAGATATATATATATATCTATATATGTTGTGACTGGCGGTGAGGCCAGTGCTGGAAAAATATTGACCTTGACAGATGGCAAAATGACTGATCAGATTTTTGGGAGAGGGAAAGGTCATTATCTTTCCCAACTATACAGCAAAATTGTCAGGTCACACTTGTTTTACAGAAGCAGCGACCTCTGGCTAACCTCTGGCTTCTCTCAGGGTCCTCTTAGAGGACAAGAATTCACTCCATTGTGTCAGGCGATCATCTCCGAGTCAATCCGTCTTATTACAAAAATATGCGTATTTATACAGCTATGTGTATCTGGAGGTCAACATTCAAAGCGCGTTCAGGGCTATTTAACGGGAAAAGTGTAACTTATGCGGCTAAGCAGAGGCCGCTGAATACGCCGCTATGTTCAGCGGCCACCACATACGTCACTTGTACAGCTAGAAAAAGTTAGCCGCGTAACTTGTGAGTGTGAGGTGGGCGGATCGGGGGGGGGGGGGGGGGGGGCGGAGCGAGTGAGCCGTACAAATTACGCGGCTAACCAGCAACGTTCGGTCTTAGCCGCATAGCTTATGCGGCTAAGTTTGGAAGCGCCATAGAGCAGGCCTTAACTTAGCCGGTTACAACTTCTAGGGCTAAGTGCGGACATGTACGCGAATATTCAGCAGGGTAGCCAAACTAGTTATATATCCGGCTAAGTTACTTCGAACACCAACCCCAGTGCGTTCTCGCCGCCTACGCGTGTACGCGCAGAGAGGGATGTACGTGACAACAGTACGTGCGGTTTTCGCCGCTCACTCTTGGCACGAAACACGAGCCCGGCCCTACCCTTCCAGCTCAGTGTTAGTAAAACAAAAACATTGGAGTAGCGAAGAAAAAAAAAAAAAATCCATCCAGATATTTCACTCCATGGACATGACAGCTCTGTGTAAACAAAGGAGGAATTAACCACAAGGACTTAGGCAAACTGCACGTCAATTGGAAGCAGCTGCTGGAATCGGGGAAGGTAACCCGACCGGCTGTTATCGAAGGCTGATTTTATGATTAGACAGATGTGCTGTTCCATTCGTTTTACTTTTTAACTGCTAATGTTAATTTTTGAAAACTTCTTCTAGGGGTCTTGAAGGGAAGAGTGGTGTTTGGGCAGGGGGTGGGGCGCGCCCGCATGACCCATTTTGGAAAACGGTTTCACCCGTTTTCTGAATGCTTGCGCCAGCTGCTAAGATCTGCTACCGGTCCAGTTACCAAGATAGGCGGCTCGGGAAAGGCGACACCGCCTTCATCCAGGGAGGGGGGAAGGCAACGCGTGGCGCCCAGGCCATCCCACCCCCCCACCACCACCAATGTTTCTCAAGGTTCCTGAGGAGGGAACAACTTGGGTGGGGGTGAGAGGGCAGCTCCGTCTCCTGACCCAATCCCTGGTCTTTCCACTGGTGCTTCCAAACAAGGTGCCGAACCGTGACAAGTGTGTGAGCAGCTTCCCTGAGTGGCCACCTGGCTACTGAGGCCACAAATCCTCTGAAAAGGTCGCCTACCGCCTTCTCCCTCAGGGAATCTGAACCCGTGGCCGAGAGATGAACATCGCTGTCCTTGTCAAGATCACATCTTGGAATCTAAGGGGGGGGGGGCCTGAAAGCCAGATGTTCAGTTTATAGCAAGTCTAAATTCTTAAGGGAAGAAGCGTCAGGAAATATGCGCCTAAATCAAACCCATTTTCAGAGCAGACTTAAGCACATAAATTCACTTTGAAAATTATCCCACCAGATCTGCACCAATTTTCCTGGAAAATTCTGGTTGAAGTGTGGATGTACAAAGTACCCACCGATTTTAGCCTGCGCAGGCGTTTTCATAATCGCCCTCTACAAGACTATCATAAGGCCCCAGGTCCTCCTCTCTGCTTTCCTCTCCCCTCCCCTCCACTACAATTCCCTTCTTCACTCGCGCTCTCTACACAACTCATCCTGGGAACAACCCTCCCCAGGTTAAACTCCCAGCTCTTTCTCTCCCTGCTCCCCGCCCCCCCCCCCCCCCCATACTCAACCTCTCCCAACTCATTCTCTCTCTCTCCTCCCCCATCCACTACACTCAAACCCCTCCTCCTCCACCAGGCTCAAATGCCCTCCAATGCTCTAACCCCCTTGCTCTCCATCCTCCTCAGCTAGGCTCAACCCCCACTCCCAGCTCTCTTCCGCCCCCTCTAGCAATCTCAGACTCCCCCCTCTGCTCTCTCCCTCCCTCTTCCACTAGAATCAAGTCCCCTCCACCACTCTTCTTCCAGACTCAACACCTCCCAGCTTTCTCCCTATCCCCCCCCCTTCCACTAAGCTCCCTCCCTCCTCTTAGCAATCTCTTCTCTGGCTTAACCCACTCTCCACTCACTCCAACAGGCTCTACTATCCCCCCCCCTACTGACTCAAACCCCCCTCCCCTCAGGCCCAATCTCTTTCAGCCAGTTCTCTCTCTCCATCCCCACCTCCCACGGACTCAGTCTTCCTGGCACTCTCTGTCCTTCCCCCCCTCCCACCCACATGACAAACCTGTGGTGCTGCCTTTATCTAAACAGCACAGATCAACGCTTGTCCTTCACAGTTAACCTGTGATGACAGAGTCAGTTCCCTCCTCTCTGGGCTGATCCTCTTAACCCTGGGTCTTTCCTCTTGTAGCCGGTGCTGTCATCTCCCTCCCCCCGCGTTCAGCGCCACGGCAGATGCCGTCACGCTGTCCTCTCCACTGCCAGCCAACACCGCTAAACGCTTCCTCCTGGTCGTCCCCCCCAGCAAATCCTGCGCAGAAAACGTTAAATTCTGTGCAAATTCCGCAGGGGGAGGCCGGGCAGGATCCCCCCTGCGAGTTACGCGTCTGCTTCTGTGCGGCGGATGGCTGGAGGGCTTTGGGTCTCGGGTGCCGTTGTCAGTCCCAATACTTTTCCTTAACGCTGCGCTCACCAGGACGAGATGGCGCCCGCAGGAATGCCAGGGAACACGACTTCTTCAGGCCTCCTGCAGACCACAGGCAAGGGCGACTCCGCCTGTGCCGCTCGATCAGCGGGCACGCGAGTGCACGGGCGCGTTCGGTCACGTATGGGCTTATACTACCGCTCACAAAACAGCAACCCACGCGCGGGCTTCCCAGCCCCCCTCCCCAGAACACCTGGAAATCGCCCCCCCCCCTCTTCGTTATTTAACATTCACGCCTGGCGTGGACAGCACCGCAGGCGTACCGCGGGCTTACGAAAAATTACCGGCTACGCGTGCACGCGCCGCTTCCACTTTTACAGGCGTGAAACCTTCTGAAAATTCGCACCCCACGACAGCAACTTTCAGGGGATTTCATAAGCAAGGATTGTACGACCCGCGTAAAGCGGCTTCTCCGACGGTGTCACCGCTCCGCCCGTGCATGCAGGCAGACGTGCGTGCGCAGTTCCACGGCCCGCGCGCTTCTACCCTCACCGTGCTACTCCCAGGGTGGGCTTAGGATGCGGGAGAAAACACTGCACGTAGTTTGGGTCGGAAAAAGTATCCCGCAGGAAAAGCTGCTGCAGATCCCTGCAGTTACTTTTCCCCTGGGACCCACGGACTTAAGCAGTGAGACCTGCAGCTTGACATCTGCCTCCCTTCCCTCACTAAAATCCTCAAATGACATCACTGGCAGCACACGATCAGACTCCAAAACTGAGTAAGCGCAGATCCCAAATAACTGGGTTTATTAACACTAACGGATCATCGCACAAGACCGACGGGAGGGCCGAGCTAATTTCTTTACCCCGCCCCCCTGAAGTGTCTGCCCTTTCCTCACTCCTTCCTCCTCCAAGTTTCCCGTCCTATCGGAGCTCACCGTTTGTCACGCCCAAACGTTCGCTCTCTCTGGGCGGGCGCTCCTCGAGTAACTTAGCGACGGAACCCACCCGAGAGGGCGACGTTAGGACCCTTTGCTATCAAGAGAAGGAGAACGCTCCCGACGGGGCAGGACGGCCGCCTGGGCTCCGAACACAGCAAGAAAGGGCAGACTGGGCCACTGCCCTTCTGAGCCCCTCAAGAGGGGAGGAGGAGGATCTGAATGCAGGGGAGGAACTGCAAGGGAAACTGAAAGAAGCCAACTTAAGTTAGAAAGGAGGAGAAAACAGAGGCATGCCTGGGCGTCGAAAGAAAAGACAAGGGCATCAGCAGCACTGAGAAGGTACAAGGGTCCCAGATGGATGGGGACAGGGAAGCAGAGGGAGGTAGGGAAGGCAGTCAGGAGAGCAACGGCACAGAGAAGAAAGCATCTAAGTCAGAAGTGCAAGGAGACAAGACAACAGGTGCGGGAAAGAAACCATGGGGGTGGAGAGGGAAATGGAAGGAAAGGGTGGGGAGGGACCAGCAATATCTGGAGAAGATGTGAGTGGTGAGGGATTCATGCATAAGCAAAGCGAGCACGAGAAGGAAGAAAGGGGGCAAATTCTGCTCCACTTACGGAAGAGACAGCCGAGAGCAATGGTGCCAGAAGGCTGGAGAAGGCCAGATGTGGTCTCGCTACACAAAAGCAGGAGCATGGAGGAGGTTGGCATATGGAGGCCAGTTTCCCTGCCCTCACTGACAGAGTGGCTATCAGCCATGGGACCGATATGTCAGCCATACCAAAGTACTTTTGAAACCGTGAAGCACCTCCAACCATCGTAAGTTGGGCCCCTGATGCAGACAAGCACGACGTCGAAACACCGACAGGGCTGGGCTTTACCATAGTTCCCACGACGTTTTGTAAAAAGCAGACAGTGCCATAAGCTAAGTGCCTGAACATCTGAACCTTTCGATCAACAAGAGAGATTTATGATATATTGAGATATGACAAGTCTACAAGGTGGAGATTGTTAACCGCTTTGGGGACCAACCTGTCGTTAGTTTTGGGAAAAATGTATGAGCAGTTCATTGCATTAGATAAAGAAAAAAGGGAGAAAGTTGTTAAACACATAACAAAAATATTCTGCCACGCAGTCCAAGTCTGGAAATTGATTACAAGATTGCAGGGCCGGCGGAAGCACTAGGCGAACTAGGCGGTCGCCTAGGGCACCAGCTTCCCGGGGGCGGCACTGCCCCGGTAAAATTGAGAGCCGCACTCAGCCGCTGCCCCGGTAAAACTAAAAGAGCTGCATTAACCCGCCGCCCCCCCCCCCCCCCCCGATAAAAATAAAAGAGCCGCTGCTGGCAGCCCGCCCCAAAAGACCCATCTGACCTCCCCCAGCGGTTCTCAACCAGTGTGTCGCGCGCTCCCGGTCTCTCCCTTCCCTGCTGCCGTTGCCGCCGGGCTATCAGCACGTTCAAGCCCAGCGGGAACGGCAGCGGTGCAAAAAAAAAAAAAAAAAGCTGTGGCATCCGCGGCTGCCCTTTTCTTCTTCCCGCCCCCCCCCCTTTGAACCAGAACAGGAAGTGATGCGCGGGAAGAAGAAAGAGCCGTGCCGCATGAAAAAAATAGCGGCGACAGCAGCATCGGCCCCCGAGCAATTGAAGCAGCCGGTAATCGGGAAAGGAGTCAGCAGCACGAGCCTCCCGCGGCCGATGGGATTCTTCCTTTTTGGCCTGCGGGGGCTGGAGGAGGAGGCTGTTGCAGCTACCATTTGTGCGGGGGGGGGGGGGGAGGAAGTGAGTGAGAGAAAGAGAGAGAAGCAGCCAGCCTGCCTGTGTGTGATTGAGAGCCTGTGTGTAAGTGAGATAATGTATTTGATCGAGAGCATGTGTGTGTGATTGAGAGAAACTGGTCAGAGAGCTGATGTATGTGTATATGTGAGAGACAATGAAAGTGACTGCTCAAAGAGATGACTGATGTGTGAGAGTGTGAGACAGTCAGGGATGTGACTGATGTGTGTGTGTGAAAGAGAGAAAAAGCATGGAAGTGAGAACTCTGGGTATGTGAGAAAGCATGGGAGTAAGAAGCCTGGTGTTGTGGGGGTGTATGTGAAAGAAAGCATGGGAGTGAGAAACCTGATTATGTGAGAGAGAGAGCATGGGAGTGGGAAGCCTGTGTGTGTGTGCATATATGAGAGAGAGACTGGTTGGTAAGGTGACGGTGTGACTGGTGTGTATGTGAATGTGAGAGAGAGAGAATGTGATTCAGGGAATGAGAAGTCTGTGCACCTGGAGAGCGAGCATGGAAATGAGAGAAAGACTGGTGTATGTGTGTGTGTAACAGAGAGAAAGTGATTATGGGAATGAGAAGTCTGTGCATGTGAAGAGAGTGAGCATGGGAGTGAGAACCTGGGTGTGTGTGAGACACAGCATGGGAGGGAGAAGCCTGTATATGTAAGACAGAACAGGTGACTGGTGTGTGTTTGTGTGTATGTGAGAGAGAGAAAGAAAGTGATTATAGGAATGAGAAGCCTGTGCATGTGAAGAGTGAGCATGGGAGTGAGAACCTGGGTGTGTGTGAGACACAGCATGGGAGGGAGAAGCCTGTATATGTAAGACAGAACAGGTGACTGGTGTGTGTTTGTGTGTATGTGAGAGAGAGAAAGAAAGTGATTATGGGAATGAGAAGCCTGTGCATGTGAAGAGTGAGCATGGGAGTGAGAAAGCTGGGAGTGTGTGAGATACAGCATGGGAGTGAGAAGCCTGTATATCTGAAAGAGAACATGGGAGTGGGAAGCCTGTGTGTGTGTGTATGCATGAGAGAGATCAGGTGACTGGTGTGTGTGTTTGTGTATGTGTGTGAGAGAAAGAAAGTAATTATGGGAATGAGAAGCCTGTGCATGTGGCGAGAACAAGCATGGGAGTGAGAGCCTGGTGAGTGTGTGTGAGAAAGAGAAAGTGATTATGAGAGTGAGAAGCCCGTATATGTAAGTAGAACACAGGAGTGGGAAGCCTGTGTGTGTGTATGGCATGAGAGAAACTGTTCAGGAAGGTGACTGGTGTGTTTGTCAAAGACTGTTTGGGAGATGATTGGTGTGGGAGAGACAGAAACTGGTCATGGGGGCATGACTGGTATGGTGTGTGTGTGTGAGACATGGGCCTTAAGGAAGAGGACCATGAGTATAGAGCTTAGCCACTACTGCTGCTTCTGGAGTGTACTACAGCCTGCATGGAAGAGGAGTAAGAGAGCTGCTGGAGGGGGTAAGTAAAGATGGCTTTTTAAGTTTATTTTTCTTGATTGACTGCCATTTTAATTATTTAATATTATGTGATGTGTCTGCTTTTTTTGTTTGAGCAACAAGTATAGCTTTGGTTTATGTTTATTTTATTTATTTTTATTTATTTATTTATAAAAGAGTTTCTATACCGTCGATAAGACAAATCATCTCAATGGTTTACATGGCATAAAAATGTCAAATAAGTGTTCTGTTATAAATACAGACTTCGTTATTTTCATTAATGCACAATGTAAGTTAATTGTGCATGGAGGCGGGGGGGGGGGCGGCATAGCTGACGTTTCGCCTAGGGCGCCTAATACCCTTGCACCGGCCCTGCAAGATTGTGCACGTGGATGAACCCAAACGGTGTCTTTGCACTAAGTGTGACCCCAGCACAGAAATCGTAGGCCCCCCATCCTCTGATTCTAGAGATTATAAGTCTGATGGGTCTGCAGGCTTCTTTGGGTTTGTAGTTAACGTCTATTCATATGTTTCAGTTTCTATGAAAAGCTGAGGCATGACGGGCGTTCAGTGCTAAGCTACCTGGTATCTCCTCACCTTTAAAATTCCCATGCCCAGGCTTAAGCCAATGCAAGGATGCCAGGCAAGAGCTGAGAGAGAGAGAGAGAGAGCCACCTCTGAACCGGGGCACCAGCAGGCACGAGCATGGTGGGGACGCGTTTCAGCCTTCTCGGCGCTCAAGAAAGATAACATAAAAATGAATTGCTGCATGAATGGTTCCTCGCTGGACAAGAACTGTTTGAGAGTCCCTGGTATCTTGTCGGGCTCTGTTGAAGGGGAGGGGGAAGTATTTTTTCTCCTTAAAAAAAAAAAACCCAAAACGTTTAAGAACTGCAAAAAAAATCTTCATAGTGGACCGATGATTGAAGGCGACCCCGAGCGGTGAAAATACTGAATAGCATTATCATTCAGCGACCGCGGGGTCCTTGTTCACATATTTAAACTTGACTCTGGTTAATAAGGTTTCCCTGCATTTACAAAACTTTTATTCTTTTCCCTACAACATTTTTTCAAACAAACCATGACTGAGAGCCCCATCTTTGCCAAGGACTGTGAGCATTTACTCGACAGTTACAGTTAGCGGCTAGACCTGTGCTTTTTTTCAGGACAGCCTGAGCAGGTCCTGGCTCTCACTCCCTAATGCAGGCACGAATTTGTCGTCCTGGCTTTTTTCTTTGTAAAATCAGGGCGGCCGGACCACGGAATAAATGGTAGGGTAAAAGCTAGGACAGGATCAAATCACTTTAAATAAAAAGGTGTGGCTGGTAATCGAACCTAAAGCAATCCCAGCTCTGACCCACGCCATAAGTAGATCACCGGGCCGGCAACCGAACCCAGCTCTTAGCTATCAGCGTAGTGCTGCTCTCCCAACAAAACAGGGCAGCCTGAGTGGATCTTTCTGTCAACCGGCACATGGAAAAAGTAACGTTAATTGCTGGCCCCTTTGGAAAATAAGAAGTGATGCCAGGCTGCTCGGGCCATCGGCAAGAAAAATTAACGCTGGCCAGCAGCTGCGGCTTGGAGTTACAACACTAATCTCATAATGAGCGGTCTCCGGATCATCACCGTCAGGCACAGCACAAAAGGCATCAGCCTGGCGAGGTCCCAACCCCAAGCTGGCAACTCAAGTTCACTGCAAAAAAAACCCCTTCACGGATTTCTGCTGCTCCTCGGAGCGAGGAAGAATGTAAATCGGGCTCCGTCAGAACGACTTCTGAAACCGTGTTTTGTCGACAAAAGCGCTTGATGAGTTCTTTGCAGCAAGGCCCGCACGCTCTCTGTCAACGAGAAGACGCGGCCCATCTGCTCAGCAGTAAAACCCGGGACCCCATGACGTGGGCCGGCAAGGTTGTCAATGCCAATGGAATTCCATCTGCTAACGAGCAAACTTGGACACGGCGTCCGCTGGCGAAACCCAAGTCAGGCAGCTTACTTTGCACACGCCAAAAAATGTAAACAGATGGCCTGGTGTCCAAATTAGCGTAATGTGATTCATGGTGGTTTTCAGAAACAGATTTAAACAAGTCACTAATCTCTCTCTCTCTCTGGGGCCTGAAGCAGCCATGAGCCTGCTTGTGCAATCCCCTCATGTCAGCCAGCGAAACTCAGCACTTTTCCTTCAGCTTATGGGGGCAGCTCCTCCCCATCCCCCCAAGCCACAACCGACCTCCGTCTCCCATCCGGCAAACGGACAAAGAGTGCAACCCCGTCCTCTTTCTCTGACACCCAGCCAAGCACACGGTCGGGAAGTCAAAGCTTTGCATTACAGAGGTCTGTGCAGTGTTAGAGATAAGAAACCCCCAAGTCACTCCTGCCGCTGTCAAACGCCGCAGCATCCCGACCCGCCCGTTGACCTCCCTGGTGAAATTCCCAGCCGGACACGCACTTACTTGGAGAGCAGGATGACGCAGTTCTGGGCTCGTCGGCCATCGATCACAGAGAGCTCTTTGACTTTGCGGGTGGAGAGGTACAAGTCCTCCATGGATCCCATCTCCTTCTGTAATAGAGAGCGGAGGATTAAGTGCAAGAGCTCACGTCCATGCAACAGGGCGCGCCAGCGAGGCGCTGAAGGCGCGGCGCAGCACACGACGGCCAACGGGCTAGCCAGGGAGCACCGGCACCGCCACGCTCAGGGAGGCAGTGAGGACCGTCCGATGGGACCAGCCCTTAATACCTGATCTGCTAAGCTATAGGGAGATGTGCATTTACACGTAATGATGTAAACCGGCTCTGCTCACAAATCCAGGGGGGAGAGGAGGAGATTCCCCTAGGGCTCATCAACAAAGACCAGGGGAAGGTGTAGCAATCCTTGCAGAGGACAGAGGGGGTTAAATGCAATTATAAGTGAAAATTACAGTAACAGATATTAAAATTAGATGCCTTATGTCTTCATTTTATGGCTGTTTGGCCGTAGCTCGCTTAGGAAATTAGGTAGGTGAGTCACAAATACTTTCAATGTAATTAAATGAAATAATGCAGAGATAACTGGCAGGCTGAATTATGCTGAGGGAAAGCATAAATTGATTTGTCCTGACTCTGCAATGTCTCCGGTCACTCTGACACAGGACTAACACTTTGCACGATGCTATGCGTGCGATACTCGCCGTTCTGCAGGGGATGCGCACATTACTGAGGGACCGGGAGCAGGAACGAGCTGCTTTGTGGGAGGCTTGGTGACAGCTTAAGCGCCTGAACAACAAGGATCTGCTCTATCTGCCACCCTCTTCAACATTTATCTTCTACCACTATGTCACTTCATTTCTAATCTTGGAATCACCTTCTTTCTTTATGCCGACGATATCCAATTACTAATCCCTATAACAGCTACCATCGAAGAAGCCATATGCCTCACAGTAAACTACCTCAAATCAATCAAAAGTTTTCTGAACCAACTAAAACTTTGCCTAAATATGAACAAAACCGAATGGATACTTATAAAAAGAAACATATCAGTTCAATCTTCTCAAATATCCAACATGCAAATTGAAAACTCCTACATTCAAATGAAGAATCCAATAAAGGACCTTGGTATCTGGCTAGATAATGATCTGAGCTTTAAAAACTGTATAGCTATAAAAACGAAAGAAGGCTTTCACAAACTACAGATTCTCAAACATCTCAAACCCCTACTGTACCCGAACGACTTTAGAATGATTCTACAAACCCTCATTTTCTCAAGCCTAGATTATTGCAACGCAATTTTCCTAGGGTTTCCGCAACCTACTCTAAAACCGCTACAATTACTGCAGAACGCCGCAGCACGAGTGCTCTCTGGCAAAAGGAAGTTTGATTATATCACTCCAACATTAAAAAACCTTCACTGGCTACCAATCTCACAAAGAATTAAATACAAGACTTTAACCATTCTACATAATGAAATTTACAAAGACATGAATTCCTCTCTAGATAATATGATCACAATTCACAAATCACATGGTTCTTCAAGGTCTACTGAAAAATTACAACTAATCATTCCCCCCCTGTCATCTGCAAAACTATCCGCTACTAGAAATAGAGCCTTCTCGATAGCAGGACCCATAGAATGGAACTCTATTCCAAACTACCTACGTTCTATCCGAGATTCCAAAACTTCCAAAAAAGAATTAAAAACATGGTTGTTTGGACAATCATTCACAGCCTGATCTGAATAACCTCAATCCTCATCTTGAACGCTAATACTTCTGTAATAATTATCTCCTAAATTAAGATGTAAATTGTATACTGCTAACACGTTATACTCTGCCTCTGCTGAGTTGTTATATTCGTATTTTTATGTACTTACAAGTTAAAACTTTGTTTCTTGTATGAATTTGTTACAATGTAAACCGGGGTGAAGGCTTTCAGCTATACTTTGGTATATAAAAGAATTTAAATAAATTAAATAAATAAACAACTATTTAAGCTATGTCTGCGGTCGCTGTCTTAGCAGAGCAGGCAAGATGGACTTGGATGAGAAGATGCGGGAACGGAAACCCCCGCTAGTGAGAAAAAGCAGCAAAGGACGCTTGTATTGCATGAAGCAGCGAGCACAGGGACGCTGCACGAACATTTACTGCCCTAGGCGAATTTTCAGTCGTGCACGCCCCCCCCCACCCCAGATTACCTCCTGGCAGCAGCTCCAACCCAGCGGTTGAGGTGTCTGTGACGCTGCCCCCCTCTGGGCCTTGCGCTGGCAGGATTCTGCCGCCCCCCCCAAATTCTGGCGCTCTGAGCAAGCACCCGGTTTGCGTAATGGAAGCACCGGCCCTGAGGGAGCAGAACCTCTGTCCGCACTTGCCCTTTATCTATGGCAAGGATGCTGGAAGTCAGGGCTGGACTAGCATCGCACAAATAAATCTATTCTAAACGGAGCAGAGTGACTAATGGCATTGCTTGCCTGCCGGGAGTGACGTAGGGCAAGATTCTGGCCACAGGCACATAGGCAAATGAGGGGTTATTACATATATATATACATATATATATACATACACACACACACACACACACACACACACACACTCACTCGCACACACACACACACCCACACACACTCACACACTCACACACACTCACACACACACACACTCACACTCTCTCTTACACACACACACACACTCTCACACACACACACACACCTTCACACACACACTCTCTCTTACACACACACACACTCACACACACACACACACTCTCTCTTACACACACACACACACACACACTCACACACACACACACACACACACACAAATTGCAGATACGATGCTGTTACCTACTTAACCACCAAGAGGTGTGCAGGAAGCAAGGTGAACAGCCAACACATTGTATCACCACACAAG
Organism: Rhinatrema bivittatum; assembly: GCF_901001135.1. Lineage (NCBI taxonomy): Eukaryota > Metazoa > Chordata > Amphibia > Gymnophiona > Rhinatrematidae > Rhinatrema > Rhinatrema bivittatum. The sequence goes on along the minus strand of NC_042617.1, from coordinate 18,727,990 downwards.
GCTGCCCCTGGGACATCCCCCCCAGGCCCCTTGCTTTGGGGAATCCCGCGCAGTGTGACCCTCTCTCACCCTCCCGTCCCGCTTCTTACCTATGTCTGCCTTCTCTGGCTTCTAAGGTGTGAATTGCCCGAGTGGGACAGGACTACAAGGCTTGAGGTAGCTCAGACTGAAACCAGCAGGGGAGGTGGCAGACAAAGGCAGGAAGGGCTGCTCTGCTCCCGACAGCTGGGGGGGAGGGGGAGCAGCGGGGGAAGATGACCCTGCCAGGTGGGAGGGAGATTGGAGAGGTGATTTCACCTGGGCCCCCCCTCTCTCTCAGGCTGGCCCTGAATGAATGCACAGAGTGAATCTTACTGGGGTGTAAGGAGGTTCCCCCCCCCCCCCCCGGCAGAACACCCGCCGAGACTGAGCTTCCAATACATTTTCAGGATGCACCTTCTGCGGGTTTGTGGGGGATGAGCCGACCATGGGGCCTAGAGTGTTTAGTTCACTGGGGCAGTGCTGCCTGCAAGTTATAAAGGCTGGGCACCCTACAGATTACAGTGATTTATCAGGGCACCCTACAGATTACAGTGCTTTATCAGGGTGCCCTACAGGATACAGTGATTTATCAGGACGCCCTACAGGTTACAGTGCTTTATCAGGACGCCCTACAGGTTACAGTGCTTTATCAGGGTGCCCTACAGGTTACAGTGATTTATCAGGACGCCCTACAGGTTACAGTGCTTTATCAGGGTGCCCTACAGGTTACAGTGCTTTATCAGGACGCCCTACAGGTTACAGTGCTTTATCAGGGTGCCCTACAGGTTACAGTGATTTATCAGGACGCCCTACAGATTACAGTGCTTTATCAGGGTGCCCTACAGATTACAGTGCTTTATCAGGACGCCCTACAGGTTACAGTGCTTTATCAGGGCGCCCTACAGGTTACATTGCCTTATCAGGGCGCCCTACAGGTTACAGTGCCTTATCAGGGCACCCTACAGGTTACAGCGATTTATCAGGGTGCTCTACAGGTTACAGTGCTTTATCAGGATGCCCTACAGGTTACAGGGCTTTATCAGGACGCCCTACAGGTTACAGGGCTTTATCAGGGTGCCCTACAGGTTACAGGGCTTTATCAGGGTGCTCTACAGGTTACAGTGCTTTATCAGGATGCCCTACAGGTTACAGGGCTTTATCAGGGTGCTCTACAGGTTACAGAGCTTTATCAGGGTGCTCTACAGGTTACAGGGCTTTATCAGGATGCCCTACAGGTTACAGGGCTTTATCAGGGTGCCCTACAGGTTACAGAGCTTTATCAGGGTGCTCTACAGGTTACAGAGCTTTATCAGGGCACCCTACAGGTTACAGTGATTTATCAGGATGCCCTACAGGTTACAGTGCTTTATCAGGGCACCCTACAGGTTACAGTGCCTTATCAGGGCACCCTACAGGTTACAGTGATTTATCAGGGCGCCCTACAGGTTACAGTGATTTATCAGGATGCCCTACAGGTTACAGTGGGGGATGAGCCAACCACAGGGCCTAGAGCATTTAGTTCACTGGGGCAGTGCTGCCTGCGAGTTATAAATGCTGGGCGCCCTACAGCTTACAGTGCTTTATCAGGGCGCCCTACAGGTTACATTGCCTTATCAGGGCGCCCTACAGGTTACAGTGCCTTATCAGGGCGCCCTACAGGTTACAGTGCCTTATCAGGGCGCCCTACAGGTTACAGCGAGTTATCAGGGTGCTCTACAGGTTACAGTGCTTTATCAGGATGCCCTACAGGTTACAGGGCTTTATCAGGACGCCCTACAGGTTACAGGGCCTTATCAGGGCACCCTACAGGTTACAGCGATTTATCAGGGTGCTCTACAGGTTACAGTGCTTTATCAGGATGCCCTACAGGTTATAGGGCTTTATCAGGATGCCCTACAGGTTACAGGGCTTTATCAGGGTGCCCTACAGGTTACAGAGCTTTATCAGGATGCCCTACAGGTTACAGTGCTTTATCAGGGTGCTCTACAGGTTACAGTGCTTTATCAGGATGCCCTACAGGTTACAGGGCTTTATCAGGGTGCTCTACAGGTTACAGGGCTTTATCAGGATGCCCTACAGGTTACAGGGCTTTATCAGGGTGCCCTACAGGTTACAGAGCTTTATCAGGGTGCTCTACAGGTTACAGAGCTTTATCAGGGCACCCTACAGGTTACAGTGATTTATCAGGATGCCCTACAGGTTACAGTGCTTTATCAGGGCACCCTACAGGTTACAGTGCCTTATCAGGGCACCCTACAGGTTACAGTGATTTATCAGGGCGCCCTACAGGTTACAGTGATTTATCAGGATGCCCTACAGGTTACAGTGGGGGATGAGCCAACCACAGGGCCTAGAGCATTTAGTTCACTGGGGCAGTGCTGCCTGCGAGTTATAAAGGCTGGGCGCCCTACAGGTTACAGTGCTTTATTAGGGCGCCCTACAGGTTACAGTGCCTTATCAGGGCGCCCTACAGGTTACAGTGCTTTATCAGGGCGCCCTACAGGTTACAGTGATTTATCAGGATGCCCTACAGGTTACAGTGCTTTATCAGGGCACCCTACAGGTTACAGTGCCTTATCAGGGTGCTCTACAGGTTACAGAGCTTTATCAGGGCACCCTACCGGTTACAGTGATTTATCAGGATGCCCTACAGGTTACAGTGCTTTATCAGGGCACCCTACATGTTACAGTGCTTTATCAGGGCGCCCTACAGGTTACAGTGCCTTATCAGGGTGCCCTACAGGTTACAGAGCTTTATCAGGACACCCTACAGGTTTCAGTGATTTATCAGGGTGCCCTACAGGTTACAGTGCTTTATCAGGGCGCCCTACAGGTTACAGTGCCTTATCAGGGTGCCCTACAGGTTACAGTGCTTTATCAGGGCGCCCTACAGGTTACAGTTCCTTATCAGGGTGCCCTACAGGTTACAGTGCTTTATCAGGGCGCCCTACAGGTTACAGTGCTTTATCAGGGCGCCCTACAGGTTACTGTGCCTTATCAGGGTGCCCTACAGGTTACAGTGCCTTATCAGGATGCCCTACAGGTTACAGTGCTTTATCAGGGCACCCTACAGGTTACAGTGCTTTATCAGGATACCCTACAGGTTACAGTGCCTTATCAGGGTGCCCTACAGGTTACAGAGCTTTATCAGGATGCCCTACAGGTTACAGTGCTTTATCAGGGCACCCTACAGGTTACAGTGCCTTATCAGGGCACCCTACAGGTTACAGTGATTTATGAGGGCGCCCTACAGGTTACAGTGATTTATCAGGATGCCCTACAGGTTACAGTGGGGGATGAGCCAACCACAGGGCCTAGAGCATTTAGTTCACTGGGGCAGTGCTGCCTGCGAGTTATAAAGGCTGGGCGCCCTACAGGTTACAGTGCCTTATCAGGGCGCCCTACAGGTTACAGTGCTTTATCAGGGCGCCCTACAGGTTACAGTGATTTATCAGGATGCCCTACAGGTTACAGTGCTTTATCAGGGCACCCTACAGGTTACAGTGCCTTATCAGGGTGCCCTACAGGTTACAGTGCCTTATCAGGGTGCTCTACAGGTTACAGAGCTTTATCAGGGCACCCTACAGGTTACAGTGCTTTATCAGGATGCCCTACAGGTTACAGTGCTTTATCAGGGCGCCCTACAGGTTACAGTGCCTTATCAGGGTGCCCTACAGGTTACAGAGCTTTATCAGGGCGCCCTACAGGTTACAGTGATTTATCAGGATGCCCTACAGGTTACAGTGCTTTATCAGGGCGCCCTACAGGTTACAGTGCCTTATCAGGGTGCCCTACAGGTTACAGTGCTTTATCAGGGCGCCCTACAGGTTACAGTGCCTTATCAGGGTGCCCTACAGGTTACAGTGCTTTATCAGGGCGCCCTACAGGTTACAGTGCCTTATCAGGGCGCCCTACAGGTTACAGTGCTTTATCAGGGCACCCTACAGGTTACAGTGCCTTATCAGGGTGCCCTACAGGTTACAGTGCCTTATCAGGATGCCCTACAGGTTACAGTGCTTTATCAGGGCACCCTACAGGTTACAGTGCTTTATCAGGATACCCTACAGGTTACAGTGCCTTATCAGGGTGCCCTACAGGTTACAGAGCTTTATCAGGATGCCCTACAGGTTACAGTGCTTTATCAGGGCGCCCTACAGGTTACAGTGCCTTATCAGGGTGCCCTACAGGTTACAGTGCTTTATCAGGATGCCCTACAGGTTACAGTGCCTTATCAGGGCGCCCTACAGGTTACAGTGCTTTATCAGGGCACCCTACAGGTTACAGTGCCTTATCAGGATGCCCTACAGGTTACAGTGCTTTATCAGGGCACCCTACAGGTTACAGTGCTTTATCAGGATACCCTACAGGTTACAGTGCCTTATCAGGGTGCCCTACAGGTTACAGAGCTTTATCAGGATGCCCTACAGGTTACAGTGCTTTATCAGGGCACCCTACAGGTTACAGTGCCTTATCAGGATGCCCTACAGGTTACAGTGCCTTATCAGGGTGCCCTACAGGTTACAGTGCTTTATCAGGGCACCCTACAGGTTACAGTGCCTTATCAGGGTGCCCTACAGGTTACAGTGCTTTATCAGGGCACCCTACAGGTTACAGTGCTTTATCAGGGTGCCCTACAGGTTACAGTGCTTTATCAGGGTGCAGTTCCTTGTGCTTAGATTTACTGTCACTTGGCAGGCGCTAAACTCCCTGTACGGTACCAGGAATCGGCCTCCTGTGCTTTCCCATTGTCAGGTTCAAGCCTAACATGGCTCATTTGTGCTCAGCTTCCTGTGTATCCTCACAGTAAATTAAAGAGGATTAGAGGGGAAAAAAAACGCATGGACGGCAACTGCAAATAACGCCAAAGACAGCAAGCTAAGGACCACACACGGCTCGGCCACCGGCGACACAAACTAAACTGAGGCTCTGAAGCCTGCACTCCCGAAGCAGAGCGGGGCAAACATGAAAACTTGTGGTGAGCCGATCTGAATTCCCAGTTTTACTTTTAGGCTCTCAATGCTACAAACGCTTCAGGAGCTTTCCAGGGGAGCCAGGACCGCCACGCAAACCCCCCACGCCCTCGGAGCCTCCAAGGAAAGTGACTTCTGGCACTCCCAGCGCTGGGAGCCAGGGCAGGTCCCACCCGTGAGCAGCAGCAACGAGCTCGGCCGAGGGCCGAAGGAGCAGGCCGGAGCGAGAGACTGCAAAATGCTCTGCCAGGGCCCGTCTCACCCACCGGGCGCAGGGCAAATGCTCCTCCTTATCCCATGATCGGCAGGGAAATGCCGGAAGTGTTTTCGGGGGGGGGGGGGAGGGAGGGAGGAGGTGGCTCACGGTGTGCCAGCCTATCTTCCAGGAACACAGTTTGCGCTGCTGGAACGCCCTGGCGTCTTCTCCTGTTTTTGCGGCCCAGAAAAGGAAGCGCAAGCTGACCGAACGGAGGGAAAGGACAGGCGGCAACGTGGATCAGAGCTTTGATGAGCCGCAGCAAGAGGGCCCGAGACTTCCTCTCTCTGTCCGACAACTGCCTGAACTGATTTTTCTCTTATGCACAGCGTTAAGTTCATTTGCCCACAAAAGGAGTTCAGTATTCAAACACAATAAATAAATAGAATGAATCTGTTGGCTGGGAAAAGTCAGAGAAAGACGAATGCCTTATTCTCCAACTGCGCCCCCCGGAGGCAGGGGGGGGGGGGGAGAATCACTGATAGGAAGAAATCTGGATCCCTCATCCCGGGACCGTTCCAGCTTCATGGTCTACACTCCCCACTCTACCCCTCCTGATGCCTACACCCGGACGGCCACGGCACCAAGGGCCGGCACTCTCCCTGCCTCAGAAGATGATTCGGATTTCATGGCGGCAGCAGGCCGTCCCTTCTTACTAATCAATTCTGCCTCCCTTCCCAGGATGCAGTTGGCAGAGGCCACAGTGAGAAACGAAGGCCGAGGCTGATTTTTTTTTTTTTCCCTACCGCTTTTATGTCAATATATTTTTTAGACGTCTCAGTGCCGCCTCAGCAGAATGCAGGGGGGGGGGGGGGGGGGGGTTGATAGCTGGGCAGCCAGTACAGCTGTGAAATGTCCTGACGACAAAGGCTCACCAAAAACTTGTCCCGGGGACCCCCCCAGGGCCAGCCTGGTTTTCAGGATATACGCACAGGGAACAGGCACGAGATACGGCTGCGTGCCGCGGAGAACAGGTAGATGCAGATTTACGCCTTCCCATTCGCCGTGGCTGTCCGGGAGCCCAGCGCAGGTTCAGGGAGCCCTGGATTACCTCCCACCGCCCGCGTGGACGTCCGACTTACTGAGGAGAAGCGGGGCGACCAGTCCATGCGTGGATGAGCCCACTATGAAAAAAAAAACCAACCAAACAGAGCCACTTGGGAACCCTATCAGGGGTTCCGGGTTGGAAACGGGAGGCTTTTGTGTGCGCGTCTGCGGGCAAGGAAGACGGGGGAAGAGGTAACCGCATCCAAACTTAAAACATCTGTAGCTGTTACATCACCAGTTTAATTGTACTGAGAAGTGGCTTGTTTACCACGGCCATAAATACCACACAGGCCTGTACACTCCATTTCTCACAGGCACGCCAACATCTGTTTATTTTACGGGATACGGTGCTCTCCATCGGATAAAAAAAAAAAAAGCTAAACCCTCCGAAAACCGACTTACATATTTCTCACTCATCGCTGGATTCCTTTCAGCCAATGCTGCCCTCTCCAACCGCTAGGGGCTTCAGGGCCCTATTTGTTAGGACAGGACTACAAGTCCCAGCATGCCCCCGAGACGGGCATTAAAACACATGCAAGGCTGCAGAGGTCTCCCTGGATAACCTGCGGGGAGGGCACGCCGGGACTGTTTTCCTGAAGTCGCCCCTCGCCTGCACTTAGTAACAGGGGAGGGTCGTTCTCAAGCAGCCCCCACACACCTCTGCTCCCAAGCAGGCTCACGGGGGCACTTGGCCCGCTCTGAAAATTATTCCCACCGAACTTAACCCCCGCACGAGTTACACCTGCGCGCTGAAAAGCTGCGGGCGCGCTGCTGAGTTTTATGGAAGTGCGCGGCTAAAGGAAACGCCCCCTCAGCGCCGCCCACGGGGAACGCGTCCTCTCAGGGCGGGAGCACCATCCCGCGCGCCTCGGACGGGGGATTTTACAGCCGGCCACTTTCATAGAAGCCCCCTCTGAAAAATCCCCCGCCCTGGCGACTTTTCGTTCATTTAAAAAAGATTTTTTTCTCCCAAAGTACCTGCCCTTCTAGGAGGGAGGACATAATGAACACACAGAATTAACAAGGAGCACGAAAACATAAAAAGGGAGGTGCCACCAAAGCTTCCCCCACTGCGAGGCCGTCTGCCAATTTCAACCCTTTACCAGAATCGGGGGCTGCTGACCGACCCGGGTCAGCCCAGACAGCCTGATCCAGTCCTGGGTTTCTCTGCGGATCTGAGGTCCCGCCTTTCCCATACGAAGCTCAGAGGCGCAACGGGGCAAAACCAGACCCAGATCGGCCCCTCAGGTTTGGCCCGGGTCAGCTGACAATCCAGTACCGCAATCCCTGTTCACCCCCCCCCCCCCCCCCCCGTGCATGGCAGAAACCAGCGCCCCCCCCTGGATTCCAGTGCAGAGGACAGGACAGAGACGGGGGAAGAGAAAAAAAAAAAAAAAGGGGACTTGCTCAGATTGCCGGACGCTTTCGGTACTCACCTGCCTCAGGGAAGGGTTAATTAGCAGGTCCTACGCAGGCAGCCACAGGGAAGAGAGAAATGAAAGGGGGGTCAACAATTAGTCAAGAGAAGGAAAAAAAAAAAAAAAGAGAGAGGTCATTCCAAGGTTTGTCTAAGCAGCAGTTCACAGCCCCGTCCACGTCTTCATCCCGTTACCGGCTGGCTCGGGGTCATGAGGGGGGAGAGGCATCCAGCCCTGGCAGGGTAAATCGGGTGGGGGAGGGGAAATGAGTTCTCTCAACGTTTCTGCACAGGGCAGGGTCACAGCTCCCAGAATCCACGGGATTGGGGGGGGGGGGGGGGTCTGTGCTGGCCACCCACCCAGGCCCACGCCACGGAAAAACAGTTGCATGCTCAGCATGGCTGCCCTAAAGCACGCCCAGGCCTGCCTGCTGTTTTTCCACAACTTCGAAAATATTAGCCAGCGGACCGAACCCTGCGATCGTGCGGGTCTGGCTGGGCACCGCAGTTCGGCGGGACAGCTGGACGATGCCTCTCCCACTCTGCCAGGCGGGCACAGAAGCAGAGCACGCGGTTAGGGCCGCGCAAGCTATTCTCCGTGTAAAGCACTGCAGCATGAACCACCCCCCCTTGCAAGCGCAGAGAAGCAGCTCCTGGTTTCCCCTGTGCTGTGTTTACAGCGGCAGAGAAGCAAAAACCCCATCACGGTTCCGGGAAAGATTTAAAGCTGCCCCGGAGCAAAGCTGCCAGCTAGAGAGCAAAGTAAGGAAGCGGAGAAGCGTTCTCCACACCCCCACACCCCCTCCCCGAACAGGATCTCCCCCCTTGTGGCCTTCTGGAATACATCGGTACAGTAGATTGGCCATGAACATCTGTCAACAAAGTTTATATCTGTTCCCTATTCCATTAATTTCAGGAACTCTGACCAGCCCACTGACTGTGCTCCTCTGCCGTATCTCATGCAAAAGCTGATTAGGAAAAAAAGCAAGCAGCGTTATAGTAAATAGATACTTACAGCAGCACTTCAACAGGGCACGCTCAAGTGCTTTGCTAAGGTTAGAGTACTGGAAACCTCACAGAAACCCCAAAGGTATTATGAGGTGCAAACCCTCAGATTTCCACATTACACACAGGTATTGCACTCAGCACCTGGAGAGGAGGCATGCAACCTTACAAACACCCGCGTGGCTCTCTCATTTACAGGCACTCCACATGCTGGGGCCGTTCTCCCTCTCTCTCATCCAGGAGCAGGAGACTCTGCCTGGTTCGGACAGCACCGGGGAGGAAATCAACAGCTTCTAGGGAATGCCCAGGCCCACATTAACAGTGCCGGTTACACACACACACTCACCCCGGGGAAAGGATTTCTAGCTGCTTCCATTTGACTTTTGAGCTGGCAGAGTTGAAGTGTTACCGCAAAGGAGACACGGGCGGAAGCTGCTAGCATTTCCTTGTCGGTACCTGCTCCAGCTAGGATGACTTACTGCACACCTAAGGTGGCCAACTGACCCCAGATTTTCAGGACAGGTTGTTCCACCGCATACCCTACAAAAAGTAGGACTACAAGTGCCTGCATGCAGTGGGATGAAACCAGGACTGGATCAACCGTCCTGAAAACCTGGAGCTAGCTGATAACCCTATACCCAGCTGCACACTTCATTCATACAAGGCAGGAGGCGCTGGTCACCGGATACAGAAGCCAGGGGAGTCCCAAGTTCAAGCCTACCAGAGGTCCCCTCTGTGGACATCCCAAATTTGTAGAGCTTACCTGGTGTCTCTGATAGGCCGAGGAACATCTTTTCAAAGTCCTCCAGGTCTAGAACGCTGAAAGCCTTGACATCATCAATTTCATTCCAGATGGTGCCGTTGATTTTGTCCTGGAATGGAAAGAGAGCACCATGTCATGAGCCATGAAGGAAGAAAACAGTCTGCCACTGCTGACCGGCAAGAGTCAAAGGTCGCACGGCTGCCCCTGTAAGCTGCCCGAGACCCTCCACCTGCCAGCATAAAAAGGAGGAGATTTCACCGTCCCTCCACTGCTGAACGTGACTGGGGATACTGCTGGGACTTCCACTACGCTCCCGCCCCGTGCCCTTCCTACCCCCCCCCCCCCCCCCCCCCCGGCAACAGCACGGTGAAGAGAGACTGTTCAGCCCTGGCTTTGGCCTCCTCATTTATAACATCATCAGACTCTCATGATGTCATGAGCAGAGATAACACAACCCAGCGTCGTCCGTGCTCTGCAGAGCACAGGAATCAGTAACTGATTGGAATAGGTCTCTGTAGGTAAGCAAGTCAAGTCTAAGCACTGCAAGCCATCTAACCTTTCACTCTAAAAAGAACGTTTCTTTCTAAACAGTTGACCCGAATAATGCATGCTATGTCTCTTATTAATATTTCAGTGGGATCTGGCTTCAGTGCAGTCTCTAAATGGTGCTAATTAACCGCTAGCTCTGTAGGACGGCCAGGAATGTTTTAATCCTGAAAACACTCAACAAAACTGGTCTCCCCTCTTGACACTGCACAGCTTGTATCCTGCTACTGAGCCAATCAGCTGGAAGTACTGCCCCTGTAACCTCTTCCTTGGGAATCCGCAATCAGGATACAGCAGTACTGGCTTTGTAACTCTTCCCATGGTAGTCAGGATGCAACACTGCCCCTGTAACCTTTTCCTTAGGAATCCGCAGACAGGATACAGCAGAATTGCCCCGGTAGCCCTTCCCTTGGCAATCAGGATGCAACACTGCCTCTGTAGCCCTTCCCTCAGGATTGCACAGACAGAATACAGCAGTACTGCCTCTGTAATCCTTCCCTCGGCAGTCAGTATGTGGTACTGTCCTTGTAATAGGGATGTACATTGATCTGAAACGAATGTGTAAAACGTGACGAATGAGCCCATTTTTATTTCATTTCAAACAAAATGACTTTTACAGTTTGGGAAACTGATAAGCATGGGAGTATCCTGCACAGCGTGGCAGATACCACCATAAGCTTGCTGGGCACACTGGATGGACCATTTGGTCCTTTTCTGCCATCATTTCTATGTTTCCATGGGAAACAGTTTGCCCTCTCAGCAAACAGTGTGTGCTACTAGCAAAATAATGCACCTTAAATGCAAATAGAGCACAATATTTCTCCAAAATGAAAAACAACCCATGACAAAATAAAATGAAAAACAAACAAAAAATCCTCAAAAAAAAAACAAAACAACAAAATGAAGAAAACAAATTAGTGTGCACACCCCTACCCCATAATCCTTCCCTCGGCAGTCAGGTTGCAGCCCTGCACCTGAACCACTTCCCTTAGAATACTACAGTCAGGATACAGCAGTATCGCTCCTGTAACCCATCTCTCAGGACTCTGCAGTCAGGATACTGCAATACTGCCCCTGTAACCCATCTCTCAGGAATCCACAGTCAGGATACTGCAATACTGCCCCTGTAACCCATCTCTCAGGACTCTGCAGTCAGGATACTGCAATACTGCCCCTGTAACCCATCTCTCAGTAATCCGCAGTCAGGATACTGCAATACTGCCTCTGTAACCCATCTCTCAGTAATCCACAGTCAGGATACTGCAATACTGCCCCTGTAACCCTTCTCTCAGGACTCTGCAGTCAGGATACTGCAATACTGCCCCTGTAACCCATCTCTCAGGACTCTGCAGTCAGGATACTGCAATACTGCCCCTGTAACCCATCTCTCAGTAATCCACAGTCAGGATACTGCAATACTGCCCCTGTAACCCATCTCTCAGTAATCCACAGTCAGGATACTGCAATACTGTCCCTGTAACCCATCTCTCAGTAATCCGCAGTCAGGATACTGCAATACTGCCCCTGTAACCCATCTCTCAGGACTCTGCAGTCAGGATACTGCAATACTGCCCCTGTAACCCATCTCTCAGGACTCTGCAGTCAGGATACTGCAATACTGCCCCTGTAACCCATCTCTCAGGACTCTGCAGTCAGGATACTGCAATACTGCCCCTGTAACCCATCTCTCAGGACTCTGCAGTCAGGATACTGCAATACTGCCCCTGTAACCCATCTCTCAGTACTCTGCAGTCAGGATACTGCAATACTGCCCCTGTAACCCATCCATCGGGATTCTGCAGTCAGGATACTGCAATACTGCCCCTGTAACCCATCTCTCAGGACTCTGCAGTCAGGATACTGCAATACTGCCCCTGTAACCCATCCATTGGGATTCTGCAGTCAGGATACTGCAATACTGCCCCTGTAACCTATCTCTCAGGAATCTGCAGTCAGGATACTGCAATACTGCCCCTGTAACCCATCTCTCAGGACTCTGCAGTCAGGATACTGCAATACTGCCCCTGTAACCCATCCATTGGGATTCTGCAGTCAGGATACTGCAATACTGCCCCTGTAACCCATCTCTCAGGACTCTGCAGTCAGGATACTGCAATACTGCCCCTGTAACCCATCTCTCAGGACTCTGCAGTCAGGATACTGCAATACTGCCCCTGTAACCCATCCATTGGGATTCTGCAGTCAGGATACTGCAATACTGCCCCTGTAACCTATCTCTCAGGAATCTGCAGTCAGGATACTGCAATACTGCCCCTGTAACCCATCTCTCAGGACTCTGCAGTCAGGATACTGCAATACTGCCCCTGTACCCCATCCATTGGGATTCTGCAGTCAGGATACTGCAATACTGCCCCTGTAACCCATCTCTCAGGACTCTGCAGTCAGGATACTGCAATACTGCCCCTGTAACCCATCCATTGGGATTCTGCAGTCAGGATACTGCAATACTGCCCCTGTAACCTATCTCTCAGGATTCTGCAGTCAGGATACTGCAATACTGCCCCTGTAACCCATCTCTCAGGACTCTGCAGTCAGGATACTGCAATACTGCCCCTGTAACCCATCTCTCAGGACTCTGCAGTCAGGATACTGCAATACTGCCCCTGTAACCCATCTCTCAGGAATCCGCAGTCAGGATACTGCAATACTGCCCCCGTAACCCATCTCTCAGGACTCTGCAGTCAGGATACTGCAATACTGCCCCTGTAACCCATCTCTCAGGACTCTGCAGTCAGGATACTGCAATACTGCCCCTGTAACCCATCTCTCAGGACTCTGCAGTCAGGATACTGCAATACTGCCCCTGTAACCCATCTCTCAGGACTCTGCAGTCAGGATACTGCAATACTGCCCCTGTAACCCATCTCTCAGGACTCTGCAGTCAGGATACTGCAATACTGCCCCTGTAACCCATCTCTCAGGACTCTGCAGTCAGGATACTGCAATACTGCCCCTGTAACCCATCTCTCAGGACTCTGCAGTCAGGATACTGCAATTCTGCCCCTGTAACCCATCTCTCAGGACTCTGCAGTCAGGATACTGCAATACTGCCCCTGTAACCCATCTCTCAGGACTCTGCAGTCAGGATACTGCAATACTACCCCTGAAACCCATCCATTGGGATTCTGCAGTCGGGATAGTGTAATACTGCCCCTGTAACCCATCTCTCAGGACTCTGCAGTCAGGATACTGCAATACTGCCCCTGTAACCCATCTCTCAGGACTCTGCAGTCAGGATACTGCAATACTGCCCCTGTAACCCATCTCTCAGGACTCTGCAGTCAGGATACTGCAATACTGCCCCTGTAACCCATCTCTCAGGACTCTACAGTCAGGATACTGCAATACTGCCCCTGTAACCCATCTCTCAGGACTCTGCAGTCAGGATACTGCAATACTGCCCCTGTAACCCATCTCTCAGGACTCTGCAGTCAGGATACTGCAATACTGCCCCTGTAACCCATCTCTCAGGACTCTGCAGTCAGGATACTGCAATACTGCCCCTGTAACCCATCCATTGGGATTCTGCAGTCAGGATACTGCAATACTGCCCCTGTAACCTATCTCTCAGGAATCTGCAGTCAGGATACTGCAATACTGCCCCTGTAACCCATCTCTCAGGACTCTGCAGTCAGGATACTGCAATACTGCCCCTGTAACCCATCTCTCAGGACTCTGCAGTCAGGATACTGCAATACTGCCCCTGTAACCCATCTCTCAGGAATTCGCAGTCAGGATACTGCAATACTGCCCCCGTAACCCATCTCTCAGGACTCTGCAGTCAGGATACTGCAATACTGCCCCTGTAACCCATCTCTCAGGACTCTGCAGTCAGGATACTGCAATACTGCCCCTGTAACCCATCTCTCAGGACTCTGCAGTCAGGATACTGCAATACTGCCCCTGTAACCCATCCATTGGGATTCTGCAGTCAGGATACTGCAATACTGCCCCTGTAACCCATCTCTCAGGACTCTGCAGTCAGGATACTGCAATACTGCCCCTGTAACCCATCCATTGGGATTCTGCAGTCAGGATACTGCAATACTGCCCCTGTAACCTATCTCTCAGGAATCTGCAGTCAGGATACTGCAATACTGCCCCTGTAACCCATCTCTCAGGACTCTGCAGTCAGGATACTGCAATACTGCCCCTGTAACCCATCTCTCAGGACTCTGCAGTCAGGATACTGCAATACTGCCCCTGTAACCCATCTCTCAGGAATCCGCAGTCAGGATACTGCAATACTGCCCCCGTAACCCATCTCTCAGGACTCTGCAGTCAGGATACTGCAATACTGCCCCTGTAACCCATCTCTCAGGACTCTGCAGTCAGGATACTGCAATACTGCCCCCGTAACCCATCTCTCAGGAATCCGCAGTCAGGATACTGCAATACTGCTCCTGTAACCCATCTCTCAGGACTCTGCAGTCAGGATACTGCAATACTGCCCCCGTAACCCATCTCTCAGGACTCTGCAGTCAGGATACTGCAATACTGCCCCTGTAACCCATCTCTCAGGACTCTGCAGTCAGGATACTGCAATACTGCCCCTGTAACCCATCTCTCAGGACTCTGCAGTCAGGATACTGCAATACTGCCCCTGTAACCCATCTCTCAGGACTCTGCAGTCAGGATACTGCAATACTGCCCCTGTAACCCATCCATTGGGATTCTGCAGTCAGGATACTGCAATACTGCCCCTGTAACCCATCTCTCAGGACTCTGCAGTCAGGATACTGCAATACTGCCCCTGTAACCCATCCATTGGGATTCTGCAGTCAGGATACTGCAATACTGCCCCTGTAACCTATCTCTCAGGAATCTGCAGTCAGGATACTGCAATACTGCCCCTGTAACCCATCTCTCAGGACTCTGCAGTCAGGATACTGCAATACTGCCCCTGTAACCCATCTCTCAGGACTCTGCAGTCAGGATACTGCAATACTGCCCCTGTAACCCATCTCTCAGGAATCCGCAGTCAGGATACTGCAATACTGCCCCCGTAACCCATCTCTCAGGACTCTGCAGTCAGGATACTGCAATACTGCCCCTGTAACCCATCTCTCAGGACTCTGCAGTCAGGATACTGCAATACTGCCCCCGTAACCCATCTCTCAGGAATCCGCAGTCAGGATACTGCAATACTGCTCCTGTAACCCATCTCTCAGGACTCTGCAGTCAGGATACTGCAATACTGCCCCCGTAACCCATCTCTCAGGACTCTGCAGTCAGGATACTGCAATACTGCCCCTGTAACCCATCTCTCAGGACTCTGCAGTCAGGATACTGCAATACTGCCCCCGTAACCCATCTCTCAGGACTCTGCAGTCAGGATACTGCAATACTGCCCCTGTAACCCATCTCTCAGGACTCTGCAGTCAGGATACTGCAATACTGCCCCCGTAACCCATCTCTCAGGACTCTGCAGTCAGGATACTGCAATACTGCCCCCGTAACCCATCTCTCAGGACTCTGCAGTCAGGATACTGCAATACTGCCCCTGTAACCCATCTCTCAGGAATCCGCAGTCAGGATACTGCAATACTGCTCCCGTAACCCATCTCTCAGGACTCTGCAGTCAGGATACTGCAATACTGCCCCCGTAACCCATCTCTCAGGACTCTGCAGTCAGGATACTGCAATACTGCCCCCGTAACCCATCTCTCAGGACTCTGCAGTCAGGATACTGCAATACTGCCCCTGTAACCCATCTCTCAGGAATCCGCAGTCAGGATACTGCAATACTGCCCCTGTAACCCATCTCTCAGGACTCTGCAGTCAGGATACAGCAGTATTGCCCCTGTAACCCATCTCTCAGGACTCTGCAGTCAGGATACTGCAATACTGCTCCTGTAACCCATCTCTCAGGAATCCGCAGTCAGGATACTGCAATACTGCCCCTGTAACCCATCTCTCAGGACTCTGCAGTCAGGATACTGCAATACTGCCCCTGTAACCCATCTCTCAGGACTCTGCAGTCAGGATACAGCAGTATTGCCCCTGTAACTCATCTCTCAGGACTCTGCAGTCAGGATACAGCAGTATTGCCCCTGTAACTCATCTCTCAGGACTCTGCAGTCAGGATACTGCAATACTGCCCCCGTAACCCATCTCTCAGGACTCTGCAGTCAGGATACTGCAATACTGGCCCTGAAACCCATCCATTGGGATTCTGCAGTCGGGATAGTGTAATACTGAGTATATATCCGATTAGCTCATGATCATTTCATCTTTTTGTCTAAAGACCATGAAACCCCTTGCATGACAGTGGCTTCCCCTGTAAAGTAAACAGCAGCCTTCACACAGCGGTACAATGGATAGCGCCATGGGGAAAGCCCTGTTCACTACAAAGTTGCCCATCTGACTCCATGTCGCCATGATTTTAATCTCTCAGAGCTCAAAGTTTGCTTTCAATTAGGGACACTTTGCAGGTTTGATACCTTTATTGGAGCAACACAAGAGTCATCCACAGATGATGACGTGCTCGAGTGTTCTCAACCACGTTGGATCCTTCCGAGACCCATTATGGCTTTCCAAGAAAAGATATCACAGCAGGGGAAAAAAATAAATCCAGGCTTCTCCAGTGAGGGAGGGGACGTGGGCTTCCTAGCCCATCACCAGACATAGTCTTCCTAGACAGTGATAAATTCTCATCTTAGTTTGACTCGCTGGCCCTTCTCACCCCTCTCTAAATACACCCCACCCCAGAGTTCGTTCTCCAATATCCGTGGATTTCCCCAAACTAATAGAGGAAATCAAAGACTTCCCACAGAAGAATGAGCAGGAATAACTCTGTGCGGTCCTAGGGGAAATAGGAGAAGCGGCGACAACAGCTAAATACTGTATGTGGTCTCCTGCCAGCAGGCCAGAAGCCTAAGCAGAGACGGTACGGACTGGCATCAAAACCAGGGCGTGCCCTTGACACTGTCTTCTCCGCGCGCTGTAATTCTATTTTACTACCAGTACTATTTTCCCATGCTTTTCCCTTTCCGTTTTAAATCATTTCAATGGATTACCCTGGCAACGCGTAACATTGTTACGCCAATAAAAATTGTCTGACCTTGTGCATTCAGACACATTGCTGGATCACCTTTGCTGACTGCTGAGGAGTTTGCCAATTTTTGTAAAACATAAAACTGACACCATTCAACACCAAACATTTTCATAAGAAACCAGATCTGGAAAAGAAGGTCATTACGGATGATGCGCTTTTTTTGAAAGAGAGGAGACTGCGGTATCACAACCTCATTCTCTGAATGTGCTCTGTGGCAGAAGTCAATGGAAAGCTTTCCACGCTGTGGTCAGGCTAAGAGCAGAAAATCTTCTGTCTTCTATGAGCAATTCTACATTGGAGTTGGATCCTCTCCTGAAATGCTTCTTTCGGATCTGTTAACTCAAGAGGTGGAGTGGTACCTGGTTCTTTAAAAGTTCCTCTCATCCGGATCGGTCGAATCGGGAGCTGTAAAGCAGTAAACCTGCCTTTCCTCATGCAGCTGATAGGAAAGGTCGTGGTTGCTCAGTTGTGAGATTAGGCAGAAAAGGTTAATGCCCTTCAACCCAGGCAGTCGGGTTTTAGAAATGGACTCAGGAGAGAAACTAGTTTGGTAGCCTTGACCCATGAAGTAAGATTAAATCTGGACCAAGGAAAGGAGGCTCCAATGGTGTCTGTTGATACGAGTGCGCCATCTGATATAGTGGATCGTGAACTGCTCTTGTGCCAGTTTGAAGAAATGGGCATCTCCTGCTCCTGCTTTTCTTAGGAAAATCTGAGCTACCCCGTCGAGAGAGTTTAGCGACCTCCTAGCTCCGTGCCAGCATCTTAAGACAGGAGCGCTCCGGAAGAGTCCATGGTGGGATTACTGCAATCACAAATCTGACGACGGGGGGTGGAATTACTTCACTGCTAATCTGGGTTGAATGCACCGTTCCCATGTTGTAAGCAAGGCAGCCCACGAGGAGCCGCGAAAATGGCCGCGGGCAAGGGAGAGAAACGCGGAGGGGCCGGTCCTAGAGGCCTCCGCGAGCCCCTCCGTCGAAAATCAGCTGCAAGCAAGGGAAAAAAGCAAACAAAACAACACTCACTTACCCCGCTCGCAGGAGAGAAGAAGAAGAGAGAGCAAGACAGACACCGAGGGAAGCCACGCCTCCCAATTAGCCCTCTAACTTTTTTTTTTTTTTTTAATTAAAACAAACTTGATCCAAAGAGAAGAAGTAGGCAGAGAGAAAGACAAATCAGAGAAGAAATACAAGAACTGCCTGAGGTAATCGGGAGCAACCCGGATTCACTACTCGCATCTGCTGGAGTCAGAAGATACTGAACTCCTGCAGAGGGGGTAGTAGCACTCCTGGTGACGCCCCCTCAAAGCTTTGGCTGACTCCATCTGCTGGATTGGGGACATAACCCACTGTCTGGACTGATCCAGGTACGTACAGGGAATACTTCACTGCTAATCTGGGTTGAATGCACCGTTCCCATGTTGTAAGCAAGGCACTCTTATGCTTGTAAGAGCGTCACACTTGCGCAGAGAAGAAAACTCACCGGACTGGCAGGCGAGCGGGCCTGCAGTTATAGTAACGTGATGCACTCTTTTTATTTTATTTTTAGCAGAAGAAGGAGAAGCAATAAGAGGCTGGGGGAGGGGCGACGGATGCAGGAGGGGTAACCTAAGGAAGGCATTTTTTGCAGACAAGGAGGGGGTGGTCGATGGGAATTTAGAAGGCCTGGAGTGTCAGGAGTGGGGCAGGGAGGGTAGACTCAGACACTGGGCATGGCCAGGGTTATTGAAGCAGGCGGATGGGTCCTGTGGTCTTTATCTGCTGTTCCGGTTCATCTTTTTCACAGACAGTTTCCCTCCCACCCACCCCCGTGCACTTTGGGCTTCCAGCACAATGGGAACCAGGGCTGGGAGCCTTCGCTCCCAACTCCCTGGCAATTCTTTTCCCCGTTTCGTCTTCCCCTCTCAACCTTCACTTTGGCGCAGTCAGGGCAGCGCAGGGCCAAGGGACATGCACCTGATCACCCGTAATCGTGGACCCTAAGCCCGCCTGCGGCACAGTAACTGGGGCTCCCCTCCCCCCCCCCCGCCTGCAAAGCAGCCCCAACCTCGGCCCAGGAGTCAGAGCCCGGTCCCTCCGTGTAGCTGTGCGCAGCGCTGCCACCAAGCTGGCCCTGCTGCCCGGTTTCTGGGCTCGTCCCCTTACGTTCTGCTCCAGGGCCAGCGGCCGGGGAAGCTTCCCTTCTTCGGCTGCAGATGAACCGGTGGTTCCCAGCCAGAAAGACGCAAGCAGCTTCTGATCAGAGTGAAACCAGGGCCCCGTACACCGCAGCTGCTGGGGTAAACGACTCCCTCGGTTAAATAAAAATATTTATGCTCCCCCAACTTAACCGTCCAGAATGAAGACGGATGGCCTGCTTTGCTCTGAAAAGGTCTCTTCCTCTGTAATGTGGATTATTTTTCCTGCCAAGCTGTGTAGTACAGGGGCTGCGAGGGGAATGCGGTTGTTTAGCTTTGACCAGTCATGGCCCCTTTGGGTCTGATTTGCAAAGACTTTTCTCTCCCGTTAAGTGCGTATTGTGGATTTAGCTCAGGCTTTCTACTTTGGTAGCTTAAGGCGAGTCACGTTCAGGCTCAATAAGTGCAGTAAGGAGGTAATTCTCAAAGGAGTTACGCACGTAAACGTTACATTTTCAAAAGCCATTTAAGTGCTTAAAAGTGCACTTAAGCGAGTAAATCCTGTGGACAATTCAATGGCCTGTATTGTAGCAATTTTCAAAAGCCTCCACTCACACGGGTAAAAGTGCATTTACACACGTGAAACCCAATTTTAAGCAGGAAAATGCTTTTGAAAATCAGGCCCTTAGGGTCCATGGGGGAAAAGCTAAGTGAAACATAAGATGCCACTACATTTCCCAGGATTCTCTGGGTGAACAGGAAATGTTTCTTTTCTGCGTTTCTGTGGCAATAAAGCTCATGATTACTTGTAGGACTTGCTGTGAAGCCATCCCGCGAGAGGGGGGAACTTCTCCACCTCTTTGGGTGCCGGCTGGTGCCGTTTCTTCACGGCAGACTGACACCCAGCCTGGGTTCTGCCTCACTGCGCTCATGCGGTCGGACTCCCAGGTTCCAAGACGCGAACGAGTGCTTGGCAAGTGTATTTCAGCGCCAAACAGAAATGTGCAGAGTCGCGCACTTAGGATGCATGAATCCAAGGGGGGCTCAGGACTTCATGCAGAGGAGGTGGGTGGGGAGGCGATGTGCACCAAGCAGGACAATGACCCTGGAGTGATCAGATCCGATGATCTCAAGGGAATGGCTCGGTGCTATAAAGCTGTGGCCGCTAGTCCAGCAGAGAGCAGCCATTTGTCCCAGTCACCGGAACCAGGGACTGTACTTCTGACTGCCATAAGACAGCGATGGCGAACTCCAGTCCTCGAGGGCCACGAACAGGCCAGGTTTTCAGGATATCCACAATGAATATGCATGAGAGAGAGATTTGCAAGCACCGCCTCCGTTGTATGCAAATCTATCTCATGCATATTCGTTGTGGATATCCTGAAAACCTGGCCTGTTTGTGGCCCTCGAGAGCTGGAGTTCGCCATCATGGACTCAGACTGACCCGGCCTGACCCCAAATCATAAGGGAGTAAGCTAATCCAATCCCAGGGTTTACCGCATGCCATGCTGGGACTTGTAGTTCTATCGTCCATGAATGAAAGCAGTGCCAGGGTAAAGCAAGGACTGGATTAGTCTATCCCTTATGTTAAGGGACGGCTGACAACCCTACAGGTGACCTGGATCCTTTCAGTATTACTAAACGTTATTAATAAGGCAACCACCTGACTCCAGGCAAGATGGGTCCTGGCTTTTCTACTCCTGCTTGAAAGCAAGCTGGGAGTTTCTGAACATGAAACAATAAACATAAAATCAGAGCGCAGACAAGGAACGTAAATCCCGCTGCTTTCCCTGAGGTGGAGTCGCAGCCCAGGGCAGCAGTGATCTGGCCTATATTCTGCTTCCTGAAAGGCAAGGGGAAACCTGCACAGAGCGGCACTTGCAACCCAATGGAGACTCAATGGGATTAGGGCTTGGATTCCATGTGGAAATTTGTACCCCTTTGGGTAGAAAATTGCATAAAACCGCTGCCAGGCAAACTAGATGGGCCTTTTGGTCCTTATCTACCATTATTTGCTTTGATACTTATCTAGTTTGCGCCAATTTACTTCCTGTTGCATTGCCTTTGGCCCCAGTTCTCTCCGTCGTCCCCTTCATGCCTCTGTAAATAGGGGTTCTCTTACCCTCTCCACCAGGAGGCCGCACCCTGCCTCCGCCGCCATCACTGCACAGAAATATTTAGACTCTCACACTATGCCCTTCTCTTCTAGAATGATCTTTCCACTGAAAAGGGATTCCTTCCCGTGCATTCTTTTTACCTTTGAGGCATCTGATTGTCTCCTTAAGTCTCATCTGAGAGAGTTTTTTGGTGCAGACCCTGCACTTCTTTGCTATTTCTTGTCCGGACCGCCTCTCCTCTGTCTGTGCCCTTGCCGAGGTACAGTCTTCAGACGAGCTCTCGCCAATGACAAACATGCATTATGCCCACCTACCCTACCATAACTTGTACTTGTTTTAACATACGTGCTACATGTATGTTAAACCTAATTGTGTTTGGTAACCAGAATTATCCTGAATTGTGATTAAAATGTTATTTGTATCTTAATCGAACCATAACCTGTGAATCGGAGTGAATACCTATAAAACTGTAATGCCCGAATCTGCTGTAACGCACTGAGTTCCTTGGCGGTATGATACTGTTAACTTGTACAGACATATTATCGTCTCCTTTTTCTGCTGGTTAGGCCTCTGTCTGTGCACACCAGCAGCCCCCTGGCTCTGCCCACCACCTTGTCACACTGTTTTACTACCTTGAGGTCAGGAGGGGAGAGACATGATCACCCCAAGGTCGTCTCTGCTCCCTTGGATTTCATTTGGCAAACTCATGGTTGAGTGGCCTGGTCCTCAGGAGCCGGAGCCAATCGGTCAGTTAAGTGTATGCGAATCAATCTTTGCGTCCCTAGTATCCCGTAATAATCTCCAATAATCAGTACACGAAGGTCCCCGGAGCTGCCAACTCATCCCCAGCTCCGGAGGGGAGACTTTAGGTCAGCGCTGGGTTTTTAACCACTGCGGGATTTGTAGTCGTGCGCCCTCCCTTCGAAATCAAGAACGGGTGCCGTCAGAAAGCCAGAAGCAGCCTGAAGTCTCCCCCCCCCCACCCCCAGGAATGGGGTCACTTGGCGTCTCTGCGAAATCCTTTAATAAATGGGGAAGATTACAGGGTGGGAGCTCAGCCAGCGCTGCACATATTTCACTTCGTCCTAGTTAAACACCAGAAGAGAAGAGAGGGAGAAATTCCTTCTGCATTCCAGAGGTCCCGAGATGCTCATTGGGAACACTGGAACGGGCCCCCATGTGAGTTTAATTTGAGAGAAAGTAGATTGCTAGGCTGCAGGCCAAACTCAACACAGACACAATTATCTGTGCAAAGAGAGCAACAAAACAGAAGAGGTGAGAGGCTACATGCGTACAAAAGGGGATTAGCTGCCGGAGAAGAGAGGGGGAGGGATCGTAATTAAATCATAATGTCTGAACGGGAGGGAAATTCCTACTGCTTAATGAAAGCCTGGCGGAGCCCTAAGCCCGGCCGGTCCTTAACAGCCAGGAACTGACCAGTCAAAGGCTGCTCCTGACACGATGCTGAGCGCACACAGTCTGTATTCCTAGACCAGCCCAATGGGTGCTGCTCTGTGGGGAATCTGGGGTCAGCCCCTAGGACTGGCTTCTGTCACTTGGGTCACAGCCAGGGCTGGGGGTGCCCGTGGGTGCAGGAGGAAGTCACTGTACAAGGGCACCGCTTATGCATGGGAGCCCGGGCTCTGAGAGGGCTCCTGGTCGGTGGCCTCCCGCCGAAGCCGCTCGCTGCCCTGGTTAAGTCATGAAAGGAGGAACTGGAGGGATCAAAATATTAGAGAAGAAGCCCCTGGGTAGACATAAAGGAAGGCTGCTGGAGCCATGGCCCCACCTAGCAGGTGTCGGTTCCGATTCTGCTGGAAGCCCAAGGGAAGAGGAAGAAGCTACTAGATCAAAAAATAATAAACAAATATCTGGATTTAAGATGTTCAGCACCACAGAGCATGTGCCACAAACTTGAAACCAAGGCTTTAACCTTTTGCTCACATACGGGGCTGCCCAGTCCTCTGCACATTCCCACAGGTGGTGGCTGCAAGAAGCCCTAAATTCTTAGCCCATCAGAACACCTTGTCCTGCTGCCAGATTCATCGCTGGTTTAACAGACGGCACAGGCATGGCCAAGACACTTTGGCAGACCCCTGTGGAGAAGACCAAGTCGCTCTCTACCCGTCGTGCAGAGGGTTACAGAGTTAAGTGTCGAAGGACAGGGGGATGATAGGAAACCTTATTTTCCTGCAAATGATGCGGCGGGAAAACAGAAAGGAATGAGCTATGGCCCGCTGGCTTAAGACTTAGGAGATCAAAGCCCACTCAGTGTGCTACGGCAGTCGCAAACAGAATGTTGGGAATTATTAGGAAGGGAATGGTTAATAAAACGGAAAATGTCATAATGCATCTGTATCGCTCCATGGTGAGACCGCACCTTGAATACCGTGTACAATTCTGGTCGCCGCATCTCAAAAAAGATATAATTGCGATGGAGAAGGTACAGAGAAGGGCAACCAAAATGATAAAGGGGATGGAACAACTCCCCTATGAGGAAAGACTAAAGAGGTTAGGACTTTTCAGCTTGGAGAAGAGACGACTGAGGGGGGATATGATAGAGGTGTTTAAAATCATGAGAGGTCTAGAATGGGTTAATGTGAATCAGTTATTTACTCTTTCAGATAATAGAAGGACTAGGGGGCACTCCATGAAGTTAGCATGTGGCACATTTAAAACTAATCGGAGAAAGTTCTTTTTTACTCAATGCACAATTAAACTATGGAATTTGTTGCCAGAGGATGTGGTTAGTGCAGTTAGTATAGCTGTGTTTAAAAAAGATTGGATAAGTTCTTGGAGAAGTCCATTACCTGCTGTTAATTAAGTTGACTTAGAAAATAGCCAATGCTATTACTAGCAACGGTAACATGGAATAGACTTAGTATTTGGGTACTTGCCAGGTTCTTATGGCCTGGATTGGCCACTGTTGGAAACAGGATGCTGGGCTTGATGGACCCTTGGTCTGACCCAGTATGGCATGTTCTTATGTATTTGTTTATATATTTAATTCTTTGTTAAGTACTACAAATAATATCTGAAATTGAGTAGAATATTAATTATAAGCAGAAAGGCCTTGAGTTCACATCAGCATTACTGAATGAGAGAGTCATTAATTGCTTCTTATGATACCCAACCCCCAGTTTTATTACTTGGCTAAGAGCTTGCAGACAGATGGTCTGGAATTGTTTATCCCCAGTATTATACCTTGGTTAAGAGCCTGCAGACCGATGGTTTAGAATTGCTTACCCCCAGTATTATACCTTGGTTAAGAGCCTGAAGATGGATGGTTTGGAGTTTGCTTAGCCCCAGTATTATATCTTGGCTAAGAGCTTGCAGATGGGTGGTTTGGAGTTTGCTTACCCCCAGTATTGTATCTTGGCTAATAGCTTGCAGAGGGATGGTTTGGAATTTGCTTACTCACAGTATTATACCTTGGCTAAGAGCCTGAAGATGGATGGTTTGGAATTGCTTACTAGCAGTGTTATCGCTTGGTTAAGAGCCTGCAGATGCATGATTTGGAGTTTGCTTACCCCCAGTGTTATATCTTGGCTAAGAGCCTGCAGATGGATAGTTTGGAGTTTGCTTATCCCCAATATTATACCTTGGCTAAGAGCCTGCAGATGGATAGTTTGGACTTGCTTACCCCAATGTTATACTTTGGCTAAGAGCCTGCAGATGGATGGTTTGGAGTTGCTTTCTCCCAGTGTTATCGCTTGGCTAAGAACTTAGAGACGGCTGGTAAGGAGTCACTTACCTCGCTGAGCTTGGACCAGTTGAATGATTTCAGGGGGTGCGATGGCTGAGGTATCGACTTCTTCCTCAGGCTTGTCCCACTGCTGAAGGTGGTCATGGGTGGGGCTGCCATGCCCAGGTTGAAGAATGGTGGTGCTCCAGGTGGGGGCGGGGGTCCCCCTGGGGGTGGCGGTGGAGGAGCAGGGGGAGGAAAGCAAGAGAATGGCAGCGGGGGAGGTGGTGGAGGCATATCGTCAGACATCAGGGAAGGCGACAGAGAAAATGGCCCACCAGGAGGGGGAGGTGGCGGGAGAGGGAAGTTTATGGTACCGCCCTGCTGGAAAACAAAGCAGAATGTATTAAGATTCTCATAACAAGTACAAGAACTCTCCTGACCATGAAGGTGTAAAGGCTCAATCTCCAGTTATTCTGGTTAACAATGGGCAAAATCTAGACATATCTTGGATGGTGACGCCAATGGATGGCCAGTTCGACCTCTTAAGAACTGCTAAATAAAATGCTCAGCATTTATCTCTTTCCTTATTTAAATTAGATTTGCTTTACAGCAGGCAAACACTTCCTTCTGCACTGACTGTTCACCTTATGAACATCAAATCTGTTTGCGCCCCCTGGAGAGGAGGAGTTGCCCATCTCCGACTATCAATCAGGCCAGCAGTGGCAGAATCCATTGCAGGGTGACAGCCCGGGTTCAAGGTCCCCGGGTAACTTCCCAGCAATGGAATCCACTATGGAACGACCCTTTCAGACAATGGATTTTAATAAACGCCGGGAAGTTCCCCGCAGGTTTCCCCCGTCACTGAGAATAAAACTGGCTGCACTGGCTTCTAACGCCAAGCTGCCCTGAAAGAAGGCACTATGGCTTCCAAACTCCTCCTTAAAAGATACTTCATACGGTTCATAGGGCTCCGTGCGCCCGGCTCGGGGGGGGAGCGAGCGCATCATACCGAGAGGTCACTGAGCTGGCCCAGGAGCTCTGCCATCTGCTCCCGGGCCTGGCGCAGCTCCACGGACTCCTTCTGCAGCTTGTCCTTCATCTTGTTCAGGGTCCTCATCATCTCGTCTTTCTCCTGGGTCTTGCTCTCGCACTCCCTCTCCTTCTTCTCCAGACGGCTGGTCAGCTCCGTGTGCTCTGCGGGAGGAAGGCAGGGGCAGGGCGTGAGCGGGCGTCACCACGTGGCTCCTGCTCCGTCAACACAGGGAGGGGGGGGGGGGGGGGCGGGGTAAGGGTCAGAATTAGACCAGTCCACTCATCGCATCTGCCGGCCTGGGTCCAACGCAGGCGTGGTGGCGTCCCGGTCCTCCAGGGCTGCAGACTGATCTGGCGCTCAGCACCCGCTCGGCATTTACATGAGCTGGGTATCCTGAGAAGCAGCCCGGAGGACTGGAGTTTGACAGCCCTGCTAGAGTGTGCTTCCGTGTGTGTGTGTGTGTGTGCTTTGTGTGTGTGTGTATATGTGTGTATGTATGTATGTATGTATGTGTGTGTATGTGTGTGTATATGTGTGTATGTGTATGTGTGTATGTGTGTGTATATGTGTATGTATGTGTATGTGTGTGTATATGTGTATGTATGTGTATGTGTGTGTATGTATGTGTGTGTATGTGTGTGTATGTGTATGTATGTGTATGTGTGTATGTGTGTTATGTGTGTATGTGTGTATGTATGTGTGTATGTGTGTGTGTGTGTGTTGTGTTGTTGTATGTGTATGTGTATGTGTGTGTGTGTGTGTGTGTAGAGGTGTATGTGTGTATGTATGTGTGTATGTCTGTGTGTATGTATGTATGTGTGTAGGTGTGTGTGTGTGTATGTGTGTGTATGTGTATGTATGTGGTATGTGTATGTATGTATGTGTGTGTCTGTGTATGTATGTATGTGTGTGTGTATGTGTGTCTGTGTTATGTATGGTGTATGTGTCTGTAGTGGTGTTGTATTGGTATGTATTGTGTGTATGTATGTGTGTGTGTATGTGTATGTATGTGTGTGTGTGTATGTGTATGTATGTATGTGTGTGTATGTGTGTGTGTGTGTTGTGCATTTCCAGAACAACAGGAGTGCACCTGGGATCATAGAAGTCCCTCCCTGAATCCACTTTGACTGTCCCTGCCACGTTCTTGCTTGCTGTGTGTCAGCGGGATGCCGGCTCTGATGAAAGGGAGCACAGCGGCACCCCCGGTGTATTTTGAATTATTGCACTGGGCGGGGCTGAGTAGGAGGAGCCTTCCAAAACTTATGCCTGGAGGGGCGACATAAGTCATAATGGAAGTAGGAAGCGCTAAATGATTTGGGATTTCATTGCTCGTCTTTCTAAGCTCAAGCTCACCCTGGATCATATTTCAGGCACAGGAAGTATTTGTTTCCTGCCTCACAGAGCTTGGAGTCTACCTCTCTGCCAAGGAAATGGAGGGTGAAATGATTTGGTGAGAGACGTGGGATTTGAGCCCGGGTTTCCCTGCTTCTCAGGCCCCTGCTCTAACCACCAGGCCGTGCCTTTTGTTTCGGTGACAGGAATTAGCCAGAGGAAAGGACGTCCCTGGCACTCCAGCACGCACAGGCACCTTCTGACTGGGCGGATGATTCCCGTGAGCCATTCCTGCACGAAGGAACGGGATGCGGAAGCTCTGCTGGTGCTGAGCGGTGAGCGAAAGGCTCCTGGGTCTGCTCCACCCATCTGCAAGCCCCCGACCTGTTGCCTTTAAAGGCGAGGACCCCGGGGTCCTGGGAGCCCTCTGATGTGCCCCTGTGAGTGGGATTCTTAACATACATGTTCTCATCTTAACCTGCTGCACCCCTCGGCTTCTGTGAGTTTCAGTCCTGCTGGCAACGAGGAGGAGAGGGAGACATGGGCAACTTGAAAAAAACCAAATAAGATTGAAAGAAAAGTGGAAAGAGCAACCCACCTGGGAGAGAGAGAGCGAGTTAGCATAGAAAAGCAGACAGACGGGGACAGAGCCGCTGAAGGGCTCGGAATTCGGAGGTGGAACCTTGTCCGGTGCCTCCCACGGCATCATGGTACCTGTAGTCTCTGCTTCCTCCATCTGCAGCTGGAACTACAGGTACCAAAATGCAATAGGTGAAGGGCGGGGGTGGGGTTGGGTCATCAGAAAGCCAGACTGACCTAAACTCTCCATCCAGGAACCTGACCGGGCACTGTCTGAAATTACTCTACCTGCTGGGGGTGTCTCCTGGAAGCTGAGTGCAGGCTCGCCCGGTCCTGGGCTTATCCCACCGCATGCCTGGACTCATTAGAGGTCAATAATCAAGTAGCGCAGTGGACGGGCCACTTTGTCCGGAGGAGAGCCAGCTAAATGTCACGATTGATTTTGAGTGGAGCGCAGGACAGAGGAGCTGAAGTCCTAGGGAGCCGGATAGACGTCTGTGGGGGACTCCAGGCCTGCTCTCCAGCGCGAGCAGTTACCCGGCTAACCTAACTCTGCCCCGGAGTGCCCCTGCAACACCCCCAAGTCACCCGGCAAACAGCTGGACGCATGGGAGGCGCTCAGAGCAGGAGGACGTTAAAAAACCCCTCTGAAGATTCTCACTACAGTTCCTCCATTTTTTGGGGTTTTTTTTTAAGGGAAATCGGGACCTGTGTGCAGGGGCTGTAAAACCAGAAATGGATGAAACGTCCCAGAAAATAGAACACGGAAGAAGCCGTCACCCGTGGAAGAGCAGACTCACCTTTCCTGAATTTCTCCGCTTGCTCCCTCCACTGCTTCACTTCGTTCTCGTTGACCAACCTGGAAGGGGAAATGCACACTGGTGAGACTCGGCCGTACCCTCCGAGGGACGACCCCCGCATGGGTCAGTCACCTCAGCCCGGGCCGACCAAACAGCCTGACCCGGTCCTGGTTTTATCCCCGGCTCCATGCACGGAGACGAGCTCCGAGAGAAATCGATGGGGGGGGGCCATCGGAACCACAAATCCAGGAAAGCCAGGCCCGGATCAGATGGTTTGGCCGCACCGGGGTGAGAGCAGAACCATTCATGGCCTGCAGACCATTTCAGGAGCGCAGGAGGTGAGCGGGGCTACTCGCCCTGTGTCTGTGCTGCAAGGGGTCACTGCCAAGCCAGTCTGGGAGCTGCCCCCGCTCAGGACGCTCCGCTCGGCAGTGTCGCTAAGTCAGCCACATGGATCGGGATCTGATAAGTTCGGGCACGGGCCGCGGCCCGTGCAGAGCGTGAGGTACTCCGTGACTCCTGCTAACACGGCCGCTCTCAGAAGCGCAGGCGAAACGCAGGGAGGGGGCTTGGGGAATTTCATACGGCTGAAGGCACGGCAGCTATCGCAGCGTCTCCCTTTCCAACACCTCACTCCCACCCCTCTCCTGTCCTTGTACTGCCATCCCACGGAGAAAGCCAGGGGAATCCGTCACAGCTAGAGGCCAAAATCTGCCGTGGGAGTGGGGGAGAGGCCTGTGCCGCGGGGTAAGGAAGGGGAGAGAAGCAGCCCCCCTTGTACTGGGGTCAGAGGCGCCTGCAGGCTGAAATCTTACTGAAGTCAGAGCAGGAAATACTGAAAGCCAAGCCTAGGTTAGATTTTGGCGCACGGCGCTTGCTGTCTAGGGCCCACGGCCCACCCTGATTTAGGTTTTTGGGGAATACACTCGCCTCTTCTTCACCTATTGTCATGAGCCCTTTTCTGCAGGACAGTGAATCATTTTTGCCAGCTGACCTCACAGCCAGTTAAATACTACGCAAACCTTGGCCTGCTTTGGCTGTAGGCCCCTCTGTTGACGCCATGTTCCTCCCTACTTGGCATGGCGTTAGGGCAAGAGCTGATGCACGTGCGGTGATGTTACAGCTCTCGCCTGGATGCAGCATCCTCTTGACCAAAACTTTGCACACATTAATGCTCCTGCGCACTGAGCGGAGCAGCCAGGAGCGTAGGTTAACACGCGAAACGCTACAGCGCCTGGGACTCAAGCCTTCATCCAGGCCCTTCCTCCTCTAACTCCCTGCCAGGGAGGGCAGGCTCCTTCCTCTCAGATGCTGCAGGAGCTCCTGCTACTAATTATACCTTTCCTGTTCTGGCAGAACAACCGCCGTGCTGCATAACTTCTCACTTATTGGGCGGAAAAAAACCAATTGATGGTGGGTGAGACCCCCCCAGCCTCCCGCGAGCTGCAGGCACGCAGTACAGATGGCAGCCCTGGAACCAAAAAGCGACTGCAAACACGGGGATCCCCGCCCCGCCGGGGGAAGGGGGCAGTGATTTTAATGGAGGAGACGGAGGAAGGTGCCGGGGGGGGGGGGGGGGGGAGGTCGGGGAAACCGGCCACGGGGGCCACGCTGAGGGAAGTAAAGATTCTCCGCCAACTCATTGCCCGTAAGCTACAGGGCTCAGTCAGGCCCGATTCTGTCAGATCCGCCGTTCTGCTTTTCTTACGGGAACGGCAACTGCAAGTCCATCCAGGCCATGGGGGGCACGGGAGGGACTGGCTCGGCCTGGCCCAACTGAATCTGGAGCCCTCTGTTAATCTGTCCCTGGGTAGGGGGGTGCTGTGTTAAAAATCCGAACTCAATAAATACAGTCAGCAGTGTGAGGAAAAGGAACGTCATCCGGAAATCTCGGACCCGCCGTGCAATCATCAAACCCCAAACTCTGCACTGCAATGGCAAAAGCGCCGCAGGGCGGTACATCTGCAGGCCTTGACCAGCACCCGGACCCCTCCCCCCTTCTGTTACCTAACCTTCCCCATCCCCCACCCCCCTATGCTTACCACTGTCCTGCACGCTGACGTCTGCCCTCACCGCCTCCTCGGCAAAAGGAGCTTTCCTTCCGTTTCTCAGCGAGAGGACGGCGCGCGCCTGGAGCAGACTTCCAGCGAACAAGCAAGCAACGGGACGGACGCAAAGGGACTTTAATGGAGCAGTGAGGGAGGGAGAGTGCAAAAGAGAGAGAGAGGGGGGTTTAAAGAGGTTACTGGGGTGACCACGAGGCACAGGGCAGGGGTAAGGGGGCTCGGTGCCCAGGATGATTTTGCTGCCCCCTTTCCTTCTGCGCTCGCATGCTCGCCCCTCCCTCCTCTGGCTTGGCATAGCAGGGGTGGTTGCCCTGCTTGTGGTGGCCCTGGCCAGGATGCTGGGAACGTCGTAGAGGCCAAACTAAGGGTTAGGGAAGGCGCTGGCTTTCTAAATGCGGCTTCTGCATGGGAGCGCTCAGACAGTGTGAAAACAGAGGAGGGCAGTGGACATCTTTATCTGGGTGTTATCTGGAAGGCCTTGATCAGTTCAGCTGTCTCCAAGCGTGAAAAGGCTTTTGAAAATGGCCACACACTGCATGGCCGTGCATCCAGCGCTCCACAGCAAGACGTACACCAGCGTTGCTCGAGAAGAACTACACCGGTGCCTGAGGCTGCCGCCAGATGAGGAAAAGGGATGTACGCGTTTGTGTGGGCACAGGATCTCTGTGGGCACGGCAGCACTGCAGATGCTGACAGATGAGGACCATTACTCTCAGCCGCCGGCCGTGCAAGCCTCTCCGCCTGCACTAATCTAGCTGTGGCCACCACCCTGCCGTGAAAGTATCCCGCTAGCCCCCTCTGCTAAGGATATCCCCCAGCTGTCAGCCACACAAGGGCTTCTTCTCCCTAACTGGGAAGTGCAGCCAAGTAGCCCTGCGGTCCGTACTGGGAACCCAGCCGCCTCCCTCCCAGGAATGCACTGAAACCTTGCAGCCATCTAAACTCCTCATCTTTGGATCCAGACGGAGCCATGCACCACTCCCTGACAGTCAGCGTTGTATTCTCCCCTACTTTGGACCTCTCCTTTCCCAGGAGACTGAGCGTATGCCCGGCACCCAGGAACCTCACCCCCCCCCCTATTTCCTACACCTACTGCTTCCCCACTCTCTATCGCCCTCTCTATCTCCCCCGAGAGTTCCTAGGTTATGAAGGATTTTGTCTCAAAGATCTTGGGTTACAAAAAGCCCTTCCCTCACTCGAGAGGGGTGAAGCCGCCTGTTATTTACAAAATGCAATTCCCAAGGACAGCTGTGCAATGTGGGTGCACAGCTGGATCAATGAGAGGCAGGGAGGAGAAGAAGAAGAAGAGGGAAGGAGCTTGCACATACATTGATGGGTGAGTGTTTGCTGGGTAGCCACAGGCACCCTCCCCAGTAATGGAGTCTGCAGTGAACTTGCCTCTGCAGCTGAATCGAACGCAGAAGGATGTTGCAAAGAGGGCGCGCTCCTCAAGCCAGAAAGCTCGCTAATACAGAGCTGCTTCGCTGCCCTTGTTCCACCTGGGAGGGTAAAATCTATCTGGCAGTCTCCCAGACAGACAGACAGGGCACCCCCCCTCCCCCCTTACCAAGATCACACTTTTAAGAACTGACTGCATTGTGCCCGCTTGTAACCTCAAGGAAAAGCTCCTGCTTCCCTGTGGCAGCTCAGGGTTGTATTCAGCAGCGAGGTTTAGGAGATTCTGTTCTGCATTTGCAAATATTTTGCAGTCTCAGTGCGCTGCGGCAGTCAAAAAAGCAGACAGAATGTTGGGAATTATTAGAAAGGGAATGGTTAATAAAACAGAAAATGTCATAATACCTCTGTATCGCTCCATGGTGAGACCGCACCTTGAATACTGTGTACAATTCTGGTCGCCGCATCTCAAAAAAGATATAATTGCGATGGAGAAGGTACAGAGAAGGGCAACCAAAATGATAAAGGGGATGGAACAGCTCCCCTATGAGGAAAGGCTGAAGAGGTTAGGACTTTTCAGCTTGGAGAAGAGACGGCTGAGGGGGGATATGATAGAGGTCTTTAAGATCATGAGAGGTCTAGAACGGGTAGATGTGAATCAGTTATTTACTCTTTCAGATAATAGAAAGACTAGGGGGCACTCCATGAAGTTAGCATGCGGCACATTTAAAACAAATTGGAATAAATTCTTTTTCACTCAGCGCATAGTTAAGCTCTGGAATTCATTGCCAGAGGATGTGGTTACAGCAGTTAGTGTAACTGGGTTTAAAAAGGTTTGGATAAGTTCCTAGAGGAGAAGTCCATTACCTGCTATTAATCAATAAGAAATTGTAGCATGGGATCTTCTTAGTGTTTGGGTACTTGCCAGCTTCTTATGGCCTGGTTTGGCCTCTGTTGGAAACAAGTTGCTGGGTTTGATGGACCCTTGCTCTGACCCAATATGGCAACTTCTTTTGTTCTTATGCACAGAAAGAAATCTTTTAGTGAAAATCTCTCCAAAAATCTTCCCGTTTTTGTTTTTATAATGTTCCAACCGTTGTCGGCTGTGTCTGCTTTCATTATTTCCCTGCTTTCCCTCCTCCTGCATTCTCTCAGCCCTTTTCTTCTCTCGCTCTCTCTTGGCGGCTCCTCACACTTTCTTTACCTTCGTCCTATGCGCACCCTCCCTTACCTCTACCCTCCTCGCCTTCCAGGCTCTCTGCCCTCCCGATGCCATTAAGAATGCGACGGGATGCCAGCATCTTGTAACTCGGTCTCAGAAACGGGGGGGGGGGGGGGAGGTCACGGCCTCCAAACGCAGGCTAGGGGAGCAGGGACAAACAGGTGGGCAGCCATGCACGCAGCCAACCAATGCAAGAACGGGACAGAAGACCCGGCTGCCAGGGTGGCACTGAGGAGATTCTGCAGCTGTGGGAACAGAAGCTTTATTCTCAAGCATCCAAAACTGCAGGTAATGCCAGGCCTCTTAACTCGCCCTCGCATCTCCGAAGGAAGACACTTAGGCTCCTCGCTGGGCCATTCACCCACCAGCTCCCGACAGCACCACCCTCTTAAAATATCGGAAGGGCCGACTCCCAGCCAGGTACGAAACCCCGTAAAGACGTGAAGGGCGTTCCCGCCATTGAACGAGCAGCACCTGCGCAGCAGACCACATTCACCATTCGTTTCAGATGGAAAAGCCTTAAGGAAGCCCGATGCTTACATCCTGATGATGTTCTTAACATTGAAGTTGTCCAGCGGCGCCACGTCGGGGTCTTCCCCTCTCTCGTCCTGCAGGACAATCTGCTGGAGTATCCTGTCCAAGAGCTGCCACTGCTGGAAGTTGGTCCCGTTCCGCTTGTCTGCATGGAGATGGCGACACACAAAAATGAAACGAACGTTAGACTGGGACGCTGTTAACGAGGGGGCGTAATTCATTACAACCGGGCTCGGCCGGTGCATGGCAAGACGTTCCCTGTGCGGAGGTCCCCAGCACCCTCCAAGTACCGAGCACCCCCAGGTCCTCAAGTCATTTCCGTGCAGGGGCAGGAGAATTTTCAAAGCAATTTACGCGGGGTACGCAGCGACTGGCAATGCTTACGTAAGCTGGGTGACAGCTGCCCCTCCCCGCAAGGTGGCTGAAATTACCACGGGGGGGGGGATGTGTTCCCTGGGAGCGTGCGGGCGCAGGTCGGGGGAGGCAGAGGCTGCACTTTCAAATCTGCAGGCGTTATTTCTCATGACACTAAAAGCAGGGCAGCAACGTTTGGTACACACTTTTCCCCAAGGCGGTCCGATTCAAAATTGCACCCTGGTTTAAAGGGGGGGTCCCCTAAACTCTACGTCTACCCAGAAACTTACTGTACTGGGATCCCCCGACCCCTGAATCTCTCCACAGACCCATTATAATGGGACTCCCCCTTCAATCAGACTAATTAAGCAGGAGTCTCTCCTCCAGCCGCTTTCTCTCCATCGATGCCTCGCTGTGATCCCTCCTACAGACTCGTACTCTTGGGGGGTGGGGGGGAGTGTCTCCTTCCCCAACTCTAAATTGGCTGCAGAAATCTCTCCGCTCCAGGGTTTCACAAATCCGGGCTCCCCTCTCCCAAACACAGAAATGAGCCGCAGGCGTCTCCACGGCCAGGCTGTCGCTCACAGCAGCAAAGACGTCCACCTCAAGCCTGTGTCGAGAGAGAGAGAGAGAGACACAGAGAGAGAGAGAGAGAGAGAGAGAGAGGGAGAGAGAGAGAGAGGGAGAGGGGGAAGCCCCCATTCCATGCTTGGCAGAGGGGAGCGCTCCGAACCCGACTGGAGGCCTGGAAAAGCGAGCTGGAAGCAGACTCCTCTCCACAACTGGTTTCTCTCACTGCGCTCTGCGGTACAATTAGAGCTGACGTCTTGAAACAGTGTCCGGGCTGAGCAGAGAGTTACATTAAGCAGGGAGGCGTCCGCCGGCCAAACAGTAGGTGTACGGGAACGAAAGCCCCTGCAGGAAGCCAAACCTCGGAACGAACAGGACACAGGCTGGATGCCATCAACTCACCTGCTTCCTGGTCTCCTCGCAAAATAGATTTCATTTCTTACATTTTTGCTCTTTATTAGCAATAAAAAGTGTGCAACTTTCCTTGTTTTTAAAACTTGCCTTTCCTGCATCCGCCCTTCAGTTGTCCGTGCTGCATTCATGCTTTGCATGTGTCAATAAGGGATTTTGATGAAGATCCACTCTTCAGCTATCCATGCTGTATATATATATATATATCAGTGTGATGCCCATATAGGGCTCTGAGGAAGGCCTACGCCTCAGCTCTCTGTGCTGTATTCATGCTTTACATGGATCCGTGACACACCAGCATGAGGCTCTGATGAAGATTTGCTCTTCAGCTGTCTGTGCTGTATTCATGCTTTATGTGTATCAGTGTGACACCTGCATGGGGCTCTGATGAAGATCTGATCTTCAGCTATCCGTGCTGTATTCATGCTTTACATGTATCGGTGACACACCTGCATGGGGCTCTGATGAAGATCTGCTCTTCACCTGTCCGTGCTGTATTCATGCTTTACATGTATCAGTGACACACTTGCATGGGGCTCTGATGAAGATCTGATCTTCAGCTGTCCGTGCTGTATTCATGCTTTACATGTATCAGTATGATGCCTCCATGGGGCTCTGATGAAGATCTGCTCTTCAGCTGTCCGTGCTGTATTCATGCTTTACATGTATCGGTGACACACCTGCATGGGGCTCTCATGAAGATGTGCTCTTCAGCTCTCCATGCTGTATTCATGCTTTACATGTATCGGTGACAGCTGCATGGGGCTCTGATGAAGATCTGCTCTTCAGCTGTCCATGCTGTATTCATGCTTTACATGTATCGGTGACAGCTGCATGGGGCTCTGATGAAGATGTGCTGTTCAGCTGTCCATGCTGTATTCATGCTTTACATGTATCGGTGACACAGCTGCATGAGGCTCTGATGAAGATCTGCTCTTCAGCTGTCCATGCTGTATTCATGCTTTACATGTATCGGTGACACACCTGCATGGGGCTCTGATGAAGATCTGCTCTTCAGCTGTCCGTGCTGTATTCATGCTTTACATGTATCGGTGACACACCTGCATGAGGCTCTGATGAAGATCTGCTCTTCAGCTGTCCATGCTGTATTCATGCTTTACATGTATCGGTGACAGCTGCATGGGGCTCTGATGAAGATCTGCTCTTCAGCTGTCTGTGCTGTATTCATGCTTTACATGTATCGGTGACACACCTGCATGGGGCTCTGATGAAGATCTGCTCTTCAGCTGTCCATGCTGTATTCATGCTTTACATGTACTGGTGACAGCTGCATGGGGTTCTGATGAAGATCTGCTCTTCAGCTGTCCGTGCTGTATTCATGCTTTACATGTATCGGTGACACACCTGCATGGGGCTCTGATGAAGATGTGCTGTTCAGCTGTCCATGCTGTATTCATGCTTTACATGTATCGGTGACACACCTGCATGAGGCTCTGATGAAGATCTGCTCTTCAGCTGTCCATGCTGTATTCATGCTTTACATGTATCGGTGACAGCTGCATGGGGCTCTGATGAAGATCTGCTCTTCAGCTGTCTGTGCTGTATTCATGCTTTACATGTATCGGTGACACACCTGCATGGGGCTCTGATGAAGATCTGCTCTTCAGCTGTCCATGCTGTATTCATGCTTTACATGTACTGGTGACAGCTGCATGGGGTTCTGATGAAGATCTGCTCTTCAGCTGTCAGTGCTGTATTCATGCTTTACATGTATCGGTGACACACCTGCATGGGGCTCTGATGAAGATGTGCTCTTCAGCTGTCCATGCTGTATTCATGCTTTACATGTATCGGTGACAGCTGCATGGGGCTCTGATGAAGATCTGCTCTTCAGCTGTCTGTGCTGTATTCATGCTTTACATGTATCGGTGACACACCTGCATGGGGCTCTGATGAAGATCTGCTCTTCAGCTGTCTGTGCTGTATTCATGCTTTACATGTATCGGTGACACACCTGCATGGGGCTCTGATGAAGATGTGCTTTTCAGCTGTCCGTGCTGTATTCATGCTTTACATGTATTGGTGACACACCTGCATGGGGCTCTGATGAAGATGTGCTCTTCAGCTGTCTGTGCTGTATTCATGCTTTATGTGTACCAGTGTGATGGGTACATGGGGTACAGATGTGAATTGGAGCAGCAGCAGTGACACCATTCATTTAAGTTTCATATTGCTGGGAGTTACCCAGCACAGACACCTGCTAGGTTTGTCAACTGGCTCCAGATTTTCAGAGCAGGTGAGGCAGTCCTGGTTTTATCCCAACTGCCTGCATGGCCTCGCAGCTCTGGTCTCGTTAATTTCCTTAAATAAAAGCAAGTCTACAGATCCCTACAAGCGCTGTGGGGTAAAGCCAGGATTGGATTAGCCTGTCCTGAAAATCTGGAGGATGGTTACTGCGACGACGGGGCTAGACAGGCCGGGGGGGGGGGGGAAGAGGGATAACAGACAGTGGATACTGACCGCACCTGAGCAGGGACCAGGGAACCCCAGAAGGAGGAGGTCACCGCCGGCCACTGTCTTCCCCCCCCGTGTTTTCCCTGGTACTGCCCCTTTAAGGAAAACACACAGAGATTCCAAGTGCCGGGAGTGCCCGCAGCGTCCTCCGGCCTGAGGTTAGGGAAAGGCCTGGCTGTACTCACAGGGCATCTGCAAGGAGTGCTGGAGGATGGACAGCAAGTAGGGGTACGCCTCCGTGTGTTTCAGCCGCTTCTTGATCAGCTCGAACATCTGGGTGGCGCTCTTGGTGTCAATGTGGATCTGCGGTGAGTCAAAGCAGAGAGAGAGGGAAAAATGGGAGAGGCGGAAAGCTGCCCGGCCAGCCCTCTCAGACAGAGGGAACGGCGCGCTTTTGGGCCGCTCGTGTTGCTTAAGACCCGCAAGCTCATATCCGTTTGATTTAATGGGTCGAAATCACATTTTTCTTAAAAAAAAAAAAATGCATTCGAGTTACTGCAGGGAGAAACTGGAACAGCAACAGGGTGCCGATTCCTGCCCGGATCAAAACACATCCTGGCCTTTGTATGCAATTTCCACTCTGCAGTAACTGAGAACCAAATAAGCAGTATCTGTCGGAAACAGGTCCTGAGTGAGCTACAGCAGCTAAGCGCGCACACAGGCAGCCTGAAGGCCTCACTTTTCCAAAGCAACTTTTGCCTTCAGAAGAAGCACCTTAAAGGTACAGGGAATACTTGTTCGCTTGCTTGTTAAACACACAGGGTTCGATGCATTACAATGCGCTCCGCCAAGCGCGCCGTTTAACCCGCGGTTGGATGTGCGTTGCGCAGGCGCGTCCACTGCCCCTTATGCTATAAGGGGATTAGCGCCTCCACAACGCGTGTCCAACGTGCCGGGAAACTAATGGCGTTCATCACATGCAAATGCACGTCAATGAGGCTATTAGCTATTCAGCCCACATGCAAAAAAAAAAAAAAAGGTGCGTCCAATCCACACCTGTTTATGCTCAGAAATTATCGGCTGCCCGGAGCAGGTGTTCATTTCTGAGCAGCCCAAAAAGTTGCACAGAAAAGCAGAAAATACTTCTTTGCTGTACATCCTCCGACTTAATATCGTGGCGATATTGGAGGAGCGAAAAGTTTAAAAGATTTAAAAAGAAAATTAAACAAAAAAAAAGGTTCTGGCAGTCAGGTCCGGGAAACAGACGCTCAGATAGCCAGCGACTGTTTTCCGAACCTGGTGGCTATGCGCCGGTCAGGAAAACGGACGCTGATAAATTCAGCGTCCGTTTTCTTAACCCGCGGACAGCCGACCTATCCTGGATGCCCGCTGCCAAGGAGGTGCTGGGCGCGTGCAATCGACCCTAGCGCCTTCCTCGACAGCGCCAGCCCTAATTTAAATATTGCATGGCGCCCCCAGGAGAGGTGCCTGGGCTTGGCACATTTTTAATGCATCAGCCCCACAGAGCTTAATCTCATCACGGCGCAATCGCACCTCTGCACCCTGCCAGTACTGGACCCTGACATGCATTCCCCTAGGATGGGGGACCAGGGACTCCCCTCCCCGGTCCAGGAGCGGGCGTGCACAGAACTCTCTGATCCGCTATCGTTGGAGAGCGAGGCCGTAACTGTATCTGAGTTAAAAGGAAGCTTATCAATTCCAAAATATTTTAGCGACGCTGCTCGAGGCACTGGGCACTGTGAAGTGAGACCTGGCTACAAGCAAGGACAGATGTTTCCAGCTGCGGACAAGGGCATTATTGTGTTAAGGGCACGGGCAGTTATTCCATGGACCCGTTGCCCAGGGCACTAAGAATGTGAAATCTGGGTGCATTTTAAAGACTTCGGTTTAAATTTCTTTAACATTCTCTTGCCCTGGCCGCAGGACCTGGGGGGCTGTTATGTCAGTTAATGCCTGCTGCATCTGGCTGCTGAGGTGGGCAGGTTTTAAAGGGAGGGGGGTTCCCATGGGTAAACTGGTCAGCTGAGGAAAATCCCCCTTTAAATTTGCCCCCCCCCCCCCAGGGAAAGGTAAGGAGCTGGGCCCAGTTTCTGAAATCCCAGCATCTTCCATTCTCTCCTGTTATTCTTCCTGGAGGTCCAACATTACTTTTCAGGTTACGCACACAGAAGCCGAGGTTCGATATTCTGCCCCCCCGCCAACAGCATAGATTTTTGTGGGCGCAAAAAAATATCCAGAAAAAAAGGAGGCGAGGCTGGAGGCATTCTGGGCGTGAGGCTGAGCTTCAGCCAGCGATCCTGCATAAAGTGTGCTCGGAGGAAAAACAGCCCTAACTTTACCCGGATACCGAGTCACGCGTGGTATATTCAGTGAGGGCACTGCCTGTGCAAGTCTCGCTGAGTATCCACCCAAACATTAGGTGTCCCTCACCGGCTTACCGAGTATCGACCTCTCGGTTTCCTCAGACCCATTTATTCAGGGCCCATCCTAACCGAGCCTGGGGACAGGGGTTGTGAGGTAGGGTTTGGCATAAACAACCTTCCCTCCCCATCACTGGCATAATCAATCACCTTCCCTTCCTCTCCCTCACCCTGCCCCTCGCCCTGGCATAACCGCTTCCCTCTCTGGTATATATCACTTTCCCTACTCGTGCTGTCTTTGTTATCGGGTGGCCTATGCTCATTGTTTTACGTTGGGAGGACCAAAAGGATGTTGCGGGTCTGCATACTAACAAATTCACTGCATCGATGGTGCAGCCCTGCAAACCAGGCAGCCATTCGTTTCAGGTCACGAAATGTTTCGTGATCGATCGGTTGAGGGGGTGCTCATCTGCATTGCCGTGGACAGCGCTGGATAGTTCGTTTCAGCTCTGTGGTTCCAAACAGAATGAACTCTGAAACAAAGGGGACTCGGAGGAAAATTGTGAGGGTAACTTCCCGATGAAATGTGTGAAGATGTGCCCTGTGAAGCCCATATACAGAGACTGCGTAACAGCTAAAGATAACTGAGTTACAATACCATGGTAATCTTTATCCAGATATTCAGTTGCACGTAACCGTCTAAATGTGCAGCAGAATATCCGGCTATTTGGGTGACTACATAGGAGGATAGCTCTCAATATTGTGCTAACCAGCTACATTTAAAAAACCCTACTCTGGGCACACCTCAGGCCCCTTTTCTGCCCGGCTAAATCTATACACACAGCGGTTTCACGTGCAGAAGATTTATCCTGACAGCAGGGGGACATCTTATACCCGTTAGATTTACGCAGTAGACAGCTGATTTTAACTGTGTGCATCTTTAGAATATGGACCCGTAAGTGATGGGACGCTGTTAAAAAATATTAGCTCACTGACGAGAGTTTGGGATTATCCCAGTCTCGGAAGTGGATAGGAATAGCTCTACCCTTCCTGCTGAAATGTGTGCTCGGAGTGGTTCACTTTCTATTCAAAATCCTTTCCACGGGGATTGGGGCTATCGAGCAGAGAAAGGGGGAGCATTAGGTGCAGTTCGTCGCCAGTCGAAACACAGCTCGCGATCCTTGCCCAGGTCTGCTGAAGAGACCTGGATCTCCAGCTGTGCTGGCGTGAATACTTTTCTATGGGAATTAAAACTTGAATACTTCTGGGAATTTCACCTGCTCTATTACAAAGCTCTGTGTGAATTGCTACGTGCATAAGGAGTGGTGGGTTTCATTTCTCATTTGCAACCATAAAATTCTTAAAAATCAATTTGGAAACACTGGGCCCACATTTTATAATCCTGGGGAGATGATACTTTAACCTACACTCCTTTTTTTTTTCTTTTTTTTTAATGAGTGTCTCTTATTTTAGTAATTGTTTGATATTACTGGAATCAGCTGATCACCCTCTGAATTAATATAATACTGTGTTTAAATTAAAAAAAAGTGTGCTTGAGAGAACAAACTGCCCGCTTCCAGCCCCGTTCCCTGGTGGGGGAGAAGAGATTTTGAAAACATTAAATGTTCAGCTGTCCGAGTGCCCCTCAGATGCTTTCCAATGTTTTCTGCTTCCGGACGAGGCCCGATACGGCTGAGACATCCTTAAACCGCAGCGAATCCCAGGTCCTTCCTAGGGCCTGCCCGAGCTCAGGGATTCGCGTAAGAGGTTTCTCGATGGTCCCGGCCGTTAGCTCCTGCTGGCCTCCTCTTCGGGCTGTTGTTACCCGTGCAGGAGCGATGTTTGCACGAGGTGGCTGAGCTGCCTCCCCAACGGGAGACCTGCACCGCCAGCCTGGGCAGCTGAGCCCCGTAAGCCTCCTCCCCCCGGCGCCGGGCACCACACTCACCATTTCAAACCTCTTGGCAAGCTCCAGGTCGTCCTCGTTCCTCACCATGTCAAAGAAGTCCAAGTGCCTGCAGAAAGCGAAACCCGTCACGGGATATCAGCGCTAGGCAAAGTAAAAGGGTCTGACCCTCCACCGCAGCCGCCGGCTAGGAATCCCACCGGCTCCCAAGGGCACAGCCTCCCCCCTGTCTCAGCACGGAATCCACCCCCCTCCGCCTCTCCCCCCCCCCCGTCAGCAGGGATCCCCCCTCTGTCAGTCTCACCTGTCGAGCGTCGCGTTCTCGTGCGCTCTCAGCTTCTCGATCACCGGCTGAATCCCCAGCATCAGGAACTCGTAGCGGAGGTGCAGTCTGAACTCCAGGTTATCCTGCACAGAACGATCGGGGAAGCGCCGGTCAGAGCCCAAGCAATATCCCTAAGCGCCCGGGGGCTGCTCCCATTCCCTTCAGCTGATGCACGGGACCCCCCTCGCGCTCCCCCCCGTAAGGAACCGCTGGCAGCTCCGGGTGCATGCACCTGACAGGAGGAGAGCGATGCCTGGGTAATCCGACTGCCTCCCTTCATCCAGACTGGCATTCGGCGCTAGCAAGCTACGGGCTCTGTTTACTCAAGCATTTCCCACTCGCCCGGGTAACTTTCTGCCCGGGGAAAAGGCAGCCACGCAAGCCGAAGGTGGGAGGGCAAGTGGGGCTTTATGTCAGACGCGTGCTACCCGAGAGAGGCCTGGCTGACCCTAGGCGAGTTTATTCAGTGGCGGGCTATCCCCGAGCTGCTGAGCGCAGAACGCTTCAGCCCCACAGAAGCAACATGGGAGAAAAGCTTTAGTAAGCCGGTCCCTAATTTCTCAAACAATTCAGCTGGAATTTAAAAACAGACTTGATAAAGCTAAGGTCCTCCTACCCTTTCTGTCCTTCCTGAAACGGACTGCGCGTGCGAGAGCTCCCCCTGCTCAGCCGCTCCCATCCTCCTGAATCCATGTAAACCTGTTCATCCTGCCGTTGGGTCTTGGGGGGTCCTGGGGGGGGCCCTGATAATCCGGCACTTGGCTCCATTCAATTCAACCGAGCCACGCCAGGTGGTCGTGTCTACCCAGGGGGGATAAAGCGACCGACAGGGTGGCCCCTCTGGAGGTTGTGTGAAGTGGGTCGTGATCCCTGGGCTCGTTGCCAAACGTCAACCCCTCCGCATCCTTAAAAAACCCATCATCCTGACTTGGAGGGTCCGGACAGACATGAAGACAGAAAGGGCTACTCGTCCCTCGGGTTGGTCTTTCCAAGGGAAGCCGAGGCCCCGTGATAGGCCAGGGCATGTGCGAGGAGATTGGGCGGAGAAGCTTACACCGCTGCTGCCCTAGCCGTACCAGTTCCATGCAATCCACAGACACTAAAATTCACCCCTTTACAGGAAATAAGCGGCTGCCATGAGTGAGACTGGAAGCCAAAGCTGAAGCCCCACAAAAAAAAAAAAAAAAAAGGTATATAACAAGGAGAAGGCAGCAATCTCTATGCAAAAGGAAGCTGCAGGAC
This sequence comes from Rhinatrema bivittatum, assembly GCF_901001135.1. Lineage (NCBI taxonomy): Eukaryota > Metazoa > Chordata > Amphibia > Gymnophiona > Rhinatrematidae > Rhinatrema > Rhinatrema bivittatum. Next base: position 18,684,398 of record NC_042617.1, on the reverse strand, counting down.
AAGGGTGTCATGGTACGAAGAAAGAAGGAATGATGAATGCCTGGAATCACCTATCGGGAGAGGTAATAGGCACCAAAACAGTGCAGAGATCAAAGACACCTGAGAAAGGTACGGAGGGCATCTGGGAGAGCAAAGAAGTGAGACGGCCAGAGATCAAGCACACCTGAGAAAGGTACGGAGGGCACCTGGGAGAGCAAGGAAGTGAGACGGCCAGAGATCAAGCAAGGAGAGATCAAACACACCTGAGAAAGGTAAGGAGGACATCTGGGAGAGCAAGGAAGTGAGACGGCCAGAGATCAAGCAAGGAGAGATCAAACACACCTGAGAAAGGTAAGGAGGGCATCTGGGAGAGCAAGGAAGTGAGACGGCCAGAGATCAAGCACACCTGAGAAAGGTACGGAGGGCACCTGGGAGAGCAAGGAAGTGAGACGGCCAGAGATCAAGCAAGGAGAGATCAAACACACCTGAGAAAGGTAAGGAGGACATCTGGGAGAGCAAGGAAGTGAGACGGCCAGAGATCAAGCAAGGAGAGATCAAACACACCTGAGAAAGGTAAGGAGGGCATCTGGGAGAGCAAGGAAGTGAGACGGCCAGAGATCAAGCAAGGAGAGATCAAAAACACCTGAGAAAGGTAAGGAGGGCATCTGGAAGAGCAAGGAAGTGAGACGGCCAGAGATCAAGCAAGGAGAGATCAAGCACACCTGAGAAAGGTAAGGAGGGCATCTGGGAGAGCAAGGAAGTGAGACGGCCAGAGATCAAGCAAGGAGAGATCAAACACACCTGGGAAAGGTAAGGAGGGCATCTGGGAGAGAAGGAAGTGAGACGGCCAGAGATCAAGCAAGGAGAGATCAAGCCACCTGAGAAAGGTAAGGAGGGCATCTGGGAGAGCAAGGAAGTGAGACGGCCAGAGATCAAGCAAGGAGAGATCAAACACACCTGAGAAAGGTAAGGAGGGCATCTGGGAGAGCAAGGAAGTGAGACGGCCAGAGATCAAGCAAGGAGAGATCAAACACACCTGAGAAAGGTAAGGAGGACATCTGGGAGAGCAAGGAAGTGAGACGGCCAGAGATCAAGCAAGGAGAGATCAAACACACCCGAGAAAGGTACAGGAGGGCATCTGGGAGAGCAAGGAAGTGAGACGGCCAGAGATCAAGCAAGGAGAGATCAAACACACCTGAGAAAGGTACAGAGGGCATCTGGGAGAGCAAGGAAGTGAGACGGCCAGAGATCAAGCAAGGAGAGATCAAACACACCCGAGAAAGGTAAGGAGGGCATCTGGGAGAGCAAGGAAGTGAGACGGCTAGAGATCAAGCAAGGAGAGATCAAACACACCCGAGAAAGGTAAGGAGGACATCTGGGAGAGCAAGGAAGTGAGACGGCCAGAGATCAAGGAAGGAGAGATCAAACACACCCGAGAAAGGTAAGGAGGACATCTGGGAGAGCAAGGAAGTGAGACGGCCAGAGATCAAGGAAGGAGAGATCAAACACACCCGAGAAAGGTAAGGAGGACATCTGGGAGAGCAAGGAAGTGAGACGGCCAGAGATCAAGCAAGGAGAGATCAAACACACCCGAGAAAGGTAAGGAGGACATCTGGGAGAGCAAGGAAGTGAGACGGCCAGAGATCAAGCAAGGAGAGATCAAACACACCTGAGAAAGGTAAGGAGGGCATCTGGGAGAGCAAGGAAGTGAGACGGCCAGAGATCAAGCAAGGAGAGATCAAACACACCCGAGAAAGGTAAGGAGGACATCTGGGAGAGCAAGGAAGTGAGACGGCCAGAGATCAAGCAAGGCCTGCAGTGACCCAGTGGACAAGAGCAACTGGAGGACAACTGGTCCTTACGCTGGCAGCTACTCCAGTCCATTCTCATATGTCATATCACTATACTGTTCATACAAACTATGCACACATGCATCTTTTCAAGATATTTATGCTCTCTGGATATGTCAGGGGGGTTATGTCTCTTGCTATAACCTGAATGCATTTCATTGTTCTGAGACAAGAAAAAGGTGGAAAAAATGGCCCTAAGGGGCAAGTAATATCAGCAACTGCCATAAACCCAGCCCTGGAAAGCCGGCGGGGGTCCCATCTGTTCATAATTCTCAACCCCCATTGCTCTCCAGGGTGACAGCAAGCAGACCCGCCAGGCTGGAGTGCGGCTATCACCCAAGAGGCCAGGAGCAGTCCACCAGATTTATGGCCCAACCCCATCCGCCGTTTCTATCTTTTTCAGTTGCAGATATGGATGGAGAGCGACGGAGGAGAGGGGCCCAAATTCCAGACCCGCGACTCACCTCGCCCGCTCCGGCGTTCAGTACGGCGTTGATGAAGGACATTATTGCCGTCTTCAGGTTCACCTCCTCCCGGTACTGCCCCATGCTTCGGTCTAACTCGTTCAGCAGCGTCTAAGGCAACAAAGAGGGAGAAGGAGATTAAAAAAAAAAATACAGGCCTGCTGCGTGAGTTGTCCAAGAGGATCCAGCGCAAAGGCGCCACGGGGAATTCCCTACCACGGCGAATGCTTACTGGTTCCAGTGTACACTTAATGTTAGTAGATGGCCAAACCTACCAGTGAAGGCCAGCCGACGGCTGCTGGCTCAGCAAGTGGCTCCGTGTTAGCTTGGCAAGATGGACTTTCCAGGTCACGCGGGTCGCCTTTCACAGGCGCGACACTGAGGGGCCTGCGCGACCGGGAAAAGCTTACGGTATGTACTGCCACATCTTGGGATTTTTCTTATGTTGGTTCAAGAAAAGGTTATCAGCAACCTACAAGTTCCCGCAGGACCAGGATGGCGACTGGGACTCTGCCCAGCCAGGTGACCGGTGACCCTGATGCAGGCAACAGTAACATCGCGAAGGGCAGAAGGAAATACTGCCACTGGAGGTCACTGTTCTCTTAACAGGGTCCAGCCGCGCTTTCACTCAAGTCACAGTCTGTACTTGCTTTAGGAATCTGTTCTTTAAAAAAAAATAAAAAATCACAAATACAAAAAAAAAAACCCCTCAGGGAAACGTGAAGTCTGATGACATCTTCCTGTTGACTCTTCAGTCCTGAGACGTGAACTGTCGGGTCCCTATTAGATCGTGCAGCCCTGGAGTATCACAAACACGCACGGCAGACGTTTGAAAGGCTGCAGGGAATCTGCAGGAGGTATAAGAAAGAGAGCGTTTGCTCCTGCGGATTTTAGAGTGGGTAATCCCCAATTTATGAACGCAGAGAGAGGTAAATGTGTGCGTGCATGTCTGCATGGGTGAGAGTTTATGCAGAAGTACAGCTTTACACACATGCACATAAATTACACAGAGCAGTTGTACATTAGAGAGAGAATTTTATTCTCCCTGAGTGTGAATGAGGTGAGGGATTTCTCTAACTCACACTTAGCAAAGCCACAAGTTCATTATGGAAATCCCTTCATTCAGAAGTGAGCAAGGAGAGCAAACCCCCACATTAGGCAGAGGAGCGGCAGGAGCCCATGCCAAATATGGCTGACACATTGCTGAATACTGTGTCACAGCGACAGCCACTGCTGCTGGTTTAGGCCTTGTCAGCCTGAGGGTCTCTGCCAGAGCGCCTCTGTGACGCTGACGACACCCATCCCATCTGATTGACTGTCGCTTCATTTTAAGCCCAGCACAAGGCTGTGATTAGGCTCCAGACATAAAGGATTCTCCACAATGCCTCCAGGAAGAGTTGCCTGAGAAAGACCGCCACTAGTTAACAAGACATCGGAGGGGCGTGGAGCAGACGAAACTCCGTTTACAGAAGAGAATATATGGGAAGAGCTGGGGAAAACTGAAAGTGGACAAGGCCATGGGGCCTGATGAGGTTCAGCCCAGGATACTGAGGGAGCTCAGAGATGAGCTGGCGGCTCCGCTGCGGGACCTGTTCAATAGATCCTTGGAAACGGGAGTGGTGCCGAGTGATGGGAGAAGAGCGGTGGTGGTCCCGCTTCACAAGAGTGGGAGCAGAGAGGAGGCTGGGAACTACAGGCTGGTTAGTCTCACCTCGGTGGTGGGAAAATGCATGGAGACTGTGCTGAAGGAAAGGAGAGTGAGGCTTTTCGATCTGAGGCAGCATGCATTCACCAGGGGAAGGTCCTGGCAGACTAATCTGATCTACTTGGATTTCAGCAAAGCTTTTGATACGGTCCCGCATAGGAGGCTTGTGAATAAAATGAGAAGCTTGGGAGTGAGCGCCAAGGTGGTGGATTACAAACTGATTGACGGATAGGAGACAGCGTGTGATGGTAAATGGGACCTGTTCTGAAGAGAAAACGATGTAAAAGTGGGGTTCCACAAGGACTGGTATTAAAACCAGTTCTGTTTAATACCTTTGTGAGCAACATTGCAGAAAGGATAGAAAGTAAAGTTTGTCTATTTGCAGATGATACTAAATTTGCAACAGAGTGGACACACCTGAAGGAGTAGAAAGAATGAGATGGGATTTAAGAAAGCTTGCTCGAGGATTTGGCAGCTGCGATTCAATGCCAAGAAGTGCAGAGCCCTGCATCTGGGGTGCTGAAATCCAAAACAGCTGTATGTGATGGGGGGTGAAAGATTAAAGTGAACAGATTGGGAGAGGGACCTTGGGGTGATAGTGTCTGAGGATCTGAAGATGGTGAAGCAGTGTGACAAGGCAATAGCTAAAGCCAGAAGAATGCTGGGCTGCATAGAGAGAGGAATACTGAGTAAGAAAAAGGAGGTGATAATCCCCTTGTACAGGTCCTTGGTGAGGCCTCACCTGTGTTCAGTTCTGGAGATCATATCTCAGAAAGGATAGAGACAGGATGGAGATGGTCCAGAGAAGGGCGACCAAAATGGTGTGGGGTCTGTATTGGAAGACTTGAGGAGAGGCTGAAGGACCTAAATATCTACTCCCTGGAGGAGAGGAGGTGCAGGGGAGATAGGATGCAGACCTTCAGGTACCTGAAAGGTTTGAATGAGGCACAAACTTCAAACCTTTTCTGTTGGAAAGGAAACAATGGAACCAGGGGGTTAAGAAATGAAACTTCAAGGGGGACAGCTCAGAACCAATGTCAGGAAATATTTCTTCATGGAGAGGGTGGTGGATGCCTGGAAAGCTCTTCCAGAGGAGGTGGTGAAGACAAAAACAGTGAAAGAGTTCAAAGGGGCATGGGATAAACACTGTGGGTCCCTAAAGGCTGAAGGATGGGAATGAAGAAATGAGTGCATGGGAGTAACCGGCTCTGTGTGACAATTACTACCCTTAGCAGAAGCACAGAGATTAATACCCTCAACCAATAAGCCTTGATACTTTTAATGCACTGCAACATCACTCTCCCCTTTGATGGCGGAGGGGGGGGGAGCAAGGGGAATTGGATTCAGAAGGCAACCAATAAGGACCCCCGACTTTTACGGCCTGGGGGTACTGATACGCAGACATAAGGGGAAAAAGCACAGGAACGCTTCTATGGCCAAGTCCAAAAGCAAAACAAGTCAGTACTGCTGGTTTTTTAGGAAGGCTTCTCACCCAGTAAAAATATTACTAGCAGTACAGTTTTATGGGTTTTACAGTTGCTTGGTTTTTGATTGTAAATATCCTAAGGATTGGGGATAACTGCATAGACGTCTCTTAAAAGAAACCTAGGGGTGATCTACACAGCACGAAAGACCTTGCTACAAGAAGCTTGCTGGGCTATTTGCTCCTTTTCTCCCGTCATTACTACGTTACTGTTTTTTAAATGTATCATCTAGTAACTTAACTCATGTCCCCTGGTCTTTGTACTTTTTGAAAAAGTAAACAACCGATTTGCGTTTACCCGTTCCACTCCACTCATTATTTTATAAATGAAGAGCTTTGGAGAAAGACGAAACAGAAAGTAATAGGATAATAATTTACAGCGTGTAAACGGAGATGGCTAGGACACACATGGAGAAGGGACTGGAACAACATAAACCAGATGCTGCGAAGGAATCCTCCAGACAAGAGGCAATGAGGTGGATCAAGGACAACATGGAGACATGCTGCAACAGCAGAATTAGAAGCCATCCAAGTAACATGGGGAAAGGCTGTCAAGAGATGGACGGCAGCAATGAGTGCCCTACCTTCCTTAAGAATAAGGAAGGTCACATGCAGAAAACAGCTTAACTGATGAATTAAGAGAATACAAAATCACTTAGCTGTGATTTCGGGCCTACCTTCCAGGTGCCTCTTACTTGTTCCTCCTCTAACCACTGTGCATGGCTCCTGGGTCTATCCAATCCCTTCACATGGCTCTCTGACCCTGTGTATGACTCCTCTTCCTCTACACATGGCTCTTTGACCCATGCACATGATTCCCTATAACCAATGCACAAGGCACTCTGACCCCTGTGCATGACTCCCCTACCTCCACACATCCATGCAGATTATTTCCTAACCAATGAACAAGGCTCTCTGACCTCTGTGCAGGATTCCCCTACCTCCACACATCCATGCAGATTATTTCCTAACCAATGCACAAGGCTCTCTGACCTCTGTGCAGGACTCCCCTACCTCCACACATCCATGCAGATTATTTCCTAACCAATGCACAAGGCTCTCTGACCTCTGTGCAGGACTCCCCTACCTCCACACATCCATGCAGATTATTTCCTAACCAATACACAAGGCTCTCTGACCTCTGTGCAGGACTCCCCTACCTCCACACATCCATGCAGATTATTTCCTAACCAATGCACAAGGCTTTCTGTCCCCTGTGCATGATTTCCCGAGAGGCTTCTCAGGAGCGTCAGTCATTACCAGTAGGGTAGTCAACTGTGCAGGTATACCCAAGGAGACAGATTCAGTCCTGGTTTTACCCCACTATATGCATGGAGATCTAGGTCTGATTTCCCTAAGAACATCAGGAGCTATTAGTCCTTGCATGTTACGAGGCATAATTAAGACTTGATCAGCCTGTTTGGGTTGACCTGGGGGGGTGGCAACCTTAGGTTCTATGTATCAAGCATGTTCCCCATAGACACAAAATGGAAAAAAACTATCCAATACAACAGGCCCTTAGTTATCAAGAAACAAGTGGAGCTTGTTATGCAGTGAATCATGGAGAAAAAATCTTAGTGAGGGAAATCTGCAAAGAGACTTCTGCAAGTTAAACTATGTTTTACGGGCAGAAATGGCCTTTCACAAATTGCCTGCCCAGTATGTAGGTAAACGTATGCATGCATATCATGTTCACATATAAGTTTAAAGGGTCTGAGCAGAGGCGTTCTTGGGGGCGGGGTTATGTGCATTCTTTTGTACATTAAATTTCCCAAAATGTTTCTGCACACAATTTAGCAGGTGTAATTGTGCATGGGTAGATTTGGTGGGATCATTTTCAAAAGGGAAAGTGCATGATTAGATATAACCTCCTCTGGGTAGAAATGATGGATCCCCATTGGGATGGAATAAATCAGGAACCACACAGAATTAAAATTATCTGTCGAGCAAAGCACTGGAAAGTGTTAAAAGCCTCCAAGGGTCCCTTCCTAGGAAAGGAACTGATTGATAACAGTGCTGGTCATTCCGAAGCAGTCTGAGAGTCAGCGGTGCTGGTGGTTCCGATACCGTCTATTTTCAGTCAGCGGTGCTGGTGGTTCCGATGCCGCCCGTCTGTTCTCAGAGTCAGCGGTGCTGGTGGTTCCGATACCGTCCGTCTGTTCTCAGAGTCAGCGGTGCTGGTGGTTCCGATGCCGTCAGTGTTCTCATAGTCAGCGGTGCTGGTGGTTCAGATGCCGTCAGTCTGTTCTCAGAGTCAGCGGAGCTGGTGGTTCCGATACCGTCCGTCTGTTCTCAGAGTCAGCGGTGCTGGTGGTTCCGATGCCGTCAGTGTTCTCATAGTCAGCGGTGCTGGTGGTTCCGATGCCGTCAGTCTGTTCTCAGAGTCAGCGGTGCTGGTGGTTCCGATGCCGTCTGTCTGTTCTCAGAGTCAGCGGTGCTGGTGGTTCCGATACCGTCCGTCTGTTCTCAGAGTCAGCGGAGCTGGTGGTTCCGATACCGTCCGTCTGTTCTCAGAGTCAGCGGTGCTGGTGGTTCCGATGCCGTCAGTGTTCTCAGAGTCAGCGGTGCTGGTGGTTCCGATGCCGTCAGTCTGTTCTCAGAGTCAGCGGTGCTGGTGGTTCCGATGCCGTCCGTCTGTTCTCAGAGTCAGCGGTGCTGGTGGTTCCGATACCGTCCGTCTGTTCTCAGAGTCAGCGGAGCTGGTGGTTCCGATACCGTCCGTCTGTTCTCAGAGTCAGCGGTGCTGGTGGTTACGATGCCATCCTTCTGTTCTCATAGTCAGCGGTGCTGGTGGTTCCGATGCCGTCCGTCTGTTCTCAGAGTCAGCGGTGCTGGTGGTTCCGATACCGTCCGTCTGTTCTCAGAGTCAGCGGAGCTGGTGGTTCCGATACCGTCCGTCTGTTCTCAGAGTCAGCGGTGCTGGTGGTTCCGATGCCGTCAGTGTTCTCAGAGTCAGCGGTGCTGGTGGTTCCGATGCCGTCAGTCTGTTCTCAGAGTCAGCGGTGCTGGTGGTTCCGATGCCGTCCGTCTGTTCTCAGAGTCAGCGGTGCTGGTGGTTCCGATACCGTCCGTCTGTTCTCATAGTCAGCGGTGCTGGTGGTTCCGATGCCGTCAGTCTGTTCTCAGAGTCAGCGGTGCTGGTGGTTCCGATGCCGTCCGTCTGTTCTCAGAGTCAGCGGTGCTGGTGGTTACGATGCCATCCTTCTGTTCTCCGAGTCAGCGGTGCTGGTGGTTCTGATGCCGTCCGTCTGTTCTCAGAGTCAGCGGTGCTGGTGGTTCCGATGCCGTCAGTGTTCTCATAGTCAGCGGTGCTGGTGGTTCCGATGCCGTCAGTCTGTTCTCAGAGTCAGCGGTGCTGGTGGTTCCGATGCCGGCCATCTGTTCTCATAGTCAGCAGTGCTGGTGGTTCTGATGCCGTCCGTCTGTTCTCAGAGTCAGCGGTGCTGGTGGTTCCGATGCCGTCCGTCTGTTCTCAGAGTCAGCGGTGCTGGTGGTTACGATGCCATCCTTCTGTTCTCCGAGTCAGCGGTGCTGGTGGTTCTGATGCCGTCCGTCTGTTCTCAGAGTCAGCGGTGCTGGTGGTTCCGATACCGTCCGTCTGTTCTCAGAGTCAGCGGTGCTGGTGGTTCCGATGCCGTCCGTCTGTTCTCAGAGTCAGCAGTGCTGGTGGTTCTGATGCCGTCCGTCTGTTCTCAGAGTCAGTGGTGCTGGTGGTTACGATGCCGTCCGTCTGTTCTCCGAGTCAGCGGTGCTGGTGGTTACGATGCCATCCTTCTGTTCTCCGAGTCAGCGGTGCTGGTGGTTCTGATGCCGTCCGTCTGTTCTCAGAGTCAGCGGTGCTGGTGGTTCCGATACCGTCCGTCTGTTCTCAGAGTCAGCGGTGCTGGTGGTTCCGATGCCGTCAGTCTGTTCTCATAGTCAGCGGTGCTGATGGTTCCGATGCCGTCAGTCTGTTCTCATAGTCAGCGGTGCTGGTGGTTCCGATGCCGTCAGTCTGTTCTCAGAGTCAGCGGTGCTGGTGGTTCCGATGATGTCCGTTTGTTCTCAGAGTCAGCAGTGCTGGTGGTTCCGATGCCGGCCATCTGTTCTCATAGTCAGCAGTGCTGGTGGTTCTGATGCCGTCCGTCTGTTCTCAGAGTCAGTGGTGCTGGTGGTTCCAATACCGTCCGTCTATTCTGTGAATCAGTGGTGCTGGTGGTTCCAATACCGTCCGTCTATTCTGTGAATCAGTGGTGCTGGTGGTTCCGATGCAGTCCGTCTGTTCTCTGAGTCAGCGGTGCTGGTGGTTCCGATGCCGTCCGTCCATTCTCATAGTCAGTGGTGCTGGTGGTTCCGATGCCGTCCGTCTGTTCTCAGAGTCAGCGGTGCTGGTGGTTACGATGCAGTCCGTCTGTTTTCCCCGAGTCAGCATTGCTGGTGGTTCTGATGCAATCTGTTTACTCTCAGATAGAATGCAGCAGATACAATGAAATCCATATCCATGGGAATTCAAGAAGGATTATTACAATGCACTGAAGAAATCAAATAAAGAAAAACATAACAGTCTATCTCCTCATAAAAATACTAGAAGAGCATTTATTTATCTTATAGTTTGTTTTTGGGCACTTGAAAGTGGATCACATTCCCTGTCTATGGTGCCCTCACAATCTAAGTTTGTACCTGAGATAATGGAGGTTGAAGTGGCTCGCCCAAGGTCATGAGAGGCAGCAGCGGGATTTGAGCCCTGGCTTCTGTCATTCATAGCTCATTGCTTTAACTACTGCAAGAGCCTGTCCAGTTCGGAGAAATTACTTTCAGGCATCACAACAGAGCTCAAGCTCAGGACAGGACTCCTAACCTCAAGACTCAATAGGCAAATTCTTCAGCTTTCTAAATTCTTCTCGCCTCCATCAGTTTCCAACACTTCAGAGTTTATAATTCCATCCATCCCTCGGGTAAAAAAATCAGTCTCAGAGGTCGCTCTGCATTATCTTCCTAGAGATAGATATTCAAAAGATTTCTGCAAGTAAAACTGGCAGTAACCTACACAAATCCTACCCTTGAGGAATATCCCCCCTTTGTCCATCTTTGTGCAGATAAAGTTACCCAGACAACGAGAGACCAAGGCCGGAGGTGAGGTGAGGACGGACTAAGGTATTTTGCTGGATTGCACCACATTGAGGGCTATCCAGCTAAATTTGTTCAGGCAGGTCAGTCCACAGAAACAATAGGTCTGAACTCATTTGGGCAAGTTCCTCTGATTATCCGCACAAAATTAAACGGACAACTTACCCACTCGCCGGCTGACTGAATACAGGCTTCCTGGTGGCTGGTGGAGTGAGCCAAAAATCTATGAATGGAAGAAACGCTCCATACAGGAGAAACCAGGAGCACTGCAGCAGAAGTGCCAACTCTGCAGCTTCCAATTAGAACAAAATAATGGCTACCCCTAGAGGTTTCCCCACTCATTCCCATGTGGTGGGTCTCTGGGCTCAAAAGGCAGCACTACAGACGCTAGTGCTACACCCAATTTTATCGGCCTGTCCTCATTTACGGTGCTGCATCCTCTGCTACTTCTGCGTTTCTTTTCTTTCTCCTGTGACACTTTCTGCAGCCTAGCGTTTGGGCTTTTCTGTGTGGGTTGTTTTTTGTTTTTTTTATTATTTGCCCAGGCCAAGCTCTGCCTCTTTGCATGTATGGAAATACAGTCGAGATCTCCCCAAGCCTCTCTCGTCCTGAATGACTCTGGAGTCAGCCGGCAACTCCCCAACTTCCCTTGGTTTTCCATGTCTGGGGGGGGGGGGGAGGGGTCCTGCCTCAGCTCTGCGCCAGTCCTGCACGTTTCCCAGCGACCATCCTGCCCTCCACCCAACAGGATGGCCGGATCGGGTTCCCCCCCCCCCCCCCCCGACTCTCGCTCTGGCTTCAGCACCCAGGGCAGGTGCAATACACGGCACAGATGTCAAACACAGAGTCAGCAGAGCAGAAGGATGGAAGGAATCCCCTCTCTTTCTGATCCCCTCTGGCGGCGCCCGCAGCTTCTCAAAGGCAAGGCTGCATGAAAAGCTCTTGCACATCACGAACTGAGGGGAAGCTGAACTGAAAGGAAAGTTTTGTCTTTAAAACGCAAGCCCTGAGGAGTCGTTTTCCCCCCTGCATATCCATAAATATGACTCCAGAATGGGAGCGTCTTTGATCCCAGTTCAGATGTTTTGCTCTTTCATTATTTGGTGGCGAAAAGTGTTTAAAGATGTCTTTTCGCAGCTGACGAGAGAGCGAGCGCACTAGAAATGGTTTTTCTGGGCCTCTTCCTGTGTGTGTGGGGCTCCTGCCCAGCCGTTCCAGGTGTCTCGCGCTGTCCACCGAGCTTCGCCGACACGAACGGGCTGCGCAGACAGATCGCCTCCCTCCTCTCCTTCCTGCAAAGACTGTGAGAGAGGAGAGCCCGGAGGGGAATATCACTCCAGCTACAAACTCCCAATAACGCACAATACTCTTAACGAATAAAGATCTAATATGGAGAGAAATGTGCGGGGTAAACACATTTCAAGAAATGCTCCGCCTATCCTAGATGCACGGGCCCAGCCTCTTATTAAGAACTGTTGTGTCCTACCCTTATATTAAGAAGAACCTCGTGGACCGGGCTCATTAAGTCTGTTACTGTTAAACGAGTGGCTAGTTTGCAGATAGGCCTGTGGAATGACTCGCCAGCGCCCGCTTCCGCATCTCTGCCCATCTTATCAGCCACCGAGCACAGCAAGGCCATCCCCTGTGGCATGAACTCAGACCGCAACCTCCAGCCAGACATGCACAGGCGCAGGACACATCTGTGGCTCAGGGGGGTGCGGGTTCAGATCCTTGCCCTCCCTCTCTTGTCAGCGGTCAGGCCAGGGCAGGGCACACTGCAGAAGTGGAGCTCTCAGGCTCAGAGAGGAAGACAAGATGGCTGAGGATGCGCCTTGCACGAAGCGGCTGTCCAGGAGATGGGCAAGATACTGAAATAAAAGGAAGCACAAGCGCCTTCCACATGCATTATATGTGCTGTATTCTCTCTCGCAGGGGGGGGGGGGGGTGGTAGAGCCTGGGATCGCACTGTGAATCTCTGCTGCTGTTTCACGCTCTCCGTTAATTCCTGGGGTTGCGGGCGGGATAGGAAACACGTTCCTTGGTGGAAGGGGGCGTAAGGTCCTGTCCCTCTTCAGGAAAAGAGAGCGGCAGCAGCCTGGCTTCGGTTCAGCCGCGGACTGACTGCGCGGTGGTTCGTTGCCGGAGACATGAGGAGGCGCCGACTACAGCACGGAGAATGTCAGCGCAAAGGGACCCCGGCAGGCAAAGACAGTGCAGAAGCGAGGCAGACAGGAAACTCAAAGTGGGTTACATTCAGCTATCCCCAGAGGGCTTACAATCTAAGTTTGTACCTGAGGCAATGGAGGGTAAAGTCACTTGCCCAAGGTCACAAGGCACGACAGCGGGACTCGAACCCTGGTCTCCTGGTTCTGCTCTAAGCACTAGGCTACTCCTCCACCCTCAATCCACTGCTCTAACCACTAGGCCACTCCTCCATGCCACTTCTGAAAGGCAGTTATAGCCCAGGAAGGACAGCAAGCTCGGTGATGACCACCTGAGCAGAAACGAGACATCAGTCCAGCTGTCCATTCCGTCCCTGGTCTGTCTGCCGAAATGAGTCGTGTGGTGCCCGCTGGAACGATGGTTTCACAGAGACTGTGAGTGTCTGTCTGTCTGCGCCGAGCTGAAATAAAACCACAAATGACTTTTGTGAAAGGCTCTCAAGTGGCTCTCAGATGGGAATCAGTACAGGGCTAGGCCCTATTTGAACAGGAATCCTAAATGTGAAAGACCATTTCTGCTTGTGTCAATCCACCAAACTCTTCCGAGCCAAAACAGCAAGGCCGAGCATCCCCCGTGCCAGACCTATCATTCTCTTCAGTCCTCGGGGTGTCCCTGTGCAGACGTAAGGTGGACAGCTGGCCAGTCTCTCTCTGGCTGGGCCAAGGTCACTAGCCTAGTTGGGTTTGGGAAAGGTCTGGACACATTTTGGGGGAGGGCAGGCCCTTTAACGATTATGAGCCAGGCAGGCATGGGGATGGCTACCTCTTACGTCGGGCAACGAGCAACATGGAGGTGATCTTCCCAGCCAAGATCCGCCAGGTATGGTGCGAGTGACCCAAACTGGCCACTGTTAGAGACAGGATGCGGGGTTCCACGAGCCACTGGTCTCTCTCTCCCAACGACTCCATCGTTGGGAGAGAGAGAGTCTTCTCCTGCTCCTGGGCCACGACATTTTGCACTCAAACCATTCCTTGCTCTGCACTTCACTCAACATTTCCCAGACAGTTTGCAAGGGCTGAGGTCCTCAGTCTGCAGGACACGATAAGCAGAGACGCCGCCAAAGAAGCCATCTTGCCAGGGGGCTCCCAGCATATTGCCAAATTTCAGATTTCAAGGTGTGGTCTCACCATGAAGCGATATAGAGGCATTATGACATCTTCCGTTTTATTCATCATTCCCTTCCTAATAATTCCTAACATTCTATTTGCTTTTTTGACTGCTGCAGCTCACTGAGCTGACGATTTCAATGTGTTATCCACTATGATGCTAAATCTTTTTCCTGGGTGGTAGCTCCTAATATGGAACCTAACATCCTGTAACTACAGCAAGGGTTATTTTTCCCTATATGCAACACCTTGCATTTGTCCACATTAAATTTCATCTGCCATTTGGATGCCCAATCTTCCAGTCTTGCAAGGTCCTCCTGTAATGTATCACAATCCGTTTGTGATTTAACTACTCTGAATAATTTTGTATCATCCGCAAATTTGATAACCTCACTCATCGTATTCTTTTCCAGATCATTTAGATATATATATTGAAAAGCACCGGTCCAAGTTCAGATCCCTGAGGCACTCCACTGTTTACCCTTTTCTGCTGAGAAAATTGACCATTTATTCCTACTCTCTGTTTCCTGTCTTTTAACCAGTTTGTAATCCACGAAAGGACATCGCCTCCTATCCCATGACTTTTGCTTTGGAACGGCAAACCTTTTCTTTTTTTCAAACTGCAAATCATAAATTTTGGCCGATTCCTGCCTGAACTCACTCGGATGGGAAAGCAGGCTCCCCGTGTGTGCTCTCCTGCGGGGAACAGCAAGGCCGGAGCAAGCTACGGTGGAGCAGGGATTAGACTAGGCTGCAGGTTCTCGCTATCTACGTCATCACAGCGTGCCCGCACTGTGAGCGAGGAGGAGGATGCGGCTTTTACAGCGTTTCCATGAGCGTTTCCCCACGCCAGGTCCTCAGGAATGGTTCCCGCTGCCTCATCACGGGATGAACCCGCCGTGACTCAAAAGCAGGCCCGGGTGACGCTATCGATTCACTTTCCAAATTCTCCCATCCGTTCCCCACTGCTTTTAGGGCCCACGGCGGGCCCCGTCCTTCAAAGCTGTGCTTTCCAGGTGCCCTCCCCCTCTGGATGGGAATCCAGGACTGTTCATGTTAAGCCATTACGTTATTGTTTCTGCCTGCTGGGAAGAAACTCGCTTTCCTGCACGGCCCACAAGTTGTTTCTGATTAATTTTCATTACTTTGTGGAAGAATTTTAATAACTTTAGGCTGTTTACATTAAGATGCTGCTGGGAACCTCAAGGGTTTGACAAATCCTGCCGAAAACAGGCAGCAGAACGTCTCCGGGGGGGTCGCAGACTCCGATCGGCGGAAAGCGCCGGATTCAAAGTCGTCTGGAGCTTTCGGCCTCCCTCTCCGGAGCTTCGGTTCTCTCTCTCTCTCTCTCTCACCAGTGCTGGAGGGCCGGGCAGCAAGAGGGGCCTGGAGGAAAGGTTTTATACGCAGCTGCACAGAGAAACCCCAGGGCGCTTCTGCGTCGACGTTTCACACCTCGATACCAGAAGAGAAAGGTAAGGACGGCCACCAAACATCATACGTACGTACGACAGGAGTCCCGAGCTCCCAACGAGCTTCTCAAGACCAGGGGGGGAGCAGAGCGAAGTCCTCCGAGAAGAGAGAGGGGACCGTGTAAAGGAGGAGGGAGAGAGTGAGCTTCCCAGTCAGAGACCGCCTCTCACCTTGCAGAGCAGTCACTACTTGCAGAGTGCTCTCTCCTTTTCCCCTGCACTGCTAGCTCAGTTTAAGAGACAGGATGTTAGCCACTCCCTTCCCAGCTCTCTTGGGCGGCCAGCAGCCGCCATATTGGAGAACAGTCGCCACAGATGACCTCCCGCGGCACGGGATCGGCTCGCTTCACACAATGTGCGCGTGGTGCCGTCTGTGGCATCATGACCCAGAGGTGCCAGGCTCCCGCCAACGGGGGGCACTCCCGGCACGCTGCAGGGTTGTCGCTGAATGACACCCACCACCACGGTAACATTTGCAATCGATCCCCGGGGTCACCGCTCGCGTGCCTGCTTTTGACAGCACAAGCGATGGAGATTTTCCATTTTAAGAGGCGTCGACGGCTTCGATGCCCCAGAAAGCACCCCCACGGCAGTCTGGCCTTTCAACGCTTCTACAGGGAGTTCTCAGAACAGCAATAAACCTAAAGGAACGCCCCCGGCTGGCAAGCAAATATAGAGCGAGAGTGGGAACAATTTATCTTTTTCCCTTCTGCTTCTGACCGGGCTGGCTAACGCCCTGGGATCAGGGCCGCCGGCGACAAGAGGATGCAAGGTTCACTGACACATCGGCCAGGACGTTACGCGCACACATTCCTTCGGAATGTTATCCTGCCAAAAGCACCCGCCCAGGTTAGACCTGCCCTGCGGGGCACGCCTGAAATTTCCCACGTGCTTTTGTAAAACTGAAAACAGTATGACGGTAACTTTCAGAGCGGCGTGTGGGCGCACACGTGCGCGCATCCTGCTGCCCGCGCCTGGGGACGCACACGCGTGTTATGAAATAGCCCGGCTGCGAGCACAGGTGCGTGCAAATCCTGCTTCTACCTGGTTTACTAGCTTTCCTGCCCCCTATTAACCCCGCCCCCTTAGAACCCTCCGAACTAATTTTATTCCATTTTATTCTTTACACACCATCCTCAGCAGAAGTAAAGTTACCCTGGCGCGTGCCAGCGTGGGTAAGTATTCACGCGCAAATTTCACGGTTAAATCCAGGAACGCCCTTGCCCTGCCCAGGCCACGCCCCTTTTTGGAATCTTTTCATTTGCACGCGTGAGTATCCGGCCGGCTTTTAAAATCCGTTTGGCGCGCGCCGGTCCAGCATATTCACGCAGCCCCTGAATCAACTTTTTAAAATTCACCTTTTATGTGTGCAAGTAAAAATCCCGCCCCAAATCCGTCCCCGGGAGCCCCTCTGCGTCGTCCGGGTAAACCTCCACACGAATCCGACGTATGGCAGGCATGCAAGTCTGCCTGCATCATTCTAAAACTCCACTGCTTTCGTGTAATACAGCGTTTAACGAGCAGGAAACGAGTCTGGAAATTACAACTCCCCTTCCGTGAACTCTGCTGCATCAGCTGCACGTTGGAGAAGCAGCGGCTTACTGCTCACCAAGAGGAGAATCCTCCATAGTTTAGAGAGCTGCCCTAAGGGAGGTGAGTCCCCAAAACTAGTTTCCTAAGGAAGCGGTCGAATTGCCATCAGGGCGGATCTGCAGAAGCAGGTCAGACAAACATCGGTGTACAATGTCCCGCAGGCCCTCCGACGTCCCCCGTCCCATCCCTGCATTTCTATGCTGCTGCAACCAGGCGACAGTTTCTGAGCCAGGCCGAGTCCGAGTGGCTGATGGATTTAAACTATTTCTATACTGCGGATACCTCCATCACGTCAGAAACGCCAGAATTCTCCCGCCAAAAACTGGGTCTTTTCACATTTCTCTGTCCCTGCGAACAAGGTTTAAGGTTTATTATCATTTATATACCGTTGTCTCGGCACAGCCTTCACAGCGGGTTAACGTTTCAATAAAATAAATAAAAGCAATGAGGTTACAATCATATCGTAAAATAAAGAGTAACAGCTAAGATAAATAAAAGATCAGAAATTACAAAAACACACTAGCTGTTAAAATAGAGATAAAAGCTAAAAGTAAAGTATACTAAAAATGAGTGTCAGATAGTTAAAAGGTACTAAGAACACATGCTTCAGGTGGTCATTAACAATGCAGGAGAATCAGGCAGGGGCCCCAGTGTGCCGTCTGCGGGGGGGCCACCGCTGTCCCCGAGAGCCGACGAGAGATTGCGAGCTGTGGTCCTGTGCATTCTGTCACACCTTTCACTGGCCACCACCACCACATGACACCGTTACACGGGGCAGAAGGCAATGTTGGACAAAGCATGATAAACTCATCATAGTGTACTGTATACGAGGACTGGCTCACAGTATGGACTAATCCTCACAATGTTCTCTCTCAGTGTTTTTTATTAACTTAAAATCCTTTTATTTGCAAGGCAAGAGCAGCCGCTATGTCTCCAGGGGTCACCTCCTCCCCAGTGAGCCTTGGCAGCACTGAACTCAGAATAGTAAAACAGGAAAGACCGCATCCACCAGTATTGCATTATAGCCAAATACGCAGCTATGTCCTTAATCCTGACATATTTCAAGCTACATCCCTGGAAATCCCCGGGTTCTTTGGGAGAAGTCACAACAGCGTGACACATTCCCTGGGGCCGATGTAATAAGTCCCGTGCTAAAATTGGTGCAAATTTTCAGCTCGTATATTTTTTTTTATTGCGCATGGCAAAAGCAGGCGCCTCCGTGAGACGTAATAA
The DNA here is from genome assembly GCF_901001135.1 of Rhinatrema bivittatum. Taxonomy (NCBI): domain Eukaryota; kingdom Metazoa; phylum Chordata; class Amphibia; order Gymnophiona; family Rhinatrematidae; genus Rhinatrema; species Rhinatrema bivittatum. The sequence goes on along the minus strand of NC_042617.1, from coordinate 18,666,184 downwards.
GAGGACGGCACGCAAATTGGATACGCTAGAAAAAAAAAAAGTGCGTGCAACACCAAATACATGCGCCAATACCCACATAAAAGCCCCCATGCAGAAAGTTGCAGGAAAAACCGGCACTAAGATAGATGCAACTGAAAAAGTGCTGCAGACTCAGGAGAGGGTATTTCTAACTTACTGCTGATTACATCGGCTCCACATTATTCCAAAAATAAACTGTTTCAGCTCCTGCCGGCCCCTTTTCCTGCATTGCTGGCGTTACTGTGCTTGTGTGTCCGTGCGGCCTTTTCCATTCCGGGCGCCTGGGGCTGCTCGGCGTGGATCAGCCCCGCCGGGAGAGAGAGAGCAGGAGCTGGGACAGACGGACCGATGATCTCCGGGGGGGGGGCTAAAGGCAAGCGCCAGCACCGCCCAGATCTGCAGCGTCGCCGGGACCCGGACTGGGACCGAAAGCTGCCAAAGCGGCAGGGGCGACGGCAAGCCCCGGGCGCCCAGCGTGGAAAAGGCCGCACGGACACTCGACCTGGCATGGGAAAACCGTGCGGGAAATGAAGGGAGTTTAAAGCAGCTCAGGAAAGCTAATGCCAGCATTGGAGTTTAAAGGGGCTCCAGACTGGCGCTTTTCACTTAACTCCTGCCCTGACCCGGGCGCTAAAGCACCCGCTTAAAAAAAGGAAAAACCCCGCGGCTAACCGATCTCCCCGCGTAGCGCGGGGATAGATAAACCACCGCCTTTACCTGAAATCTGCACACTCTCGCGCAAAACCTGCCACGGGGTTACTGCGCGGGTACGCTCGCGCGCGCCGTTTCCGCGTCAAACGCGTTATCACGTACGCGCGTAATTACCCCTGCAGAAGCCCGCGGCGGGTTCTTGCGCAGCTTATCACGTGGGCCCCCTCCCTCGTTGCCGTGCCGATGCGACGATCAGTACCCCGAGCCCGTCCTGAGCAACGTCACGTGCCCGGGGCGCGTGGTGGAACTTGCAGGGGTGGGCGGGGACGCGGCACGCGCGTTTCCCCCCCTCCTGCTCTCACCTGGAATCTGGTCCTTTCCGCCGCGTAGGCCTGATAGTGCAGCATGGCCTGCAGGACCTTTTTGTGGCCGTCCGGCACCAGGCAGACGGCCCCCAGGATCTCCAACACGGCGATCTTGGTTCTGATGTTCTCCATGCGCAAGCTCTGCGAGATGATGTTGATGCTCTCGGGGTGGGCCAACACGTGCGCCCTCCCCTGGGAGTTGTTCATCAGCGCCTTGATGCACCCTATAACGGATGTGTGTATGCGGCTCTCTGATGTCTCATAGTCCATGCTCTTCAGGAAATTCAGCAAGCAGGAGAGGCCATCCAGCTCTATGAACCGCACCACAAACCTGAAAAGGAAGGAGAGGGAAATCAGGTCAGCTACCTCTCTCGCACCCCAGGAGAGAGAGAAGGGCAGTGCTAGAGAGAGCCCACGAGGTCACACGGGGGGCCGGGAGGAGGCAGGCGCACTGCAGAGCGAGAGGATGCACGCGGGTCCTGGCAGGAAGGAGACTGCCGTGGGGCTCTAAGGGGGCAAAGTGTTCAGGCTGGATTTGAACCAGCATCTGGGCCGGGTTTAGGGCAAATGGCACCGTGGGCAAAAATTCTTGATGGAACCCCACCTCCAGATATTCTCTCCTCCCTCCCACCCAGCATTCTCTCTCCCCATCCATCCTACTTCCCCTCTATCCATTCTCTCCTTCTTCCTCCATCTATGCTCTTCCTCTCTGCAGTCATTCTCTCCCTCTTCTCCCCAGTCCCTCCATACATTCTCTCCTCTTCCTCTCCGTCGACACTCTCTCACTTCTCCTCTCCCTCTCCTCTTCCCTCCATGCATTCACTTCCCCTCCTTCCATTCATTCTTTCTCCTCTTCCCCTCCCTCGACACTCTCTCACTCTTCTCCCTGCTCTCATCCTTCCTCCATACATTCTCTCCTCTTCCCCTCCCTCGACACTCTCTCACTCTTCTCCCTGCTCTCATCCTTCCTCCATACATTCTCTCCTCTTCCTCTCCCTCCACATTCTCTCACTCTTCTCCTCTCCCTTTCCTCTTCCCCTCCATGCATTCTCCCCCACTTCCCCTCCTTCCATTCATTCTCTCTCCTCTTCCCATCCCTCGACACTCTCTCACTCTTCTCCCCGCTCTCATCCTTCCTCCATGCATTCTCCCCCCTTTCCCCCAAGCATCGTCTCCTCCTTCCCTTCCTCTCAGCCTTATTCCTCTCCCCCCCCCTCAATCCTGGCCACCCAGGCCAGGTTGCCCCTCTCTGTCTCATTTGTGTCCTGGATCCAGGGCTACTTTAACCACTTATGGGGCTCTGAGCAAACCTCTGTGAATGAGCACCCTTGTATTGTTTCCTGGAGCACAGGCAGTTACTAGAGTACCTCTGTGTGCATTAAGAGCAGTCCCGGAGTTTCCCTCCCAGGTATCCTGAGGGCTGGAGTTTCCCTCCCAGGTATCCTGAGTCCTGGAGCTTCCCTCCCAGGTATCCTGAGGGCTGGAGTTTCCCTCCCAGGTATCCTGAGTCCTGGAGCTTCCCTCCCAGGTATCCTGAGGGCTGGAGTTTCCCTCCCAGGTATCCTGAGTCCTGGAGCTTCCCTCCCAGGTATCCTGAGGGCTGGAGTTTCCCTCCCAGGTATCCTGAGGGCTGGAGTTTCCCTCCCAGGTATCCTGAGTCCTGGAGCTTCCCTCCCAGGTATCCTGAGGGCTGGAGTTTCCCTCCCAGGTATCCTGAGTCCTGGAGCTTCCCTCCCAGGTATCCTGAGGGCTGGAGTTTCCCTCCCAAGTATCCTGAGGGCTGGAGCTTCCCTCCCAGGTATCCTGAGGGCTGGAGCTTCCCTCCCAGGTATCCTGAGGGCTGGAGTTTCCCTCCCAAGTATCCTGAGGGCTGGAGCTTCCCTCCCAGGTATCCTGAGGGCTGGAGTTTCCCTCCCAGGTATCCTGAGTCCTGGAGTTTCCCTCCAGGTATCCTGAGTCCTGGAGCTTCCCTCCCAGGTATCCTGAGTCCTGGAGTTTCCCTCCAGGTATCCTGAGTCCTGGAGCTTCCCTCCCAGGTATCCTGAGTCCTGGAGTTTCCCTCCCAGGTATCCTGAGTCCTGGAGTTTCCCTCCAGGTATCCTGAGGGCTGGAGTTTCCCTCCCAGGTATCCTGAGTCCTGGAGCTTCCCTCCCAGGTATCCTGAGTCCTGGAGCTTCCCTCCCAGGTATCCTGAGGGCTGGAGCTTCCCTCCCAGGTATCCTGAGTCCTGGAGTTTCCCTCCAGGTATCCTGAGGGCTGGAGTTTCCCTCCCAGGTATCCTGAGTCCTGGAGCTTCCCTCCCAGGTATCCTGAGGGCTGGAGTTTCCCTCCCAGGTATCCTGAGTCCTGGAGTTTCCCTCCCAGGTATCCTGAGTCCTGGAGTTTCCCTCCCAGGTATCCTGAGGGCTGGAGTTTCCCTCCCAGGTATCCTGAGTCCTGGAGTTTCCCTCCCAGGTATCCTGAGTCCTGGAGTTTCCCTCCCAGGTATCCTGAGTCCTGGAGTTTCCCTCCCAGGTATCCTGAGGGCTGGAGTTTCCCTCCCAGGTATCCTGAGTCCTGGAGCTTCCCTCCCAGGTATCCTGAGTCCTGGAGCTTCCCTCCCAGGTATCCTGAGTCCTGGAGTTTCCCTCCAGGTATCCTGAGTCCTGGAGTTTCCCTCCCAGGTATCCTGAGTCCTGGAGTTTCCCTCCCAAGTATCCTGAGGGCTGGAGCTTCCCTCCCAGGTATCCTGAGTCCTGGAGTTTCCCTCCCAGGTATCCTGAGTCCTGGAGTTTCCCTCCAGGTATCCTGAGGGCTGGAGTTTCCCTCCCAAGTATCCTGAGGGCTGGAGTTTCCCTCCCAGGTATCCTGAGTCCTGGAGCTTCCCTCCCAGGTATCCTGAGTCCTGGAGCTTCCCCCCCAGGTATCCTGAGTCCTGGAGTTTCCCTCCAGGTATCCTGAGTCCTGGAGTTTCCCTCCCAGGTATCCTGAGTCCTGGAGTTTCCCTCCCAAGTATCCTGAGGGCTGGAGCTTCCCTCCCAGGTATCCTGAGTCCTGGAGTTTCCCTCCCAGGTATCCTGAGTCCTGGAGCTTCCCTCCCAAGTATCCTGAGGGCTGGAGTTTCCCTCCCAGGTATCCTGAGTCCTGGAGTTTCCCTCCCAGGTATCCTGAGTCCTGGAGTTTCCCTCCCAGGTATCCTGAGGGCTGGAGCTTCCCTCCCAGGTATCCTGAGGGCTGGAGTTTCCCTCCCAGGTATCCTGAGGGCTGGAGTTTCCCTCCCAGGTATCCTGAGTCCTGGAGCTTCCCTCCCAGGTATCCTGAGTCCTGGAGCTTCCCTCCCAGGTATCCTGAGGGCTGGAGTTTCCCTCCCAGGTATCCTGAGGGCTGGAGCTTCCCTCCCAGGTATCCTGAGGGCTGGAGCTTCCCTCCCAGGTATCCTGAGGGCTGCTCTGTGCCCGGCAGCCTCTCCTGCACTGCTGTGGCCTCAGGCTGACTATCCAGATCAAGTTACCCAAAGCTTTCCTGCTACAATTTACTCTTTCATGGCCAGCTATAGTGACACACAAACACACAACAGAGCAACCCCAAAGCCCTTTGTGGCTAACTTTGATATAGCAGCCCAGCTATCGGGCTGTCCTCGCTCCTGCTGCTCAACAAGCTTTGTGTAAAGCCAAGGATAAAGGAGGAGGTGCGGGTCGTGGCCGAGTCCGACTCCTTAAAGGTGCAGAAGCACACAGGCCAGCGCTGACTCCAATGCCGCCGACCCGGGAGTGCCTGCATCTTTACGGGGGACGGACTCTCGACAGCTAGGATTTGCTCGAGTTGCCTCTCCTGCACCCGGTCCACATCTGGCCAGCATCACCACTGCACAGCCCTGTGGCTAACCAGTCCAATGTTCAATGCCGGCAACCACTTAGTTTGCCTTCTGCAAAGGCTGACACTGCCGGCATCCCCGCCCCTGAGGATCTGTCTTGGCCCTGAATCTCCGAGATAAAGCTGTGTATTCTGAGCCGAACCTCTGTGTGAGTACCTGTTCCACGGACCTGATCTGTTACTAAAGTCTGTGCCTGAGAGACCTTTATTTAATACTAGTGTTGTTATCTTGCTGTTTAAAATAAAATCCGCAGTTAAACCCCAGAAGAGAACAGTGTGTACCATCCTGTGGCCCTAATCTGACAGGCGGAGGAGATGCACTTCTGGCCCCCCCTCTGCAGTGGTGGAGGGGCTATGGTTTTCTGCACGCAGACTAAGATTAGGGATTAACTAAACCAGGAACCTTCTCTGCATGTCACTTTTTTTGCCAATTACTCTAGCGGTTCTCTACAAATAAGCACGATTAAGATCATAAGAACATGCCATACTGAGTCAGACCAAGGGGTCCATCAAGCCCAGCGTCCTGTTTCCAACAGCGGCCAATCCAAGTCACAAGTACCTGGCAGGATCCCAAGGTGTAGACAGAGTCTTTGCTGCTTATCCCAGGGATAGCAATGGATTTCTGCAACTCTGCCTTAATAATGGTTTTTGGACTTTTCCTCTAGGAATTTGTACAAACCCTTTTTAAACGCAGCTAGACTAATAGCTTTCACCACATCCTCTGGCAATGAATTCCAGAGCTTAGTTATGTACTGAGTAAAAGAATATTTTCTCTTATACTTTTAAATGTATTACCAAGGAACTTCATTGTTTGTCACCTGGTCTTTGTACTTTTCAAAAGAGTAATCATAAGAACATAAGAACATAAGAAAATGCCATACTGGGTCAGACCAAGGGTCCATCAAGCCCAGCATCCTGTTTCCAACAGTGGCCAATCCAGGCCATAAGAACCTGGCAAGTACCCAAAAACTAAGTCTATTCCATGTAACCATTGCTAATGGCAGTGGCTATTCTCTAAGTGAACTTAATAGCAGGTAATGGACTTCTCCTCCAAGAACTTATCCAATCCTTTTTTAAACACAGCTATACTAACTGCACTAACCACATCCTCTGGCAACAAATTCCAGAGTTTAATTGTGCGTTGAGTAAAAAAGAACTTTCTCCGATTAGTTTTAAATGTGCCCCATGCTAACTTCATGGAGTGCCCCCTAGTCTTTCTGTTATCCGAAAGAGTAAATAACCGATTCACATCTACCCGTTCTAGACCTCTCATGATTTTAAACACCTCTATCATATCCCCCCTCAGCCGTCTCTTCTCCAAGCTGAAAAGTCCTAACCTCTTTAGTCTTTCCTCATAGGGGAGCTGTTCCATTCCCCTTATCATTTTGGTTGCCCTTCTCTGTACCTTCTCCATCGCAATTATATCTTTTTTGAGATGCGGCGACCAGAATTGTACATAGTATTCAAGGTGCGGTCTCACCATGGAGTGATACAGAGGCATTATGACATTTTCCGTTTTATTCACCATTCCTTTTCTAATAATTCCCAACATTCTGTTTGCTTTTTTGACTGCTGCAGCACACTGAACCGATGATTTCAATGTGTTATCCACCATAACACCCAGTTCTCTTTCCTGGGTTGTAGCACCCAATATGGAACCCAACATTGTGTAATTATAGCATGGGTTATTTTTCCCTATATGCATCACCTTGCACCTATCCACATCAAATTTCATCCGCCACTTGGATGCCCAATCCTCCAGTCACACAAGGTCCTCCTGCAATTCATCACAATCTGCTTGTGATTTAACTACTCTGAACAATTCTGTGTCATCTGCAAATTTGATTATCTCACTCGTCGTATTTCTTTCCAGATCATTTATAAATATATTGAAAAGTAAGGGTCCCAATACAGATCCCTGAGGCACTCCACTGTCCACTCCCTTCCACTGAGAAAATTGTCCATTTAATCCTACTCTCTGTTTCCTGTCTTTTAGCCAGTTTGCAATCCACGAAAGGACATCGCCACCTATCCCATGACTCCTTACTTTTCCTAGAAGCCTCTCATGAGGAACTTTGTCAAACACCTTCTGAAAACGTTTACTCGTTCCATTCTACTCATTATTTTATAGACCTCTATCATATCTTCCTTCAGACGTCTCTTCTCCTACCTGAAAAGTCCTAACCTCTTCAGCCTTTCCTCATAGGGGAATTGTTCCATCCCCTATATCATCTTGGTCGCCCTTCTCTGTACCTTTTCTAATTTGCTGTTTACACTATCTTCGGTGAGCAACAGGTTGGCTTTACGTGATATAAGTTTTCTAGCTTTGCCGTTGTCTAAGGAGTGCCAACAGAGTGGCGTTTTTACAACCACCACAATAGTTTGTTTTCATTCATGAATAATTTTCTCATATGCAATTGTAGCATTTGAGATAATCATGTTTTCAGTAACAGAGTGTTCGTGAATGTGCCAACTGAAGTGGCTCTTAAGCCCCTGAGGCAGCTCGTTGAGTGAAACTCTGCCAGAGTCAATAAAGTCCTTTTTTTACCAATCCATCTTCTCGTGTTTATTGCTACCAGCCATCTTGGATTGTCTTCCGCTTTGTTTCTTGGGACCATCCCTTTTCTAATTCCGCCGTATCTTTTTTGAGATGTGGTGACCAGAACTGCACGCAATACTCAAAATGTGGTTGCACCATGGAGTGATACAGAGGCATTAGGATATTCTCTGTTTTATTCTCCATTCTTTTCCTAATAATCCCTGGCATTCTGTCTGCTGCTGCACACTGAGCAGAAGATTTCAGCATGTTATCTATGACGACGCCTAGATCCTTTTCCTGAGTGGCAACTCCTAATGTGGAACCTTGCACTGTGTAATTATAATTTGGGTTACTCTTCTCTAACATCAGTTTGCACTTATCCACATTAAATTTCATCTGCATGCCCAGTGCCTCAGTTTTGCAAGCTCCTTTTGCAGTCTTCCACATATATGTGGCACTTGAGGGATAGCGTTATTGGTGGGGGGGCAGGACCTGAAACGCTGCAGGTACTTTGGCCCGCACTGGCTTCCAGCAGTTACTGGTGGCCTTGAGACGCTGCATCTGAAGCTCTGGAGCTGCCCTTTAATCAGCCTAACATCAGGGCAAGAATCGGTTTAAACCGACTGCCACTTTGGGGAAAACTCCGGGAATTTACGAGTAAAATATCGGTTTAAAGTGAAAACGAAGAACCCTTTACATAGAGCATAGGCTGGCGTAGCGCTCTCTGGAAGCCTTCCTGCTATCAGTACTCCTAGAAGGAAGCATGTCATGACCCTTCCAAGGGACACGGCCATCTGGAGGCCGCAGAATGACCGCTTCTACTCCTTCTCTCTGCCCTTTCTCACAAGATGCTGGCCAGTGGTCTCTAGGCAGCAAAAACAGCCACGTCTCCACCTACCACTAAATAACACCAGAAATCAAACGATTACCTATAGCTGTGGTGTGCAAAAGAGTCTATCAATGGTTTGTCTTATTACTACGAATGTGTTTATTTACGATATTATGTTATGTGATTTTAATTTTAATATTCTATTATGCTTGCATTTTATGCACAATTTTTGTGGTCATAATTTTTTTTTTTCACACTATACAGTTTGGATATTGCAATCCACCTTGAATTCCCCAGGAAAAATAGAATATAAAAAGGTTAAATAAAAGAAACGAAAGCCGATTCTGTTGGAAGGGGAGAGAGAAATGATTTTCATCCCCCGCTGAAGGCCTTGGTTTTGAAACGCGGCCCACGTGACGTCGGGTTGCTGCGGCGGGGTCCTTAAAAGCTTTGTGGGCCTGGACACGTACAAGCGAGACTTTTAAATGCATCACTTTTCTGAAAATTAAGGTATTATTGAGATGGCGTAAAAGTGAGAGTTTTAAATGCAATTTAAACATTTAAAAAAAAAAATACTTCTTTGAAATATTGACTGTTGGAATATGAGGTGGGTTGGCGGCAGTTAACGATTAGAATGAGGGCACGGTAACCTGGACAGGTACTGAGTTTGGCCATGGATGAAACTACTACCTTCCACCGTAAAATATTTCTCAACAGCCAATGAGTAAAGTTGTGCGTAGAGGAGTGTAGTTGGATTTTGTTGGTATTGCTATTGCAGCAGGGAGATACCCTCCTCTACCCACCCTGGTTCTCAGTTTAATGGGCATCAGAGACATCTTTTCAGCCTGTTTGGCTTATACTTCCCGTCCGATGCCCTCCGCAGGCACTTGGACACCTCCTCGGCTCCGAGCAGGATGAGGGCGCAGCGGATTCGTGCCCAACGTTGGGGTTCCCCTCTCCAAACCAGCACATGCCAAGAAAATCCCGAGCTGCTTGCTGCGGCCCTCCCTACGAATCCAAAAGCCACCTGCAGTTGCTACTTCAGTGTAATCCTTCAAACATCTGCAGGTATCTGTGGCCAGGACCAGATCTGCTGCACGAATCGCGAGGAAGGGGTTTCAGTGAAAGCTAGGGAGGTGGCATGGGTTTAACGTGATTGGTGAGGATCGGCCACAAGAATTTGATTTGTCTTTAATTTATACAGGGCCGGCTGCCTCCTTGTAGGCCGAACATTAACTCCTCTCCTACTGCAGGAAATGTTATGGGATTATAGTCCATAGGAAGAAAAGATCCATCTGCGATCTCCTGCCACAGCAGATTCCTCTTTCAATAGATTATACGGTCTCCTGCAATAAAGGACTCGCCTCTCAAGACTAAACTGGCTTCATTATTAACTATTTAATCTCCCAACATATTATATAGGCTGACACAAGAAAGGATTCATCTCCTAATAAGTTTAATTGGCCCAGCAATAATAAATGATTGTCAATCAATAAGTCAGACAATCTTCAGGAATAGCGCATTTGTTTCCTGGTCTCGGGTATAAAAGGATTTACTTTTCTGATGTCTCCAAAAACAACAGCTTCAACCAGCAATGCGCAAGACACTTGTGGAATGAAAACCCTAGTGATGGTTCCCATTCCCATCCTCCTGTCCCGAGTCACGTGTGCGCTAGACGTGGCACTGCCCCAAAACATCTTTTCCTATCCCACTGCCATGCGTGAGTGGGGCGGCCCAGTGCACACGACCTCTGGGGGTAAATCCCGGTGAGGGCCTGTACAGCTTGCTCCTGTCCGGTAACTCCAAAAGACAAATACAATAGCTTGTCTTATCATCAACCCAGAGATTGTGCACAGCTTAAGAACTGTTTTCTGAAGGAAGGCCTCCACGAGCGCTGAAGACTTGAGTAGGTGTGGATGGTGACCCGTGATCTTCCAACACCAGCAATTTTCCATTCATTGTTTTCAGTATAAAATCAACTCTGCCAGCCCTAGGGTGGCGCAGCTCCTTGCCTCAATGCTGCCGACTCTCTTGACAAAAGCTGTTGAGGCTCACACCAAGCACAACATAACCGTGCAACAGAGCTCCTTTGACAGATGCTACTAACCCAGTGGTTCCCAAACCCATCCTTGTAACCCTCTGGGCGGTTGCCTTTTCAGGATATCCACAATGAATATGCATGAGAGTAATACGCATATACTGATTCTCAAATGTATTTATTTACAACATTTTCTATACTGCAATCTTGCCACTCTCATGTTCAAAGCAGTTTATAACATCTGTCATAAAACTTACAGAAATCAATAAAGCAATGTCTTAAAAAATACAATCATTAAAAGCCTCATGTAAAAGCATGCTTAAAAAAGGAAGTCTTCAAACTTTTCCTAAACTACTTGTAATAACTGAATGCAATTCTAAAGGAAGCTTGTTCCATAAGACAGGAGCTATTTGTGAGAATGCACGGCTCGAGGTTGCTTTTAGACGTGGCACTATCAATAACTGAATGCAGTCCACGCCGAGGGCAGTATTCTTGCACGAGATTTCTTTAAATACGGAGGGGATTCCCCATATAGGATCCAATGTATCAACGTCAAGATTTTGAAATGGACTTGGAATTCAACCGGGAGCCAGTGCTGCTCTTTCAGCAGTGGTTATATGAGCCGATAACATCAGCCTGTAGTCACCCGAGCTGCTGCATTCATTGACAATAGTAGTGCTTTTAAACAGCACTTGGGAAGAGCCACACAAAACCCATTACAGTAGTCGAAGCCCGATAGCATAAGCGCTTGCATTTCAGTCCTGAAATCATTCTTGTTCAATATATATTTCAGTTGCCTAATTTTCCTTAGTTTAAAGAAAAAACAAAAAACAACTTTTCCTTAAAACTACTTGTGATTGCAGATGCATAGAAAATTCTGAATCTCAAGGATTAGCAGCTTGGTTTATTCTGTTTTCCCAATAGGAAATGTATTAGTGTTTAGGACCTGGTTTAATAGTTGTATTTCTTAGATAGAATTGTTACTGTTTGAGTATGTTCCATAATGCAGGTGTAACTTTGTGTGGGTGAGTTTGTGTGCATTATTGCAAATCCTGAGAGTCCGTTAGGTGCTATATTTCTCTTTCCATTTCTCCAGGTTTGCACTGCATGCAGAGTGGCTGTTTTGGGTTTCCATTCCAGTTTCTGTCTCCATATTTATAATTTGTGGTCTTTCCGTACTTGGTGAAGGTCAGTTCTGGGTGTGTAACATCCTCAAGCTTCACTATATCCCTCCTCGTGTTTCCCATACCTTCCAAGGGGTCTAACCCTGTTGCAGATTTTAGTATCGTCCGCAAAAAAGCAAACCCTCCGCATTACCACTGATGAAAATGTTGAAGAGAACTGGAACGAGGACCAATCCCTGCAGCACACCCCATTTCTCTGAGTGAATTTAGTTTACCATTACTTTTGACACCTCCCACTCAACAAGTTTCTAACCCAATCAGTCATTGTTTGTAAGTTGCTTATGTGGAACCGTATCAAAGGCCTTGCCGAAATCGAAGAACACTACATCTAATGCTCTCCCCTGATCCAATTTTCTGGTTCCCCACTCAAAGGTCAATCTGACAAGACCTACCTCTGGTAAAACCATGCTGCCTCAGATCCTGCAATCCACTGGCTTACAGTGAGTTCATTAATTTACGCACCATGGAAGTCAGACTAGCCGGCCTGTCGATCTCAGACTCATCCTTCCTTCCACTTTTATGAAGAGGAAGCACATTTGCCTGGGTCCAGTTCCTTGGAACCACTCCTGACTCGAAAGAAGCATTAAAAAGGTCAGACAACTAAGCTGCCAGAACTTTCCTTAAGTTCCCTTAATATCCTCAGATGTAGCCCATCTGGCCCCATTGCTTTATCTACTTTTACGTTTTGCTAGCTCCTTGCAAACTGTCTTCTGAACATTGAAATCTACCTCCCTTCCAATCTGGCAGGATCAGAAAAATCTCCCTGTTGGGCAACACTTGGTCCAATCTTTCTTACCTCCATGGTCTATGCCACGTAGCTCTATGCTTGCCCTCCTGCAGCTGGAGATCCCTTTGGATAGTTTGCTCTGTATTGTACGCTTTAGAGATGTCTAGGCAAGCTATCTTAGGATGGGTACAGTGGAAAATGAAGCTTCCTAGTTACCAGGGCCTAAGGAAATGATTGGAAGGTGAATGGTCCTGCTTGATATGCAGTGCTGGTCTCAAGGGAGTGAGGGACTGTGTTTCTGTTTTTTACTTGTTATTTAAGTGAACCTTCACAAACTAATGATAAACATATAAATTCAGGACAAATTAAATACCTTTTTTCTCCAACAATAAAAGATTTCTATTTCTCTTGTTTTTCCCTTTACTTCAATGAATCTGATGAGGGTGGGCAAAAGTGATTTTTGTACACATTTAAATGAGGCAGTGTGGTGAGCAAAAGTGCAGGCAAGTATTCCTCCAGTTCCTACGGGGTGTGCATCGTGGTGCAGGAATGCTCAGATCACTTCCTCTGCCAAATCAAGGGATGCTGGCGAGCTCATGAGATGACTCCGCATAGCGGGAAAGGCGGCGTAATGAGGCTCACACCTATGGCAATAAAACTGATACTGTATTATGCGACTACAGGTGGAGGCCGGTCTAAAGAAAAACAAATAGAAAGGGTTTGGCCTGTTATCCCAAGATACGCAGGGCCTTGAGCTGAGTTTCTTAATATAGGAAACAATTGCTTTTGACAAAGTTGACAAGCAACTTTCTCCCGGAAATGCTTCTGAGGGCCATCTTTGGGCGGGGCTCCTGCTCTCCCTTTCTCTACTGCACCGGCAATTCTGTGTTACGAGCGCGCGCGGGCGCGGTCGTCTCGGGCGGGTGGTGAGCCCTTGGGCCACGGCAGGACCCCAGGAGGAGCCCAAGGCCACACCGTGGGAGGTGAGCTGAGCAGGCATGGTGAGCCAGGCAGGCAGGAACAGAAGCAGGGAGTCCGGCCCTCAGCCGGACCTGCACGCCCATGGTAGCCAACACGGGGAAGTTGACTAATGAACGGTCCTCCGACTGTTCCCGGCCCTTTCGGACCTGCCGCAGGGAACGGCAATGGGCAGCAGGCCGGACAGAGGCGAGGGCAGACAGAGTCCTTAAACAGAAGACATCAGACGGGGCAGAAGCAGGCTGAAGCAGACGGAGACATCAGGACAAGGGCTGAAGCGAGACACAGGAAAGGCCCAGGCGAGCAGGAACTCCGATGCTGGGATACTCACATCCGAAGCCCCCTCGGCTGGCAGAAGCTCAAGAGCCCGTGGGACGAATCCCTCCTGTTGGCCACTCCAGGGCCCAACAGGACAGAAGGCTCAAGAACCAGGTCAAGGCAGAGACAGGTAGACATCCGGACAAGGGCTGAAGCAGACACTGAAGACAAGGCTGGACGGGAACATTGCACTGTCCATCAGGGCGCCCTACTCAGCCCACCCGTGGGACTGAGTCACGGACCACCCTGTCCCAGACGCGCCCTACACAGCCCTGGGAGGCTGGTCGCGGACCACGCTGAGAAGGAGGGCGCGGGGAAGACCCAGGTGAACAGGACTCCGATGCTGGGAAACTCACATCCGAAGCCCTTACGGCTGGCAGGCACAGGAACAAACATCTAGGCAGGGTCAGAGACAGATATCAAGGCAGAGACACTGGACATCAGGAACAGCAAGCAGAGACAGGACAAGGCGCCATCAAACATGGAGGACCTGGATCGGCTAGGTTACAGGCGACTGTAATGCTCAGATCCAAGGCCGAAGACAAGCAGGAGTCGGAGTCACGGACCGGAGTTAAGGCAGGCTGAAGACAAGCAGGAGTCAGAGTCACGGACCGGAGTCAAGGCAGGCTGAACACAAGCAGGAGTCGGAGTCACGGACCGGAGTCAAGGCAGGCTGAAGACAAGCAGGAGTCGGAGTCACGGACCGGAGTCAAGGCAGGCTGACAACAAGCAGGAGTCAGAGCCACGGAGGACCTGGATCGGCAGGGTTACAGACTACTGTAGAGCCCGATCCGGAGGCAAAGACACAGTGAACCGAAAGTCCTTAAATACTGGAGGTAGAAGGCAACTCCCTGGGAGGAGCTTGCCAGGACCGCCCACCGCTGGTCCTATAACTAGGGTAGAGAGCTGCGGGCCAGCCCCTAGGGAAGGGCGTCGCCCAACAGGAAGTCCAAACACTGAGGCTGCAAGCCACCGGCATGCCTCAGGAGCAGCTAGGCCTCTCAGGCCCTGGAGCAAGTCCTGGATGATGCGCAGGCGAGGCCCTGGCTTCAGAGCGGCCTCTGGAGGAAGGTAAGAGACCTCCTGCAGCGCAGCAGCAGGGGGGATCGCAACAATTCTGTGCAATATTAACGGCCCTAAAGAAGACGCCAGCAAAGCCTCCCCTCTCTTCTACAGCTAAAGCAAAGAAAGAACATTCACTATAGCCGCAGGAGACCTCTCTGGAGCCACAAAATCTGCGGTGGAAAAAGAGCATAGTGAGGGACTACAAGAAAAGAGATCACCATCCATTCTTCTCTCCCTGTTAGTCATTAGGCAGCAGAGTTCATCAGCCTCTCAGGTCCCAGTAGGACTTCCATGGGAAGAACAAATCTTTTACTCTATGCTCAGAGCGCCTTGGGGATTATTTCAGCGCAACCGTAAAGTTATCCATTAGATCTCCCTTGATGCATATGCACATAATAGATGCTACAGAGATACAGCAATAGCTAGACTGATGACAGACGCACTGTAGAGAGATCGTTAGACAAAACTTATGCAAGGTGTTCTGTAATTTGGGGTCGGTGCTATCTTTTATTGGACCAACGTAAGAATTGCCCAAAGATAACGGCGGGCCCCTTCTTCAGATCAACGTCTTCATCAAGCTGGGGTTATTCTTACATTGGTTTGCTGAAAAGGTCCGTCAACCTTCAAAGAATCCCGTGTTCTCCAAGGCCAGCACAACCTCCACAACTCTGAACTCAGTGTCTCTCCAGCATTTTCTCCATTCGCCTTACACATAACTTCTCTCCTTAACGTCTTGGCCAACAGCCTTATCTTATCACTGGAAATCAGTTGAGACACAAGCCTTAACTAGGAATTTGGCCTTGTATATCTTTTTTTTAAAGAAAAGGTTCTCTGCTGCTGGTGCCCAGGGCTAGAAAAGGAAACTTGTCTGAGGAGTAAGTCGGGGCCAGCGTGCATCTAGCAGATACTTCTTGTGATTATCACCAGATGGAAGGACTGAACTTTATCAAGCATACGCGGATGCCAAAGCTTTTACTGCTTAAAGCATTTGGCAACTGGCGAATCGTGGTTGGGCTGGGATTCAGCTGCGACGGTAAGGAAGTAGCCAACTGGAGCTGCCTTCTGAAGGTTGCCCTAAAGAGCCAAAAATATTTCTGTTTCCTTTGGAGACACAGAACAGAAGCAATTAAGCTTTCCTCTCTCTCATTCCTTCCCCCCTCACAAAACCAAACTCCTTTGCTTTCAGTTCCCTTTGTGCGTTAATCCTGACATGCTCTTCTGAGCTTTAATAAACAGAGAGCAGCACGAATGCATTTTATACTTTCAACCGAATTTCCGAGGAATTTATTCTTTATTTGGGAAAAAAAAAAAAAAAGCAAGAACAGGGCCCAAACTGGCGACAAAATGTGTGCCCGCTGGGGGGTTAGAAGCAGGAACCTTCTGGAAAAGAGCGGGCAGTTCTACCAACAAGTCCAAAGGAGACCCCTTCTTCTGCTTCAGCAAAATCTCTGCTTTCCCCCACAACCGCCGGCATGCACAGAGGCCCGGACACAGAGGAGCTGGCTTTTCAAAAGGATTAGGGGTGCTAAACTCTGCACAAACCCCACCCTCCCCCCTTCCAGGCCAAAAAGGTGGTGGGTGTGGGCAGCCAGGCGATACAGCCACAGGGAGGACTATGTGGGGAAAAGCCCCACTAACCTCTCATTGATGACTACTACTATTTATCATTTCCAGAACATTGCTCCCCGCACACAATCCTCTCTCCCCTCTCCTCCTCACAGCCTCTGTCCATTATCCCAGCCCCTTTCAGAAGATGTGCCAGGCTGGGCCAGACTGATAGCCCATTGAGCTCAGCATCCTGTCTCCGACAGTGGCCAATCTGGGTCACTTGAAAGTACCTGACAGAATCTATTGGGGAGATCCATTCCATATTAGGGTGCAGCCCAAACCTAACCTGCCTGGTATAGGCATGAGCCAGCCTCCCTCATGTGCCCCAGAGCCCAAAATACCTCTGGATGCCTCGCCTCATGTGCCCCAGACCCTGAAATACCTCTGGATGCCTCCCCTCATGTGCCCCAGAGCCCAAAATACCTCTTGATGCCTCCCCTCATGTGCCCCAGACCCTGAAATATCTCTGGATGCCTCCCCTCATGTGCCCCAGAGCCCAAAATACCTCTTGATGCCTCCCCTCATGTGCCCCAGACCCTGAAATATCTCTGGATGCCTCCCCTCATGTGCCCCAGACCCTGAAATACCTCTTGATACCTCCCCTCATGTGCCCCAGAGCCCAAAATACCTCTGGATGCCTCCCCTCATGTGCCCCAGACCCTGAAATATCTCTGGATGCCTCCCCTCATGTGCCCCAGAGCCCAAAATACCTCTTGATGCCTCCCCTCATGTGCCCCAGACCCTGAAATATCTCTGGATGCCTCCCCTCATGTGCCCCAGACCCTGAAATACCTCTTGATACCTCCCCTCATGTGCCCCAGAGCCCAAAATACCTCTTGATGCCTCCCCTCATGTGCCCCAGACCCTGAAATATCTCTGGATGCCTCCCCTCATGTGCCCCAGACCCTGAAATACCTCTTGATACCTCCCCTCATGTGCCCCAGAGCCCAAAATACCTCTGGATGCCTCCCCTCATGTGCCCCAGACCCTGAAATACCTCTGGATGCCTCCCCTCATGTGCCCCAGAGCCTGAAATACCTCTGGATGCCTCCCCTCATGTGCCCCAGACCCTGAAATACCTCTGGATGCCTCCCCTCATGTGCCCCAGAGCCTGAAATACCTCTGGATGTCTCCCCTCATGTGCCCCAGACCCTGAAATACCTCTGGATGCTTCCCCTCTCCTGGACCCTAGAATAATTCTCGATGCCTCTTCTTCCTGGTTCTGGACTCGGATATATTTTGCATTTGCCTCCTACCATTAGCAGCTGGAACTCGGCACTGGAGAACGGGAGGGGCAAGCATTCTGCCTCCTGCTTCAGCAAGTGGGGGCAGATGAGATGGGGCAGGGGGGGGAGTTAGGGAGACATTGCTGGGGGAGGAGCCTTTCCATTTGAGATGAGGATCTGGAGTGGGGGAAAGGAGGTACTGGTTGCACGCAATCCATGTGCATACGTTTTGAAGATCAAGTGTTTGCGCATAGTTACCTCCTCTGATCACACCACGCCATTTTGAGTGGTTAAATATAGGCGCCTGATGAAACTATGATTTCTTGTATAATCCACACACACTGTAAATATAAAGTGTTAGAAACACAAACGAGCGCATGTCATGTGCAGACTTGAAAGCTTCTAGAGAACAAGATGATCTTCAAAGGCAAAAGGTACCCACGCACGTTGAGTTTTAAAAGCTGTGGTCGGGGGTGCAGGGAAACGCACGCATGTACATTAGGCCATGGAAAACGGCGCTTAAGGGTGCGCCATCTACCTGCAGACCTTCCGTCCAACACCTGCCTCTAAACGCCTGCTTCTTATGCAGCCAACTCTGTGCGCACCCATCTTCAGGCAGCTGGAGATCTACCTACCTGCAGAGCTCCGAATTACCCAGGTTAAGCGCAACTGTCGCCCGCATAACAGGTGACTACATCTCTGAAAGATTTATCCCCAAATGCCTGGTAATATGGTTTGCAAATGGCTGTCAGGTTTTCAAAGAATTGGTTTTTCTCTTTGAAACGGAGAATTCTAACTTTTTTTCCATACGCGCTAGAGTCAAGGTCCGACCAAAATACTACAAATGAATTAGGATCCAAATCAAGAAATAGGACCATTATTAAAAGAAAAAGAAGCACATTTCTAATACCAAAACGGTCATAACAGGCGCTCGTGGGAATTAATGAAATGCTAGGGAGTGAAATTTTATTTCTGAAAATCTTGTAAGCTGCTGGTAGAAATTCTTTGAAGCTCGATCAAACCACACCAGCTGCCACACCACGTTAAGATTAAACACAAGAAAGGCGTCACAGTCAGGCATCCCTAGTTTGGAAAATTCGGTGTGAAAGGGAAGCACTTCCCTGGCCCTTCCACCAAAGTCAGGCATCCAAGATATTTAGGTGCACGACCGGGCAGGTCACCAATGCGGCAAAGGTCTACGGGCAACCTTTTGACAATTCAGCCCAATGACGAATTGCATCAGTGGCATCATTACCGAACAAAACAGCTTCCTATGTGTTAGTCAGGTTGTATATTAACTGGACAGCATCATAATAAAAGGGGACATGTTTTTAGTTTTGGTTGCACTTATTGCCTTCCATAGCCCAAAGGATTACATTCTCACTTGAGGTGGCAAGAATTCTTTAAGTACTACAAGTACTAATCCTCTGGGCCTGCTTTACATATTCCTAGCTAATGAAACCGAAAGACCACAGCCCTGTACCAGCAGCACAATCAAAATGGGTATCTGGAACAACCCAGTCAATCTGGTTTTCAGCATATCCACAGTGAAAATGGCAAACTAAAAAGTAATCCAGCCCTCTGCTTAGGTAAATTAGAGATTCATTTTTGTAAGTGCCTCTGCAAGTTTTAGCGGTGGTAAGGATGCTTGACATCTTCCTCGGAACTTGAATACAAAACTCCAGGAGACTCAGTTCCCACGTACATGATTTTGGGGTCAACAGTGTAACATTTTCACAACTAACTTTGTTTCGTTTTTCCTGTAGTCATGAGATGGATACATGGCAATGTTCAAAGGCTCTTGTTAAGGTTTGTTATGTTTGAAGGAAACAGTGTTTCAGGTACTTTGTAACATTTTTGAAACTGTTATGTCTTGTTACAGTGATGGATGGCTTGGAAAGTATGCATTTCTAGTGCTTGTACAAATTTTGTATTTATTAATAAAAATTTTATTAAAAAAAGGCAAAATATATCTGCATACAAGAGAGGCAGCACATGCAAACCTCTCTCATGCATGTTCCTTGTGGATATCCTGAAAACCAGGCTGGTCTGGGGATCCCCAAGGAGGGAGCTGAGGACCTCTGATCTGAATTGACGGATATTTTCATTCCGTCCAAATTCGACGCCATCCATTCAGAAAGTGCATTCCAAAGCCATAGGAAGCGAACCACCAGAGCTCACTCCCCGGACCTCCCCCTCGCTCTCTCCTATCTGCAAGCACTGATGCAACGATCTCATGCACGATGGTCGCACAAGGCACAAGAGGACACCGTGATACGGCGGCTGGGAGGGACACGCACCGCGATACGACGACCACGTGCCTGACACACTCGGGGTTTTTCTCCCATTCCGTGTCTTGGGGGGGGGAGGGGAAACGTTTAAAGAAACACTGAGCAGCGATGTTCTCCGGTTAATTTTAACTACATAAATCTTTTGAATACTGACCCCTTTGAGAATGAGGCCCCATGAGAGATGTACTATGGAAAGCTACACCGTGAAGCAATAGCCAAGAGGGATGCTGCTGTGGAAAATGGTACGCACATCAGTATCACGCGGGTGAGCAATAACTTTTATCATCGTGTTGAAATAAAAGAGAAGTGGTAATGCTGGCGAGACAATTAACAACTTGGTCACGCCGGTTCCAAGCTCAAAGGCTTGCGATGTTGTTGCTATTTTCATCTTCAGAATTTCAGCGGCTCCGGTGTTAATGGACCGAACCTGCTTTCTTTCCAGCACGGTCGGCGCTCACGGCAGAACTTATGGATTCCTTTTGGGAAGATCAGGCATGGACCGGCGACAGCTTGTGCTGAGCTGAACAAAAATGCCAGAAGGCCTGCGTTGATACTGGCCGGGCGCCCATCCGCATGTGGCATGCCCGAGATCAGCCGGCCCCCCCAGCGATGGTGAGACCGGAGGGGAGCACAAGGGATGGGCCAGTCCGTGAAATTCGGAGCTTTCGCCTCCACGCTGGGTGTTCTGCTCTGCCGTCCAGGAACAACAGGGGCGATTCACTTTTACTCTTTCAGCTGGAGCGTATCTGCCGTTTGAATCAGGAATCCATTTAAAATTCTAACACCGACGTAACGCCTCATTTACGGTCAAGCGCCCATGTGTATAATCTCCGGCCACCATTCCACCTCGATCCCTTGAATCCCAGCTCCTGCTCGGTGCGGCCTCGCGCTCCCTCGGGGTTTGCAGCCGCCTTCCTACCCCGCAGCCTCCCTGAGGGAACGAGTCCCCCCCAGGGGTCAGTCGGCGTGTACCGTCCCTGTCTTGTTTCTCGCGCACATCTGCATTGGCTTTTCAGGAACGGCCTCGAACCTTTCCACTCACGCCGTTTTCTCATATTTTGCCATGCAACCATGCATTGCTATCTGCTCACTTTTCTTTTGTAAACAGAAGAAAACAAAACAAGCCCCAATACAGAAACATGAACATGAGTAAGAGCTGAAATACTCGCACACACCAATTCCCTCCAGCCAGCCGCAGTCGGGTGATGATGGACACCACTGAAGCAACAGCGATGGATGGATGGATGGATATCTCGGAAAGACTCAACCCATCCACTACATAAAACCACATCCCGTCAGTGCAGTGATGCTGAAATGAACTTGAAGTCTGTTGGCGCAGAGAGGGATCCTGGGCTGCCGTGGCTGGTCACAAGTTTCCCAGGCAGTCCTCATTGCTAATTTAGAACAGAGCTTGGATCCCTCTCCATCGGAAGGCACTGGCCCTGTGCTGTGCACGGGGCTTTTAACAGGTACTGCAGCAGGAAGGGGAAACAGGCCGGGCCTTGCAGTCTTTACCTGCCCTCGTATTCTGCGCTCCACCTCCTGCTTTGCACTGCTTTTGGTAGCCAGTGCCTACTTCACACGTGTTCAGCTATCATTTTCACCTGAAATGTTTTGACTGTCTTTCAAACATTTCCAAATCCTACAGCTGTCAGAACTTCTGAGGATCCTCTCCTTCAGAAGGCAACACAGAGGAGAAAGATGAATAACAGCCACCTCTGTCATAAATTACATAGTCCTGTACCAGATACAATCACACAGTCATCAGTCCCCACACCTAAGAGCTTAACCTACCAAGCTGCTGACCTGAATCATTCTCCTCTATTCCCAGGAGTGTGGAGTGTGATGTACCTGCACCCCCCCCCCCTCCCAGTGACATCGGGTTGCCCCGCCCCCTGGATGACCTCATGAGAGGGGTCTCCATTAAAATGCCAGGGATTTCACTGATATCTGAGCCAGCCACTCTGCCAAGCCACTGACCTGAACCATTCTCCTCTATTCCCGGGTATGTGATGTGCCTACCCCTCTCCCAGTGACGTCGGGTTGCCCTGCCCCCTGGATGATGTCATTAGGGGGTCTCCATAAATTGCCTGTGGTGACACCGGATGAGCTCATACCTCAGTTGTGTGCATGAAGGAGTGCAAGAGGAATGCTCCTTTGTGTGTGCTTTGGGCCTTCGACTGTATCCGTGTATGTTAGTGACACTCCTAAGCACTGTTTTGATTTTAAGAGGGGTAGCTTCAATTCTGTTTTTAACCTTTTATTGTGGAATTAAGCTCAGTACATTTTGTCCGAATTACAACTGCTGGTTGTTCCAAGTGCTGATTTATGCTATGCAATAGGGGAATATATCCCTATTCTTTTAGGAAGAGGCCAGTTTAGTGAGCTACGTCCAAAGCACTCTTTTCAATGTAAGAGAACTGCTCTGCAGTCTTAAAATATTGAAATTATATGTAGCCCTTTTAGTCTAGGCCCAAATCTGTCTGCCTCCAAGCTTTCAATACTCCTTATGAATGCACAGGCAGTTCGCAAAAAAATTCCAATATTATGTGATCTGCTCAATGAAAATTATCTGACGTGCTATGTGTTGTAGAATTGTGGTTGCTACCCTCAGACACAGTCTTACTAAAGCAGCTTCAACTCCCAAATTATGAGGTGTTCTAAAAACTGCGCTTGATTAAGAAGGTGGGAAGGAGTCTTAATAGGTGCAAAATCCTCTCTTTGGTTGTCCATGGCCCTGACCAATGATATCTTTCCCATTGAGATACTTTTTCTCACCTTATCACTTAATTGGAGCCTCTTGCTTTTATACCGTCCACAGAGTCTGTTAGTTTCAAATCTCTCTGAGTTCATGGACCTAGCGTTGGCCTGTAAAGATAACTTAAAGAATGCAGTAATTCTAGGGGACTGCTTTTGGACACCTGCGAGTACTTGCTGACTGCAATGAATGAATTAGGGTGGTCCCAGCTAGTTGACAAGCCAACACATTAACAAGGCCAAATGGGTGGACCTAGTCTTATATCCACCAGTTGACTAGATGAAGAAGCCTATAAATGTTCCTACACAGATGTTCACTGGTCAAACCATTGTGTAAACAAGCAATTCACTAAACAATCAAATTTCTGCTTTCACAAGATCCCGAAACCAGTTAAGGTTCTGAGATGGCCCTCTATCAATGCTGAGTTATTATGTAGTCAATGATCCCTAAGCTGAAGCAGCCAGTTAATTCTGATGCCTCTACTCTTGTAGTAGTATGGAAATCCACATTACATCAAGCCCCAGCTACAGAAATTTGTTTTAAGCGGACTAACAGTGCTCCCTGGTACTCGGCTAAAAACAAGAGGTCCAAAATGTCTTTGGTGGAAAAGAAAAAATGAAGCCTCATTTCTGACTATCATAGCAAACTAGCTGTCTATAGAGAAGCAATAGATCTAGCCAAGAAAAAACGGTTTTCCACTAAGATAGCTGGAGCAGTTTCATGACCAGATGAGCTTTTCAGAATTGTTTACTCTCTTACTAATGCTCCTGATTCAAACCACCTATCAGCCTCCACACAAGACCAGTGAAAAGGTTGCCTTATTTTTCTTACGACATCTCTGATAGCCACTTCTTTCCCCACAGCTGCGTCTAATTTGACTAATTTTGTTGAGAATGCTGTCCCCTCAACTATAGGACCTATAGGGTCTTGGGATAGTTTCTCTCTGATTTCATCCTCAAAGGTTAATGCTGTCCTAAAGACAGTGAACGACACTTACTGTGCATTTGATTCATGCTCTACTGCACTGATAAAAGTACTTATGCCAGAGTCCAGTGGCTTTATTGCCAATCTCTTCAATGTTTCCCCCAATGAGGGCTATGTATCCCCTGCCCTGAAAACTGCCTCAGTGTGACCAACCCTAAATAACACTAATTTAAATCCCGCTGTTAGCAAGCTATTGACCAATTTCAACACTGTTGCTGTTAGCTAAGATACTTGAGAAAATAGTGTTAGACCAGCTGCAAGACTATATTGAGGAACATAATCTGTTGGACGAATACTCCACCCCCCAAGCTCCTATTTCTTCCCTCCCCAATAAACACACCTTCTGCCTAGATCAGCGGTTCTCAACCTATGGGTCGCGACCCCGGCGGGGGTCGAACGCCCAAAACACAGGGGTCGCGCGCTCCCGGTCTCTCCCGCTGCCGTTGCCGCCTGGCTGTCAGCACGTTCAAGCCCAGCGGGAACGGCAGCGGCGCTAGAAGAAGCTCTGCACCCGCGGCTGGGCCTTTTCTTCTTCCTGCGCCTGCCCCCCCCCCTCCCATGACCCGGAACAGGAAGTGAATCGTGGTGCGCGGGAAGGAGAGAGAGCCGCGCCGCACGAAAAAGTAGCAGCAGTGGCTGCAGCATCGGTCCCCGAGCAATAGAAGCAGCCGGTAATGGAGAAAGGAGACAGCAGCATGAGCCTCCCACGGCCGATGGGATTCTTCTTTCTTGGCCAGCGGAGGCTGCTGCAGCTCCCATTTGTGCTCGGGGGAGAAGAGGAAGTGAGTGAGAGAAAGAGAGAGAAGCAGCCAGCCAGCCTGTGTGTGATTGACTGGTCAGAGAGCTGATGTGTGTGTGTATGTGAGAGACAATGAAAGTGATTGCTCAGGGAGATGACTGATGTGTATGTGAGAGTGTGAGACATTAGTCAGGGAGGTGACTGATGTGTGTGTGTGAGAGAGAGAAAAAGCATGGAAGTGAGAAGTCTGGGTATGTGAGAAAGCATGGGCGTAAGAAGCCTGGTGTTGTGGGGGTGAAAGAAAGCATGGGAGTGAGAAACCAGGGTGAGTGTGCATGCATGAGAGAGAGAGACTGCTTGGTAAGGTGATGGTGTGTGTGAGAGAAAAAGACTGGTGTGTGTGTGTGAATATGAGAGAATGTGATTCAGGGAATGAGAAGCCTGTGCACGTGGAGAGTGAGCATGGAAATGAGAGAGACTGGTGTGTGTGTAACAGAGAGAAAGTGATTATGGGAATGAGAAGCCTGTGCATGTGGAGAGAACAAGCATGGGAGTGAGAGACTGGTGAGTGAGTGGGTGTGTGTATGTGTGTGTGTGTGTGAGAGAGAGAGAGACAGAGAAAGTGATTATGAGAGTGAGAAGCCCATATATGTAAGTAGAACACAGGAGTGGGAAGCCTGTGTGTGTGTGTGTGTGTATGGCATGAGAGAAACTGTTCAGGAAGGTGACTGGTGTGTGTGTGTGTGTGAGAAAGTGATTATGAGAGTGAGAAGCCCGTATATGTAAGTAGAACACGGGAGTGGGAAGCCTGTGTGTGTGTGTGTGTGTGTGTGTATGGCATGAGAGAAACTGTTCAGGAAGGTGACTGGTGTGTGTGTGCCAAAGACTGTTTGGGAGATGATTGGTGTGTGAGAGACAGAAACTGGTCATGGGGGCATGACTGGTATGGTGTGTGTGTGTGAGAGACATGGGCACTAAGGAAGAGGACCATAAGTATATAGCTTAGCTTCTACTGCTGCTTCTGGTGAGTGCCACGGCCTGCAGGGAAGGGGAGTAGGAGAGCTGCTGGAGGGGGTAAGTAAAGGTGGCTTTTTAAGTTTATTTTTCTTGACTGCCATTTTAATTGTGTGATGTCTGCTTTTTTGAAATATTTTATTGGTGTTTGGAGAATGTTTAATAGTTTTTATGCGTTTTTAATTGTTGGATGTTCATAGCTGTTTTGAAACATTTATTCTGCTTATTAGTATAGTTTTACAATTATTTCTGTGTGGGGATCTATAGCTGCTTGCTAGTTCTGTTTTCCTAATAAGAGGTGTATTGGTTTTTAGGACCTGATTTAATATTTGTAGTGTTGCCTTTTCATAGATAGGGTTGCTCCTGTTTGAGTGTATTCCATAATACAGGTGTAACTGTGTGCGGATTAGTTTATGTGCATTACTACAGA
Source organism: Rhinatrema bivittatum (assembly GCF_901001135.1). NCBI lineage: Eukaryota > Metazoa > Chordata > Amphibia > Gymnophiona > Rhinatrematidae > Rhinatrema > Rhinatrema bivittatum. The sequence continues at coordinate 18,640,570 of NC_042617.1, read as the reverse complement.
TCCTGGGAGTATGTTAGGTCGGTTCTGTGTCTGTTACCGAGATGAGATATTTTGCTAGCATGTAAGCGTTTGTATCGGTCTTATTTGTTGTGTTTTCTCAGAGGACATGCATTGGTGGTAAACTGCTGTCTTTTCATAAGTAGGGCTATTGAGCCTGGAAATAGAAGGAGTTTGAGTTGCTGTTACTGAGATGTCACTAGAACCAGAATATCTTTTTTGTAGGGTGAGTTGTATGGGGAATGTCATAATTCTGCTTTACATCCATTATTGTGGGTCAGGGGGGTTCCTGTGGATACAAACTGTACTTTTACATCTAGCCCCGTGACGATCATGGGTCAGTGTGCCATGCATGTGAGAACCTATGGTGAGTTGAGTTACATTCACATTATAAATGTCATAATTAAATGATAAGTGTGCACTAAAATCCAACCCCATCCATAACCCCGCCCCCATATGACCAAAGCCCCGCCCTCACCCCACCCTCACGGGGCGAGGGCGGGGCGAGGGGTCACCGCAACATGAGGAACTGTATTGTGGGGTCACGGCATTAGAAAGGTTGAGAACCACTGGCCTAGATCATCTGTTTTCCTTCCCCATACCATCCCTATGTTTCCTCCCCTCCTTAGCCTCACTTCACCCAGACCATTTTTTGTTCGATTCATCCACATGTAAGTTTAACCTTTTTCAAGATTTCATCTTCAGCCTATTGCAAGGCAGCTGTTGCATTAGGAATATCCAATAATACCTTTATTTATTGTTTTTAATATTTTTCTCTCATTGTTATCTGTTATCTAAGAGTTTCCTCGTTATATGTAATGCTACTTAGCAAGTTACTTTGTTATCTGTAAACTGATTTGATTTACATACAATGTAAGAAGACCGGTATATAAAAAAACCAAAAATAAATAAATAAATAAACAATATGGTTTTCGAGCTTATCATAATACTGAAATCTTGCTCCCTTCTTCTTTTGAGATCATTCGGAGGGAATTTGATTTGGACTGTAAGTTCCTTTTTTGATACCCTTGATAATGGGAATATATTGAGAATTCTGAAATATTTGGGTATTTCCTCAACTGTCCTCTTGTGGTTCTCATCTTATCTTTCTTCTCATTTCTTTGGTATAATGATAGGAAATGCTACCTCGAACCCTCATGATCTTGATACAGGGGTGCCTCAAGGAGCCTCCCTGTCTGCCATATTGTTTAACCTCTATCTCACTCCTCTCTGTTCAGTACTTAGGAAGCTTGGTGTACATTTAAAATGTATGCAGATGATTTGAAGTTCTTTCTCCCAATAACTCCAACGTTGTCCATGACTCTTGAGAAGCTTTCCGAGTACATTACTGAAGTTAAGAATCGGCTTACACTAAGATGACCTTGAATGTAAAGAAGACCGAGATCTTATTCATAACTCGCACTGATGTGTGGCTGCTTTGCCTTCTTCTTGGACTTTCGAAGGTCATTCTATTTCTATCTCTATACAAGCCCGAAACTTGGGCATCCTAGTTGACTCTTCCTTTTCACTACATCCCCAAGTAAACACAGTAATTCAGTCCTCCTACTTTTTAAAATGCATACGCTTCACTCAGTAAAGCCGTACCTTACTCCTGTTGATTTTCGGACCATCACCCATGCTCTGGTTCTGTCATCTCTGGATTACTGTAACTCTGCCTATGTTGGACCACCTTCCTCAACACTGAATTCTTTACAGTTAATCCAGAATTCAGCAGCATGCCTGGTACCTGGTGCTTCATTATATGAACATGTATCACCATTATTAGCCAAGTTACACCGGCTCCCAGTTGCTCTGCGGGTGCGATTTAATGTTCTGTGCCTTGTTTTCAAAGCACTGAATAATCGGGCTCCACATTAGTTAGTCTCCGCTATTAAAAGATATCGGCCCATGCGATTGCTACATTCAGCCTCCAGGAACCTGCTTGAGATACCCACCCCTTAAGCTTTTAAAATTGGTCTTTGGAATTACCTACCTGATGAGATCAGGGCAGAAACAGACTTCTGTTGTTTTAGGAAACTTTTAAAAACACACCTTTTCTCTTTGGCCTGTAGTACCTAAGGCACTTAAGCAAGACACAGTCTCATCCTGTAATGGACAGAATTTTCTGATTTTGCTTTTATGCGTTATCTGTATTTGTTTTATATCTTTTTTATACAACTAATTACATACATATGTATTATCTCTGTCTGATTATGAGTGTATTGCTGTTCTCCGCTAAGATTTTCGGATCAGCAGACTACAAATCTTTTAAATTAATAAGCAAATGAAGGCTTTTTTTTCCCATTTGTGTCTATGAGAAAAAATCTTAGTAAATCAAGCCTTACAAGCTGATAGGGATGTGTTTGAGGCCTGGAGGTTGTTGGAATCTGTGGAAGGGAGCGCTAGGGAGCGCTTCTGATTCCGGGGGATGTGTGCCCATGGACCACAACGTGACTGCAGAGAGGAGCTCCGTGGAAGCACCGCGGCAGGCAAGACATGGCCCAGCATGGGAGGAGCAGGCTGACCACTGCCCTAACCTCTAACCTGCATGCACCGGTAGAAACCCAATAACGCAATGCTGGTCTCTGGAGTAACCCTCTGGTCATTCGATAGCCCTTTCGGACCTGTCACTGGGTAGCGGCAGATGCGGCAGGACGGGCAGAGGTCAAGGACAGGCGATGGTACTGGAGCTTGGAACAAGACGAGACCTTGGCCTTGGACTAGGCTGACGGCTTGAAGAAGGCGAGGAAGCTCGGAGGCTCAGATGAAATGAAGACACATGGAACTTGGGACTCAGACGAGACAAGGACAGAGGAAACTTGGAGCTCAGACAAGAGGTAGCTTGGAACTTAGAAGCAAGACGCTCAGACGTAGATGAAGATCAGAGGTGGATCCTAGAGAGTCAGGCGAGGCTTCCGGATACTCTAATGAGGACTTGGAACTGGGGAAGACTCAGACAAGGATAAGGACTCAGGATACCCAAACGAAGACAGAGGCTCAGGAACTGGGAGGAATCCGGGCAGTGCTCGAAGACAAATCCTGCCAGAAGAGGATTCTAGCCACCAGGAAACGCACACCGGATAGGAATGGATTTACTCCCAGGAAATGGTCAGCTGGAGACGAGATCTGGGGCGAGCGAGCTGAACCCATAACTTAAGGACTGATGGAACTTCAGGATCGGAACCTGACAGAGGACATCAGAAGCGAGACTTGGAACATCAGGGCTGGAATGTAGGACATCGGATATGAATGGGCACCGGTACCTCAGGACATCAGGACATCTACGGCATCTGGACATCAGGGGACTTCTAGAGAGGAGGACCACAGGGATGACTGGAACATGACAGACGAAGACATCAGGAGACTGGAATGTCTGGACATCCAAAGACAAGGAGACATCATGACATCCAGAGATAGGGAGATGTCCGGACACCTGAAGACGAGAAGACATCTGGAAACACGAGGACATCTGGACATCTGAAGACAGGAGGATGAGATCCGTCGAGAGACCAGAACATAGAATGAAGACGACAACAAAGGTTCAGGATCCATGGATGAAGACAAGGAGGACCAACGAGGAACAGAGTACCCTTGAAGAAGTGAAGAGGGATCACGAAGGACTCCTGGAATGAAGAGCTGGAACTGAAAATCCAGGAGAGGTCCGATTCCATGACCAACTCCTTGCGAAGGCGAAGAGGAACTGAAGGCTGAACCCTTTGGTAGGGCTGAAGAAGAAATGCCTTGATGACATCATGAGGAGGAGCCAGGAGGACTAGCCCTTTAAATCCTGTGGAGAGGCGCGGCCCCGCGCCTAAGGAGGCAGGACCAGGGACAGCAGCCATGCCGAGAAGAGGAAGCAGAAGCAAGAGAAGCAGGCCCGAGGCGGCTCCTGCCGCGAAGAGAAGCTGAGGACAGCTCCAGGCTGCGTGAAAGGAAGACTTGAAGACGGAGACACCCCGCTCAATGGAGGAGACGGCGTCGGAGGCCTCCGGGACGCGAAGAGGAGCTCCGGGGCAGCCTCCCGGCCACAAGAAGAGGAAACTGGAGGCGGCTCCTGCCGCGGAGGACAGCGCTGTTCAGAGGCGGCCTCCAGGCTGCAAAGAGGAAACGGGGGTGATTCTCGACGGTGGCCTCTGGTCCGCATGAAAGAACGGTGCTGGCGGCGGCCTCCAGGCCTTGGAAGGAACGGAGGATGTCAGTGGCCTCCGGGCCGCGAGGGAACGGCGTCTGCGGATCTCCTGGCCGCGAGGTGCAAGAGAGGCGTCGGCGGCTCCTGCCACGAAGGCAGACTAACAGCGTCGGGGAACTGGCTGGCAGCGGAGAGGTAAGGGACTGCTTGTGGGCCTATCCCACAAGCAGGATCGCAACAGAGGTGGGATGTGAGGCAGGGTCACCAAGCTGCACCCTGTTCCTTTTCACCAGTCCACTACCGAACCGGAAGCTCTACCTAATCTAAAAGCCCCATTCATTAAATGCTTTCTCCCATCATGTGCCTATGGGAAACCCCCAGCCATGGAGTCATCTGAAAACTGGCACGTCTACTTACAGATTCCATGTGAAAAGATAATTTAATAAACCCTTTTCATTTATATCGGCTCTTTGTTTTTTGGGGGTTTTTTTTTTTTTAATGGTGTTACAATCCTTTCTTTCTGCTGGGTGCCTCAGCAATCCCTTCATTGGGTCCCAGACGCAACCGGACAGAACAGTGCACTCATTCTGCTCAAATTAATATATTTTCAAACGCCTGGGACTCCTCCTGAAAGGAAGCCACCACCAGCTACTTTTCAAGACGTTGCCTGCACCGGGGTGGGGAGGGCAGGAGAGAAGGGAGGAAGAGTTGAGCTCAGCCCTCGATCCAAACCCATAAACAGGCAATATTACTGCTTTTACGTTCCACTTGGAAGTTCAGCCCTTCTGAGGTTTCGGGAGATGCCTTTCTGATGTAAAGTGCACCACCGCTGACAAAAAGGAGAGAGAGGTTTGGCTCTCTGTCCTTTTGCTGCTCAATAATCCTTCCTGATGGTTGGTCCTCAGCATGGCTGGAGGTCTCACGTTGGGACAACTGAGCTGCAGATTGCATAACTTTTACCACAGAGCAGCGGTGACAGAGCACAGCAGGACACACCCTCCTGCAAGCCCCTATGTGCTGCTTAACGCCAGCAGAAGAGAAAAGGTTTAACATTAAGGGAGATAACCTGGCGACTCTCTGAAAACTGACTAAAATGTTCAAATGATGGTGACCAAGCTTTCTCAGGTCATTGGCACCAGGCTGAGTCAGATCTGGTCTAAACTCCTATCTCATGGCGCCTGTAGCTATGGCAAGTTAGTTTACTTCCAAGGAGATATTCGTCCATCAAGTTCAGCCCTCACTGGACAACCATTCTGAGATGATGTTTGTACGATGGCCAAAATTCCCCTGAAAACGTCAGTCAATTACATTTCCAAAGAATGCAGTCAAAGTAAACCCTTGAATCAGCACCATTTCACCATATCCGAATGCTGAGCTAACCAAAATTACTTGGTTTCTGGGGGAAGACCACAGGTTAGTCCAGGCTTTTGAACTTACATCCCAATGCATTATGGTATCTGTAGTCCCTCCTTCCGTTTTGAGATCAGCACTGCAGGCCTTGTGTTATCTGCCTCACTGATATCACTGGAGTCTCACTCATCCCCCACATCTCTGTCCTCACGTATAGCAGGGATCCTTCCCACCTTTTCATCTCACCAGCCCTCTAAGTATTATTTATGATGATGTGTTCTATGCAAAGCACCCTACCAGATTATTCTGATGGTGAGAGTGGCCCAAGAGCAACCTGCAGGAAGGTGCAATGGGATTAGCCTTAACCTGGCCGGCCTAGTCTAAGTATGTTTAGAAGGAAAAACTCAGAGCCCTCTTACTGATTCCCTCGATCACGAGACTACTGCACGAAGGGGAACTGGTGAACATCAGGGTAAACAAGGGGGGAAAAGGGGGATATAGTGACCAACTGCACAAGCTGGTAGAAGGGCAGTTACACCTGCAGATTAGGCAAATTGTTTTCACAATGGGGTATTTTTCCAAGAGGTTGCTAGTGCTTATGACTTGACCAAGCTTATGGACACACAGGCAAAAAGTATATACGACAAATGCACCGTGTCTAGATTTAGGATTTCATCCGCTGGCTTCCGGAAGCACCCGGAGCTGTGCAAGACCTCACTTGGCTGGAAACCGGGGTTCCCCCAGAATGCAGGGACGTGAGCTGTGTTCATTATCTCTGTACATCATAGTAGTGACTGCATTATATTATCCACTGTGTTATCTTTTATAACGAGGTCAGTGTTTAAAGCGTGTTCGGCGCTATTTATCCGTATAAGTATAGCTCACATGGTTAAGTAGAGGCCGCTGAATATGCGCCTACGTTCAGCGGCTGCCGCTTAACTGCATAGATCACTTACATGGGTAAAATGTTAGCTGCACAAGTTGTGGGTGGAGTGGGGCCGAGCGAGTTAGCCGTACAAGTTATGCGGCTAACCAGCAATATTCGGTCTTAACCGTGTAAGTTATCCGGCTGAGCTAGACATGCCAGAGAGCAGGTCTAAACTGAGCTGGCGATAACTTATGTGCTCAAGCACAAATTTACACGCGAATATTCAGCGACACAGCCGTGCCACTGAATATACCTTGTAATTTTGCCAGATAAGTTATACCCGGCTGAGTTACCTAGATGGTCAGCTTTGAATAGTGACTTCATTGTTAGCTTAGCACCAAGCTCATAATAAACCCATTGTGCCTGAACTCGGAGTGTGGTTGCGCTGTTATGTCCGGAGATCGCTGCTTGGTCTGCATATACCCAGAGATATCTGCCCAGTCCACAGAACACATTTCCTACCCTGCAACGGGAGGTGAAGAGGCTTGCTCAACGTGATGGTCAGCGGTAGGCTGGTGAATCAAATTTAAGTCTTCCAGGTTCACAGCTTGGTGTCCTAATCACAGTGCCATTACGTGACCATAAGCAGTGTCTGACTCTCCCTCAGCACTGGCTTCAGTGGAATAATCATCTCTCCCATCTCACGGACATAAAGCTTCCACGGGCATCTCATCATTAGTGCTGGATCTGCCTCGCTATTTCTTCTTTTTTTTTTTTGGCAAATGTAGTACTAGGGCTGAAAGCCTTCGGTTAATCTACAGGGCCTCAGAGAAAAGGGCAGGCAGCAGTAGCGTGACCTCCTCCCTCCCATGCTGTTCCACAACTCGGCCGAGGAGGTGAGAAGAGCTGGGACTGCAAGAAGCTCCTGATCCCTTCTGAAGGTGTCTGTAGCACTCCGTTCTTCCTGCTGAATCCTGCGGCCTGTCGGGGTCCTCCAGCATGGCTTCCCAGCATCTGGCTTCTCCTCCACATCCCACTCTATCTAGGGGCTCAACTGCTTCCGGGTTTCATAGGCCCGGCTTCCTGTGTTGTCAGCACCACTCCTGTAGATATATATATCCACTCACCAGCTGGAACAGGTCTTGCTTCCTGCTCCCACATCTCTTTGCTGGTCCTGCTCCTGACTAGTCCCCTTGTGACCCAGCCTTGTTCCTGACCTTGCGTCGCTCGCTGCCTGCCCCGACCTCGGATTGGCTGCCGCCGGCGTACGAACGCTGCCTGCCCTGACCTCAGCCTGCCTGCCTGCCCACGCCTCCGCCTCCTGTTACAACACGATGCCTCTGGTCCTACCCATCGGCTGCTGCCTGTGAGGGCCAACCTAACTCCATCAGAGGTCATCTTGTGACCCGGATCTTCACTGCAGCCCTAGGACCCTCCCTGCAGATATGTGACGGCCACCGCAGAGAGTCTCTGCCTTTCTCCTGCCTGTCCCTCCAAAGACCCTGGTGACACTGCTTGGATTTTGTTTCTGAATGCTACGGCTTTTCTGGCCTATTTTTTGCCACCATGTCTGACTAGCACCGTTAGCCTAGGCAACTGTGTACACGCACTTGTCAACTTCTTTAATCAGGTATAGGCCCTACGCTACAATTTTGCTACTTTGTGGACAGGATTTAGTCACTACCCAAAAACCTGGTAAGAAAAATCCAAAAGACCTTGCAACCTGACACTTGCCTCCAACTTGAGCTGGGGGTTGCGTGCCACAGTAACGGCAACCTTTGGTCAAAGCCCCCTTGATACTGGTTGGCTGTCGGCTGTACGCTTCAGTCATAAGAGGTCCTTTTAATCCACTTGTGTGTTTGACATTTTACTCAGCCACAGACTCATGTGCATCTCTTCCAGCGACATATTCCATTGACAGCAGCGGGGTGAGTCATCTTGGTTATTTACCCCAAGGGAAGTTGGCAGGCAGAAGAGAGAGAGCATCTTGGTAGAGAGGCTTGGAATATTTCTTCAGATATTTAATTGCAGCTTTGTGGCTTAGGAGGCAGAAGATGACATTTTCCGGTTTTCTTGTCTAGTAGTCACTCAGCAAACTCTAATTTTATGTGCTTTCTCTTTTTTTTCCCTTGCTTAAACACCCTCGCTAGCTTGTAGGCTTGGCAGGGACTCTTGCCCAAGATATATCACCATTAGTACTCTCCTCTCTCTCTCTCTCTCACCAGGACGGAGAGGGTCATCTTTGTGGCAGGCCCATCCCCGGCCGGCTCTGTCAAACAGGAGACTCAGACTTGCGCAGTGCCGCACCGGCCCAGCACGCGTAATCACGGCCCGAGCCTGGTTTTCTAATGCCTAGCAACTTAGCGTGGCGCGGTCCTAAAGTCCGGAGGTACCTTCACGGGATCGTGAAAGGTAAGCCAGCCTCAAGGCGAGAGGGCGTCCTGAGAAAACCCAGCAGAGCGCCCGAGAACGACCAGGGGAGAGCGGAGTTACAGCTGCCGCAGGGAGGCACGATGGCTCCCCCCAACGCGATATCGACGGCACGTTAATGCCGCGTCTCGCTGCAGTACTCAAAGCACGTTGGAAGCTGTGCGGCCCATTTAACATTCCAGGAAGAGAGCAGAGCGTAATCCGGACACGTTACCGGAGCGCCGGCTTGCCACTCCCCTCTCTCTCTCTGGCCCTATTCAAGCCCCACGTGAAAACAAACCTTCCTGAGGCTGCTTTTAAACCTCAGACCCTGGCTCTCCCCGATCACGGCCTTGCTCACCATAAGAAATACATTTCTTTACAGCTCCTATTCGTTTTGACTTAGCCTGCAAGCTCCCCGAGCAGGGGTGGCTTGTTACGTATGTGCTGAGCCCAGTGTGCGTCCAGCAGCGCTAAAGAGATGCTAAGAGGTAGAAAACGGCATCAGTGGTCGGGATGACTTGCAATAATAATATTCCCAAAGATATATTCAATTTGTCTAACTTAACAGGTGAACAAAATACCCGGGCAATGAATCTGTAAGAAGGGGGGGTTTTGTGGCTTGCAGTGGTTGTTTTGGATATTTAAGAGGATGGTGCCAGTGAAGTAAATGGCATGCATAGGAAGGGGATTGGTTTTGTCCAAGGGAATCCATCTTGCAATGGCGTCAGGCTGAGAGGCTCACCCCTCCCCCACCCCGGACTAGCGATGCCGCAGGCTGCCGCACTGAGCCAGAAAGCTTTACAAGCCTTCAGCTTAAAGCTGCACCACCAGAAGTACAGGGAGAGAGAGCAGACAGGACCCACCGCGCCCGCCTCGTCCCCTGGGACTATGCTCCTCACCCCTGACACTTATTGCCTTCTGCTCTTTGGGGGTTAACGTGCGGTAGACGCCGAGTGATCACCTCATGGGCTGAGTCCGCAGAGCTGTCTTCAGGTCTTCCACTATTTTATTTCTCGTCTCCGTGTCCTCTTCGTCGAAGGCGTACAGGGTCTGCATCTGTTGGGAAGGCAAACAGAGAGAGGTGAGGAGTGACGGCGGCACCGGGAACTAGGACCGCTGCACTAGGACGCGCCCCAGACCCCAGGGGGGTGGCTCGGCGGCTGAGAAACGGAATCTCCGGGAACGGCGGCGCGAACGGGAGGGCGCGGCGCTTCCCCTGCCACCGAACCGCAGGCGGCGCCGGGCAGAAACACAAGACCCCGGGGGGGGGCCACCAGGATACCCTCATGCGCGCAAAAGCTCTGGAAGTAACCTGCTTACCTCACGCGCTCCTCCTCCTGCGGCTTGAGCGCTTCACGAGGTGGGAGAAATCTGGGGATGTGAGCCCATACGCTCGGGGGGGGCGAGGGGAAATCGCTCTCTGATTTGCTCTGCCGGGACACGCTACGCGGAGGGAGCGCCCTACCTGCTGTTACCTAGGGAAGTGGAGCTGGTTGAGGCCTGCCCTGCTCTCACGGCATTAGTGGCGCTCTCTCTCTCACAGCATTAGTGGCTCCCTCTCTCTCTCACAGCATTAGTGGCGCTCTCTCTCTCACAGCATTAGTGGCTCCCTCTCTCTCTCTCACAGCATTAGTGGTTCTCTCTCTCTCACAGCATTAGTGGCTCTCTCTCTCTCACAGCATTAGTGGCTCCCTCTCTCTCTCTCACAGCATTAGTGGCGCTCTCTCTCTCACAGCATTAGTGGCTCTCTCTCTCACAGCATTAGTGGCTCCCTCTCTCTCTCACAGCATTAGTGGCGCTCTCTCTCTCACAGCATTAGTGGCTCCCTCTCTCTCTCTCTCACAGCATTAGTGGCGCTCTCTCTCTCACAGCATTAGTGGCACTCTCTCTCTCACAGCATTAGTGGCTCCCTCTCTCTCTCACAGCATTAGTGGCTCTCTCTCTCTCTCTCTCTGAACAGCAGGGCAGACTCTGGTGCCTTCCATTCTATCAACTGTATCTAGGAGCAGATAAACTCCACCGCCTGTGCAGACGGTACAGGGGCCAGATTTGAGATGTCAGTGCCCGCAGGCAGGGATAGAGAGCAGGGGGGTGGGAGGCTTTAGAAATAAAAGAAAAAGGGACGAGCTGTGGAGTGCCCCCCTCCCCCAGATTCTCGGAGAGCCAAGCCAGCGCCCTTTGGAGGTGGACGGCGGGAGCAGGCCTGGGCTTTGCCTATGAACAGCATCATTAGGAACTGCTCTTCGGCCCAGAAAGCGGCGAGAGGATGTCTCACCTCCCTGCGCCAGAGCCCACGTCCCTTCCACGTGCGACTGGCTCTCGCTGGGTCTCAGCTGGGCTGAATGTTACTGGAGAACTGGGATCTAACGGGCTTGACTGAGCAAGGTTTGGTTTTTTATCACAGAGATAAAAGGACTTTGATAAGTCAGGTCCAGAGTATGAACATTATTAATCTTTTGACAGCTCCTCAGAACACCAGTGCCAGGAGCCGCTGGCGGTGAAAATCGCATTAAAGTGCAGCACTGCTGTCTGAACCCGACGCCCGCTGTGTCGTAGCTTACTAATAACGCAAGGACTGACACGCGGCAGCACCACTGGGAATCCACATTAAAGCGAGAAGGACTGGGCCGATGCACCTGCAGGTAAACATTCAAACGTTGCTGACATTTGCTGGTGACTTCTGGCACATCTCAGCGCCAGAAGCCGTGGTACTGATCCCTAAGCCGCAGTCTGATGAGGGGCTGCGGAGCAGGACCGGCCTTCACGCACGACGCCCCCTCCCCCCCCACCGTTCCTTCTCCTCTCTGAAGAGCCAGCGCCCTGTGGCCAACAACAATGGTTGTGCAGCTGGTGCAGGAGCCAGATGTAATGCCGGGGAGAGAGAGAGAGAGAGGGGACATGGCGGCTTCCTCTTCTCCCCTCAAAGTCAAATCCACTCGCTGAGAGAGCCAGCCATTTCCTGCCTTGTGGCAAACGAGACAGAGAGCCACAGATGCTCACGTCTCATCCTGTGCCAAGGCCTTTGTAGTGCCAGTGCTATAATAAACTGAAAGACTAAGCCCAACCACTTCTGAGCGTGAAAAAAAAAAAATTCAGATGCAAGCAGTGCGGCTACGAACCCTTTTTTCATACCCTTTGTAGGTCCCCTCATAGATGCGGCCTCTGTTTCCAGAGGTGACAAAGGTCAGGCCCTGGAGCCCTCCTTAGGGATCCTAAACCACAAAAAGCCCGTTCCCTTGACTTCACTGCGTCACCGCACAGATGTAGAGAGTGCTGTGGGCTTCACAAGGGTTACCTCACGTGGAAAACGATGCAAGCAGGAGCCTGCCTGAAGGCCCAGCTGTGGTACTGTGAGGCGGGAAGAGTGGGCCTAGAGGTCAGAGCAATGGGCCGATAACCAGGGAAGCCAGGATTCAAATCCTGCTTCTCCCACTCATGCTTCCTTATGACCCTGGGCAAGTCGCTTTATCTCCCATTGCCTCAGGTAAGCTCTTTGGGGAAGGGACCTGAATACATCTCACTATTGTACAGTGCTGCGTACACCCTTTAGCACCATGAAAAAATGTTAAGAATTGTTATTATTAGCTAGCATGCAGGAGGCCCGGCTTCAGGCCTTGCTCGTCAGGCCGGCAGGAGTGGGCAAGCACTGCCCCAGTAGGTCTCCCCGAGGAGGGAGTCTCAGGCAGTGCCCCCACAGCAACACCAAGCAAAGAGCTCGTGAATGCCCTGGTGGAGGCCCCAGACGCAGCCACGCTACGTTTTCTTTGGCTGCGTGGGGATAGAAGCCTGGGGCCTCCCGCACACTTTTGAAATCACGCAGTGGGTATGTCGCCTGCATGCATTTCTCACAGCCTCTTTTTCACTCACATTTTCCCCCTTTTCATCCCCCGCGAGAGACTGCTCTGCAAGCACAGGAAGAAAGGTCTCCTCTTCCGTCCTTTTCCTGGTCCAGTCGGGGCTGCCCATAAGGCACCAATCTCTCCCTTCCCCGAGGACTCGTGCACCTTCTGCCTGTGATGCACTCCCCTCAAACGTCAACAACTAGTTACAAGACCATCTCTCAGCGTTTGGAGCTCCATCCATCATCCATCAGACGGATACAAAGGGAAAAAGTGGCAGACTACAGTGACTCTGTCCAGTAGCAGTCGTCCTGCCAAGATTACCCCCAAGAGCAAACTGCAAAATCATCCACAAAGTCACAAAGAAACCCAGACTAACATCTACATACATAGTAACACTCATACATAGTACTGCTGGCAGAGAAAGACTATTTGGTCCATCCAGTCTGCCCAGCAAGCTTATAGTAACTGCCACTCCGTGCAGGTTACCCCCATGTTTCTGTTAAGAGCAGTAACTGCCGCTCCGGGCAGATTACCCCCATATTTCTGTTAAGGGCAGTAACTGCCGCTCCTTGCAGGTTACCCCCATGTTTCTGTTAACAGTAGTAACTGCCGCTTCGTGCAGGTTACCCTCATGTTTCTGTTAACAGTAGTAACTGCCGCTCCAAGCAGGTTACCCCCATGCTTTCTGTTAAGAGTAGTAACTGCCACTCCGTGCAGGTTACCTCATGTTTCTGTTAACAGTAGTAACTGCCGCTCCGAGCAGGTTACCCCCATGTTTCTGTTACGGGTAGTAACTGCCACTCCGTGCAGGTTACCTCATGTTTCTGTTAACAGTAGTAACTGCCGCTTCGTGCAGGTTACCCCCATGCTTTCTGTTAAGGGTAGTAACTGCCGCTCCGTGCAGGTTACCCCCATGTTTCTGTTAAGAGCAGTAACTGCCGCTCTGGGCAGATTACCCCCATATTTCTGTTAAGGGCAGTAACTGCCGCTCCGTGCAGGTTACCCCCATGTTTCTGTTAAGAGCAGTAACTGCCGCTCCGGGCAGATTACCCCCATATTTCTGTTAAGGGCAGTAACTGCCGCTCCGTGCAGGTTAATCCCATGTTTCTGTTAAGGGTAGTAACTGCCGCTTCGTGCAGGTTACCCCCATGTTTCTGTTAACAGTAGTAACTGCCGCTTCGTGCAGGTTACCCTCATGTTTCTGTTAACAGTAGTAACTGCTGCTCCGAGCAGGTTACCCCCATGTTTCTGTTAAGGGTAGTAACTGCCACTCCGTGCAGGTTACCTCATGTTTCTGTTAACAGTAGTAACTGCCGCTCCGTGCAGGTTAATCCCATGTTTCTGTTAAGGGTAGTAACTGCCACTCCGTGCAGGTTACCTCATGTTTCTGTTAACAGTAGTAACTGCCGCTTCGTGCAGGTTACCCCCATGCTTTCTGTTAAGGGTAGTAACTGCCGCTCCGTGCAGGTTACCCCCATGTTTCTGTTAAGAGCAGTAACTGCTGCTCTGGGCAGATTACCCCCATATTTCTGTTAAGGGCAGTAACTGCCGCTCCATGCAGGTTACCCCCATGTTTCTGTTAAGAGCAGTAACTGCCGCTCCGGGCAGATTACCCCCATATTTCTGTTAAGGGCAGTAACTGCCGCTCCGTGCAGGTTAATCCCATGTTTCTGTTAAGGGTAGTAACTGCCGCTTCGTGCAGGTTACCCCCATGTTTCTGTTAACAGTAGTAACTGCCGCTTCGTGCAGGTTACCCTCATGTTTCTGTTAACAGTAGTAACTGCTGCTCCGAGCAGGTTACCCCCATGTTTCTGTTAAGGGTAGTAACTGCCACTCCGTGCAGGTTACCTCATGTTTCTGTTAACAGTAGTAACTGCCGCTCCGTGCAGGTTAATCCCATGTTTCTGTTAAGGGTAGTAACTGCCACTCCGTGCAGGTTACCTCATGTTTCTGTTAACAGTAGTAACTGCCGCTTCGTGCAGGTTACCCCCATGCTTTCTGTTAAGGGTAGTAACTGCCGCTCCGTGCAGGTTACCCCATGTTTCTGTTAAGGGTAACAACTGCTGCTCCGTGCAGGTTACCCCTATGTTTCTGTTAAGGGTAGTAACTTCCGCTCCGTGCAGATTACCCCCATGCTTTCTGTTAAGGGTAGTAACTGCCATTCCATGTAGGTCAACCTATGTTTCTGTTAAGGGTAGTAACTGCCGCTCCGTTCAGGTTACCCCCATGCTTTCTGTTAAGGGTAGTAACTGCCATTCCATGTAGGTCAACCTATGTTTCTGTTAAGAGTAGTAACTGCCGCTCCGTTCAGGTTACCCCCATACTTTCTGTTAAGGGTAACAACTGTTGCTCCATGCAGATTACTTCCGCCAGTAAAGTTTGTGCACAAATAGCATAACTCTGGATTAAACCGTGCTCTGCTGAGTGGACCTTATTACATCTGCCCCAGAGTGAGTCACATCCAGATCTCAGTCCATGCTCTCCCCATCTCACTCAGCCTGGGAATAAGAGAGGCTGGAAAGGGGAGGCTGAGGAGGGGGAAGATGAGGAGGTGCTGTGTACTGCACAAAGGAGAGGTGGGGGTGGTCAAGCTATCCATGCCCTGCATGCTGACCATGAATGACCACACTGCAGGACTCATGCTGTAGCTGGGGGGAGAAGCATGCATGATCACACACAGGCTCTCAGACAGAAGCTCCTGCACATTTAAGAGCCACCACTGGTGTCTCTTGCTGCTTTGAGTTGCCAGGAGCAAAGCCCAGGTGCTGATCTGGATCCAAACATCAGGCAGTGGTGACTTGCTCATGGCACGCTTGCTCAAGTCTGTAGGCACACTGGTTGGCAAATTGTGATCTAACGATCTGCAGGCCTCTCTCGCTGCAGCTGATATGAGGGTTCACGCATCGACCATCAGGAAAAACTGAATGGGAATGGTGTTCATGGAAGGACAGCTAGGAAGAGGGCTCTGCTCTCTAAAAAGAACATTGCCCCCCCTGCCTCAGGTTTGCCTAAGAGCATCTGGATGACCCATATGGCTTCTCATGTTCCCTAGATAGAAGTAAAAAATTGAACTTTTCGGTTACAATAACAAATGCTTTGTTTTGTAAAAACCAAACACTACCTTCCAAAGTTAGAACCTCTCTTCCTGACTGTCAAGCATGGAGGTGGTGGAGGTTATCATGGTCTGGAGCTGCTTTAGTGCTTCAGTACCTGGATGAATTGCCATCATTGAAGGAACCATGAATTCTACTTTCTATCAGAAGATTCTAGAGGAGAGTGTCAGGCCATCGGCCCATGAGGTGAAGCTGGGCCGAAAGTGGGTCATGCAGCAGGACAACAACCCTAAATATTCAAGTAAATCTACTACAGAATGGCTGAAGAAGCAGAGATTTGGGAGTAAATATTCAGCCGGGATATTCAGGGAGCAGCTGCAAAGTGTCACGGCACACCTGAGGTCTCCTCACAGTGCATCAGTGTGCTTGCAGCACATTGGGTTGGGAACCTCTCATCTACATTATCTACTGTCGTATATTACGGCCTCCACCTGCTGCGCTCACTAAGAGATGACCTCAGTCCTGATTTTATTTCTGGCCTTTGCTGCCATAACTCATGTTCTAATCAGCTGAAACCCAATGATGGGATTTTGCACATTCAACAGGTTTCACTAAAAGATTAAAATGAACACAATTAGAGCTAGGTAGGTGAAGGTAAACAAGTTTACAAAGTGAAACTCAACTTAAATCAACCCAACAACGTAAACACAAGACTGAATCCCCTTCTGTTTTAGCTTGCATGGAGATTCTAAGACATGAGTGAGGACTCCCAACAGGCTTAGCCCAGCAAGCCAGTGGTAGTGGCAGACAGACTGGTGGGATTATCCCAGCACCTTACTCAACTTGGGTTACTTACTGCAGCCATGGAATTGATGCGGTCTATGTAGTAGTCCGGCCAACTGGTCGCCAGCTTGTTTGGATCCTCTTGCTCCTGAAAGATAAAGCACAAACTAGCTTGAAAATTCCGAGGGAGGCACTAGTTCCAGCTCAGTAATTTGATTAGTTCAAACAATGGTAAATGCACTAACGTAAATATCATGGTTTTTCATTCATTTAGAGTCCATATTCAAAAGCATAAAGCCTGTTAACTCAGAAGTTAGCCAGCTAAATGAATATTTGGGTACATATCCAGCTAAATTCTAGCCGCTTAATAAGTTAGGAGGCTAGAATTTAGACGGCTAAGTTAGGGGTGTTCTGAGGTCATAACTGGGAGGAGTTCAGTTAGCCGACTAACTCCAATATTCAGAGTTAACCGGATGACTTAGCCAGTTAAGTTTGGTTGGGCCAAAGAACTACCCTAAAGATCCCTGGCAATATTCAATAGTACATTTTCACTATTGAATATATCTCCAAAGTTAGCCAGAAGTGTCTGAATACTTATTGTCAACATAACTCTGTAAAACTGGGTTTCTACCTTTCCTTCTCATGGTTTGTGGGTCTTGAATTGTTGATTGTTAGGACTGCACAGTCTTCCAGACATTGAAGGGCGTTAAGACTCTACTTCGCTCCTTATTTCCTAAACCAGAGACTCCCAATGTGCTGGACATTTTTTGTCCTCCTCCATGAAGAGAAGCGGGGAATAAGTCACAGCCGCCGCCAGCAGAATGCCTTGCTCTCCATTTCCCCCATCCATCCCTCTACCCCTCCCCCCGGTCCCCTGCAATATGGCCTCCTGCCAGCAGGAGAAGTCAACAAGCAGTGCTCCTTAACTGCTGCCACTGCCTCTTCTAGCAGCTTTCTTTCTGGTCTCGCCACAGTTTCTGAGCCTACACAGTTCACACTTCAGGAGAAAGCTGGCAGAGGAGGTGGTAGCAACAGGTATTAAGTGCTGCTCGCCGAATTCCTCTTGCCATCCAAAGTGGTGTAAGGGAAAATGATGCCAGCAAATGGGAAGGAAACAAAGATGATGATGCCCATGAGATGGGAAGAAAGAGAAGGTGGTATCGATGCCAGCGAATGGGAGGGAAGGTGTGATGCCTGGGGGGAGGGGAAGAGAAGATGGAGATGAAGCAGGGGGATTGGCGGGAAGGGCTCCTGATGTCAGGGGTCTAAGAGGGAAGAGAAGGGGTGATGGCAGGGGAGTGGGGATAAAGGAAAGGACATTTATGAAGCCATGGGGTGTGGGAAGTAGTGAAGGAAGGGTGATGATGCTGGATTGTGGGGGAAGTGGGTAGAAGTGGAGAGGGAAGGTGATGGCTGTGCCACAGCGATTGGCCTAGAGCAGTTGTTAGCTCTCTGCATGCAGTGCATGGCGGAAGCTTCCGGTTGGGTTCCTGTTTGTTGTATGTTCGCTCAGTGGATGATACACAACTCCCCTATGCTGACGCATGCTATTACTACAGGCTGAAATGACTAATGCTTTTCAACTGAAAGAATAAACCTGGGGAGGGCCATTTTCAAACAGCCCCCGCACACTTCTTAGCCGCAGATTTTAAGCAGAAATTTCTAAGTGCACAAATTTGCGGGTGCGCACATAACCGGCGCCTTCTCACACATGCACAAAGCTACATCGGCTAGGAACTGGAGGAATGTGGCGTGTGTATATTTACGCTCATATCTTTCCAATGTTCCCCGTTCCAA
The DNA here is from genome assembly GCF_901001135.1 of Rhinatrema bivittatum. NCBI lineage: Eukaryota > Metazoa > Chordata > Amphibia > Gymnophiona > Rhinatrematidae > Rhinatrema > Rhinatrema bivittatum. Next base: position 18,622,339 of record NC_042617.1, on the reverse strand, counting down.
CTCTCCCCCCCATGCACCTCTTTGTAGCATGCGTAGAAGTACTCACTAATGGCGTTTGGCGCAGCCTCCTAGGCTATTGTCAAAAGGCCATTTCTGCATGGGGGTTGACGCGGGTCAACCCTTCGGAAAATGACCTCCACAAGGCCATCACGTCCTCAACAAGGAAGGGCTCTGGTAAGAGCAACATGGTAAATGGACATTCCTATATCAACAATCTGAGGTGCGAACGGGGACATTTTCTTCAGATCTTGGACTAGAACGTTCTGAAGTGGTTCCCACATCAGGTATGAAAGAGCTGGAAACGGTGACGGGAAACCAGTGTCACGTGATGCCGACATGAGGCCTTTGGATACGACAGGGATGATTCCATATCTCAGATAATCTCAGATGCTCTGCAGTCCCAGCTTGAGTCGTTCAGGAATGTAATTATTAGAGAAATATTTGCTCAACCCACTCCCAGTCCACAAATCAATACCTTGCCAAGCCTGGAAAAAGACTGCTGCATCCTATGAGTGAAGGGCTTCAAAGGAGGAGAGGACTTTAGAGCATGTAGGTCCTGGCACAAAATGGCGTGGGAGCCGGAATGCTTGTAAAGCCTAAAGCGATTCTGTGCAAAGCGCAGGTACGTAACTAGCGGCCACGCCTTCATTCAGTGAAGAAAAATGCATCTCTTGGGCCCAGAAACCCGCTCCAGGTTATACTCACACCGCAAATGAACCCAAAATATAGAGGACCAATTTCAAAGCCATTTACCCAGGTGAAAAACGATTTACCGGGCAAAGAGGCTCTCAAACAATCCAGCTAAAAGGACATGCGGGGCTTCCCCATGGCCTTTCCACAGAGCCACATGCAAGCAGATGCAACACGTTGAAGTGCCATCTAGCAAGTTCCATCTCTTTGATAATCGGCTCTAAATGCTGCAGCTTGCAGAGGCGACTTACAGAATTCACCTGTCCTCAATAATCAGCAAAATTATGATCCTGATCCCGTGAAATGCAGCTGGAAGAAGTATCCAGGGTTACCAGTCTGATAATGCAAATTACAGGACAGATGCACGGTTTAGAGTCTGAAGTTGTTGAAACCATTCCTACTTGCTACAGCCTAGGTACGCATGAACCTAGTAATAATAAACTGTGAACCCGTCTGCCCCAGTGACACATGCAAAGAACAAGCACTATCACCCAAATGACACTGTACTGAGAGGCTTTGATAATGGTCAAAGTTTTTTATTAGTTCTGTTAGACTTATCGTCAGCTTTTGATACTGTCAATCACTCTATTCTATTAGACCGATTAATGGAAATAGAGCTAACAAATAACACATTAAAATGGTTCTCCTCCTGGAGGAGAGGTGAGAACAGTCTGCGTGCTGGGTATACCCGACTACAGTTTTGCTGCTGCAAGCAACTGAGAGAGAGAAAAAGCTGTCTCCTGGTCAAGGAGAGGGGAGGCCCGGATCGAAGGAGCAGTACCTCGCTGATGTCATCACTAAGTGCCCTGGGACAGCATAAAACAAAGGGCACAGCGGCGTGTAGCCGCTGGCATGCAGCCAAAGCCGCACACCAAAGGGGCACGCCCCTGGGTAAGAAAATTTATGGGAAGAAAACGAAAATCAAAAAACTATACCTCCTCTCCAACAACACCTGTGTCAAAAAGGATTGGACCGATGCACTAACATATAATGCATATGGGTGAGTCCACTGTAAGGGACGATTTAGAAGGGAACTCCCTCATGGGGGTTTCCTTGAGTCCCAGGTCCATACAACCCCCCCCTCCTTACAACTTATAATGGAGATGAGGTTGCACCAGAAGGGAATATATTTTCGGATGTTATAGTTTTGGGTGGCGAGGCAACTAGGGGCGATACCAAGGTCAAGTGTCCATCTATAATTCCTGAAATAGGAAGTGAAGGGGAGGAGAGTAATATAGAACCAGAAAATGTAACCTTATTGGATGTGTGGAGATTGACTGCGAAAATTGACAAGAAAATGTCTAGATCTATATCCAATGTGTATACTTTTTCTGTAAAAACCAGAGCAAAACTTGAGGAATTAAATTGTCAGACCAAGAATGTTGAGCAAGTAGTAGCAAATTTGAACCCATTAGTAACTAATTTGCAGGCTATTAATGTATCTTCTGTAAAAGATAATTTGATATTACACAATAGAATTGAAATGATGGAAAATGAACTAAGATCATGTAACCTTAGATTACTGAATTTTCCAATTTTAAAGGTTATTGTCAGCTGATGAGTTATATAAAAAGTATGTAATTGAAATATTATCTATTGAAATAGAGAAATTCCCATTAGTTTCAAAAATATATTATGTACCAAAGAGAAAAACGCTGCACGTTCAAGAGGGGGGAGTTGATATATTGGAAAGCCCAGGGGTCTCTACTTTTTTAGAAGACTCCATGGACACAATAAATTCAAGAGCAACATCGCAAGTCTCTTTTTCTTTGAAAAGGGAAAAAGACTTGTTTTTCCTTAAATATTTTCAGAATAAGGATCGAAATTTTTGTGGTCAAAAAGTACAAATCTTTCCCAACCTTTCCCATGAAACTGAGGCACGAAGGAAACAATTTTTGTCTTTAAAGCAAGCAAGCTAGTTTTATCCTAAAATTCCCTTGTAAGTGTCAGATATCATATCAAAATAACAAGTTTGTTTTTCTTGATCCCTCACACTTGCAACGCTTTTTAAGGGATAAGTCTCAGGGGAGTAATATTTGAGTTTTAAGGAGTATTGGGTTGAAAAGAAATATAATGATGCACAGCAGATTTAATGCTCTCCTTCTCCTCCTAGATGTGGGCCGGAATATTAATGTATATATTTGTTGTGCGGAATTTTTTCAATATGTTATATTTTTGAAAATGCTTGATTATATCATTTCTTTGTAACTGTTATAATTTGATAAACATTAAATAAAAAAATTGGTTCTCCTCTTACTTAAAAAACCGACATTTTCAAGTCAAAATAAAAAACAAGACTTCTGATAAACTTGAATTAAATACTGGAATTCCACAAGGATCTTAGTTATTGGCTATATTATTTAACATATATATGACACCAATATGTCTTTTCTTAAGTGGTCTTGGTCTAACCCATTATATATATGCCGATGATATTCAAATTCTCATTCCAATTACGTCATCAATTGATTCCACACTTAAACTTACAGCAATGTATCTATCCCTCATTAAGAAACTAGTAACAAACATGAAATTAATGCTATAAGTGGAAAAAAACAGAAATTATACTATTGGACAGGAGACATGGATACACTGAACCCAAGTCCATCACTCTGGAAGTCAATATCACCAAGCTTCAAATAACCAATAAAGCAAGAGACTTAGGAGTAATCATAGACTCCGAGTTGTCGTTAAAGGATCATATAGCTAATAAACTTAAAGACGGATATAATAAACTGCATACTTTAAAACGACTAAAACCTTTATTGGATGAAAATAGCTTTAGAACAGTACTTCAATTATTACTATTTGCTAATATTGACTACTGCAAATACCCTACTTCTTGGTCTTCCTCAAACTACTATTCGTCCCTGCCAAGTTTTTCAGAATGCGGCAGCACGGATCCTTACAAACACTAGAAAATATGACCATACTTCACCAGTTCTGATCAAACTACACTGGCTACCCATCGACCAACACAAAGGGTCTCATTTTCTAAAGTATCGCAGGCCTGCGATACTTTAGAAGATGAGGGGCGGGGGGCCGAAACGGGGGGCAGGCCTGCACTAGCCGGCAGCGATCGCACCGTCGCGGTGCGATCGCTGCCGGTTTCGCACCCAATAGCGCCACCATAGGAGGTGAAGCTATTGGGAGCAAAATAGGCAGCGAAAAGGCACCTACCTTTTCGCTGTCCGCAGCGTCGAGTCGGCCCCAGTGACGCCCCGACTCCTCCTCTTCCGGGGCCGACTCTGCCCCGACTCCGCCCCCATCCTGGTATCGTACGCGATAAGGGACTTTTCGCGTGCGAGCGGCTTGGAAAATGAGGCCCATAGAGTATAAAACTCTATGCATTATTCATAAAATGTTATATGGGGAAGCCACTGAATGGCTCAATGCCTCAATTAGATTACACACTCCACAAAGAAACCTCCGATTAAGTAATAAGGCCCTGCTCACTATTCCAATGATACAAGTAACGCAAGTGAGAAACAGAGCGATTTCTATAGCTGGTCCTAAAATATGGAACAAATTACCTGAAAAGCTAAGACTCCAACATAATATACGAGATTTTTAAAAGGAGTTTAAAACATGGCTCTTTCACAAAGCATACACTGAAAATGAGCAAACTCAGTACAACAGTGAGCAACAACAAACTTAGCAACAAATGAATAGCAGAGTTGATATTATTTTATTTTTAACTGTGCTCTTATTTATTTATTTATTTTAGTTTTTAATAAATACATGTGATTATCTTACATTTATTCCTCTTTTATACTTCAAGTTCTATTTCTTATGAAGTAATATTATTATAATGTATTTATTATAATGTATTTACTGTATTTTCTCTCTTATTTACTTTTATTGATTTTAGAACATTCTGTAAACCATTGTGATGGATTATATCTTCATGACGGTATATAAAACCCGGAAAATAAATAAATAAATGAGCCGTGGACGAGGAATCTCAGAACATAACTTCTGAATAACTCGGAAGACGACATTTGAAGGACTCCGGGTGTCTTCCTGGCACACTGCAGCCTGCAATTGATCAGTAAGTCATGCCAAGGCAACACTCACCCTGTGGAGTTCTCCTGCCATCCAAGAAAAACAAAATTACAGCAGGAAGAGAACGTGGAAAAGGCAGCCCGACCCAAGACGATGAGGCCAGACGTTCTCTCCAGCCACGAGGGAGTCAGGTGCCTGCTTTGCTTGGACGCGTACAAGCTGAACGGTTTGGCTGAGTGGTACCTGAAGCCCAGCATGGAATTGGAAAGCCAGTCTGGATACGCTGAGAACATTTTTAGTGCAGTCTCCTCATTTCGTTTTTTGTATATAGGTTGGAAGGAGGCCAGAATGCCATCAACCTTCTTTGGCCACCCTAGTGGGGAGCTGGGGGAAAGCAACCCCTCTCCCTGCACCCCCCTCCTCTCCCCTCCACCCATCACCACCATAATGGAAAGCAGGTTTCATCTACCAGAAGCAAAAATAGCCCCAGGATGGCTTCGCCCTGGAGTAGTATTTACATTTTAAGAGTCCATCAAACCCTATGATCTTTTCAGGCATCAGAAATGCATCTCATTTTGTTTATTGTAAAAAAGCCATTCATTCCAAACCTATATTGCACTAATGGTAAATAAATTAATCTAGTGTGCTTGTCATGCAAGTCCACTCAAATGCATGGAACTAGAGGTCAACAATCAAAAATCAAATACAAAAGGTATCATCTTATATGTGTTTGTGTTTCTGCAGATCAATTAATGCAAACGCACTGCCCTTGTTCACTCATGCATATCCCAGGACGTTGTCAGTGGGGCAGGTGTGTTCCACACTGCTGATGAAAAGGAGGGTTTGTGCCGGGAGGAAAGGTCATAGGAGGGGTGGCAGAGATAGGCAGCCCTCACTTCTGGGGGGGGGGTGGGGGAGAGGTCCAGGGAAAAGCAGAGAAGGAAGGATCACACTCCCACTCGTTCTGGGATCGTTCACGGCCACATTCACTTTGCAGACCCTGCTGCTGGGGGGGGGGGGGGGGGGGAGCAGTCCTCCGGCAGCTTTTCGGCACTGATGGCATTCCCCTTCCCTGTGCTCTCTGTCATAACCGAGCGGCGTTCTCACGTCTGCTCCACGCCTTTCCGGCCTCATGAACACTTAGGGCGCCCGCCCTCCCCCACGCGCGTTTCCTTCCCCTGCCGGGCTTTGCAGGTTACCAGAGCCCATGCAGCCTGGGCCACTGATAACCTGTGGGATAAGCTGGGGGGGGGGAGGAGGAGGAGAACAAACTCAGCTTCGGTTAGCACCAGGGGCCCCCCACTGCGCCCCCGAGCGGCATCCGCCTGAAACGGAGCTGCTGCCCGCTGAAGGTTTCCCCTCTTCTTACCTGCCCTTCCAGCCTGGGCATGGCCGCGGCGCTCCCACGGGGCTGGATAGCAGCGAGTGCCACCCCGCAGGGTGCGGGAAATACACCGGGAGAAACACAAGCAGGCAACGTGATCAAAAGGACACTGCCAGATGTTTCCTTAACTCTCTTCTGTCTTCACCCAGCTCTCCATCAGTTCTTTCCTTTTGCCTGCAACCCCCTCGCTTTATTTTACTTACTTCCTGCTGTCTCGTCCTGCGTCCCACTCCATCCTTTTTACCTCTCTGGCATCTCTTTCACCCAGGGCTGGTGCGTCCCATTAGGCGAACCGGGTGGCGGCCTAGGGTGCCAACCATTAGGGGGGGGGGGGGGCGTCGGAGAGCAGCCATATGGGGCCGCGAGCAGAGCCTGTCCCAGTCGCGGGGGAGAGGGGAAGAGACGCGGCGGGCCACGAGCGGCGTCTCGGTGAATGAGGTCGGGTCCGGGGCCAGGAAGGGGGAGAGAGGGGGGGGGGGGGCAGCAGGCCTGCTTTTACCTCTTGTATCTGCCTCCCCCAATCTGCTTCTTCCTCGCATCCACTTCTCCGTCGTTTCTTCTGCTCTGCGCCTTAATTTGTTGACTAGGAAAGTCCAGCCCCTGGTTTTCAGCTGGGTCCCAGAATGGCAGGGTTACCAGGTCTTGGGCCCGTGATCCTGGGGATACTGGAAGGAGAGACCTGCCTCGAAGGCGCACCTCCGCTTATCGAAGCCCAGGACCCTGCCAGGGAGGCTGGCTCGCTCTTCCTAAAGCTCTGCTCACCGTGCATGGCTTCCCAGGACTTTGCTTCCCTGCTGGCACCTGCGGCCCGGACAGCCTTCCGCGCCTGGGTTTTCTGGTTCCTTCGCACTGCCACTTTCTCCCCTAGATTTGGATCGGTGGACCAGGGGCTCCGGCCAGCGGACTTCCTGGGACTGTGCATCCAATCTGTAGGGTCTTGACCTGCTTATATCAATAGTCAATCCCCCGTCGCTTGCCCACACTCCCAAGCATATCTGACAGAGGAGCAGAAGGGGACAGAATGACTTGCCCAAGGACACACGGCGTCAGTGGCACTGGCAGAAGGGAGTCGTGAACTGGTGAGCCACAGTTTCTTGTCCGTCATTAGTGTGCCCATGCGTCCTGCTTCCTATGCCTCCACCTGGGCACAGCAGATTGTCGCATTGAGCGGGAAAGGCTGGAAGTCAGCAGGATTGTGTGGGATACTGGCAGCCGATGGGAAGGCTCTGAGGTCCTGAAGGGGAAGGAAGCTTAATGCCAGGAAGGGAGGGGCGAGTAAGAGAGGGGGCACGGGGCAGGCAGACAACGTACAAGCTGCAGTGTCCATTTGTGTGCAGCCAGCCTGAGCTCAGAGGAGAGGAGCAGCGGCCCACTAGGGACAAAGCCAGTGAGGGTGTGAGAGAGTGGAAGTGCGGGGAGGGCTGGAAGCCAGTGCATGAACTTTCTGTGCTGCTGCTGCTGCGGGTCTGCTGAGGCGGGGAAGGGTGGAAGAACTTGCCGACCGAGTACATGAGCAACAGCACAGCACAATGTGTGTGCTCTTGTGTGTTAGGCACAAAGCAAGTGTACATCAAAGAGGACATAAGGCTGGCCATACTGGGTCAGATCAAGATCTCTCAAGCCCAGCGTCCTGTTTCCAACAGCGGCCAATCCAGGTCACAAGTACCTGGCAGGATCCCAAGGGGTAAAGAGATTCTATGCTAGTGCTTATCCCAGAGATAAGGAGTGGATTTCTGTAACTCCGCCTTAATAATGGTTTATGGACTTCTCCAGGAACTTGTCCAAACCTTTTTTAAACGCAGCTACACTAATAGCTTTCACCACATCTTCTGGCAATGAATTCCTATGCTTAATTATGCGTTGAGAAAACAAATATTTTCTCTTATTACTTTTAAATGTATTACCAAGGAGCTTCATTGTGTGTCCCCTGGTCTTTCTACTTTTTGAAAGAGTAAACAACTGATTAATGTTCACTCCTTCCATTCCGCTCATTATTTTATAGATCTCTATCATATCCCCTCAGCCGTCTCTTCTCCCAGCTGAAGAGTCCTAACCTCTTTAGCCTTTCCTCATAGGGGAATTGTTCCAGCCCCCTTATCATCTTGGTCACCCTTTTCTGTACCTTAGTCCTGGTGCTGGGTAGGGGGGTGAGGCGAGGGGAAGAGGATCTGCTACTGGCAGAGGGGAGGGAGCGATAGTAGGAGATTGGGACCTGGTGCTGGGGCGAGTGGACCTAAACCTGCTGCAAGCCAGAGGGAGGGGCATAGGGATGGGAAGAGGGGGAAGGGTTGAAAGATCTGGTACTGGGCAGGGAAGAGAGAGAAGGGTTTAGAAGGGGGAAGGAGCAGGAGCAGGGTACCCCCTGACCGACAGTAAAAAGATTATGGGGGTAGGGAGCTAGAGCGAGGGATGGGGCAAGTAACCACATAGATAGTAAGCTCTTTGGGGCATGAATTATTGCACCTGAATTCTAAATATGTTGTATTCTGCACTACTTGGTTAGAGCCTTCTACAATATGGTGAGCTGTATTTCTATTTAAATTATAGTTATAATTTGTAATGTTGCATCTATGTAAATGTATTTTCATATTCAAATTCATTTCTGATCATAATATATGCAAATTCAATGCAAAGTTTTGCCCTGCATTTTTTCCCTCCTTTTTGGAGGTGAGTTATCCTGCTTTTGGGGTACGCGTCCTCTTTTTCTGGAAGCCGATGTCCTCCTCTTTGGGTACTCAGTCACAGTCCTAATCTCTGACCATGTGACCATGCCCCTTCATGAATTGCAGTCTTCAACCCCTGAGGTGCAGTCTGTTTGCAGGAAGCCTGAGCGGCTCTGCAGCTGCTGTGGCCCACAAGAGAGAGCAGGAGCATAACAAGATGTAATACTGGTCCCATACTGAGCTGCAAAAAAACCCCAAAACCAAGCACAAAGTTTACTTTGCTCTTCTTATGCAGCACGAGGCAAACTGCACTCTGACCGCTGCCTACATTTTCCCTGAACGTCAGTTCTAACACCAGCTCCTCGCTGTTTGTTATGAAAAAGATAGGACGGGCTCCATGTCTGCTGACTCTTTTCCAAGTATGTTTCCCCTCCAAATGTCCTTTGATATAGCTTTCAGCAGCTTCCTTGAATGTAATTACAGCTGATTGCTTTGTCAAGTGCACCCTGGCTTTTAACATTTATCACGGGATGACTGGAGTTAGCTGGACAAAAGCTACAGCCTGGAATATTTTCCACCTTCTGGGCATCGCTGGAGGTCTTCCAGGGGCCAAGCTAAGATTTAGTACATTGAACCGAAAGAGCTTCCCGTGAGAGTGGTGAATGGGGAATGTATGCATGTGTTTTTCAGATCCACAGCACCCATTCAATCCCCTGACTGAATGAAAGGAAAGACTCGTCTGGAGGGAGTTCATCTTGAGCCTCTTTTGTTCACTTCTCACAAGACCATAATAGGTGTCAATCCCCCTGACTTCCTGGGGATCAGAAAGTACCAGAAGTAGAACCTTGGGCCACATTCCCGAGAAAAGGGACAATTCAATTTCCTTCTACTGAAAGAAGGGATTCTACTTCTGGCTGTAGCTGGGCATGCCATGAGTTCGTAGCTGAAGAATGAAGCCCGTTTGGGTCAGAGGGAGGTAAGAAAAATGCAAACAGTAACCAGACTCTGCAATTTTCAGGACCCACTGGTTCTTGGTGACACTGATCCATTTTGGAAGAAAGGACAGGATCCTCTCACCTACAGGAAGAGGCAGTGAGGTGGGCCTCAAGGACATCAAAAACTGGTCATGGGCTTAGCCTGCGACTGCTGCTGGGCTTTGATGCCTTTCCTTCTGCAGACCTCTAGCTGGCAGTTGCTGTTACTGAAGAATGGGAAGAGCAGAAGGGGCGTCCTTGGAGGAATGGACGTTTAAAGGAAAAATCACTGTCATCGGGCTGGGGTTGGCTGGTCCCCTGCCACCATTGACAAATGACTGTAGGGTGGATTGATGTCCTTAATAAATGCCACTGTCTCCATCACCATATCGCCAAACAAGTTGTTCCCAACACAGGAAATATCCACCAGAAGATCACGCACAATTTCACAAAAACCATTTGCCCTCAACCACACAAGCATTCAAGCTCCAAAACTTTGAACACAGAGCAGATCAGATGCTTCTCACATTCCTCTACGTCTGATGGATGATCCTGGATAAACCTCTTCTGCACCATAGCAGGACTTTTGCGCCTCAGGACCAAGGTGCTCTGTGCCAACAAGAACGGAGCCTTAGGCCACACCATGGAAGAACGCCAAAGAAATGGACCGTGACCTGGACCATGCTAGCTCCAGATAGAAGAGGTGGTTCAGTACCACGGCGATCTTCCCCACCATGAAAAAGTATGGCACCTGCATCAGGAAGATCCTGTTTTGCCTTGGGGTCAAGGCTGGCTCTGGTCTAGTAGAGGACCATGTCATCAGTGAAGGCTTCTTTGGCACTCAGCAAGAAGGCCCCGGAGGTGATCCTTCATGACTCTTAGGTGCTCTTCTCTGTGCCATAGCCTGCGCCTCACTCCCAAGCTCCATGCTCAACCCCTGACGTGAGACGGATCTGGGAACGGATGTCATAGTGGGGGAGCCCTGCCTGACTTACAGGAGCAGGATTTGCTGCACAGAAAGTCGAGTTGATGTCTCGCTAAGGGACAAGAAGCAGCTCCTCTGTGCCATCTGCAGGGCATACGTTTTTCAGGCGTGGCGTTGTTCCACCCACCAGGGACATCCTACTGCAACTGTAGCAACTGGGAATCATGACTCAGCCCCAGTTAGCAAAAGCAAACTGAATTTGAATCTGTGATGGATATGTCAGGTGCCCACAGATGGAGTCCTTGAAGCCGGTGAATGGGGTCTTCTTGGTCCATTTCACACACTTTTGTTTTTGCAGAACTGAAAAGTTCTCTTGAAGGGCTGCTAAGGCAGAAGCTTAAAAAAAGAAAAATGATGCAGTGAGGCAGAAAAAGTAGGCCAATAAAATAAGAGTGGAGGAGTAGCCTAGTGGTTAGAGCAGTGGGCTATGAAACACAGGGTTCAAGTCCCACTATTGCTCCTTGTGACCTTGGGCAAGTCACTTTACTCTCCGTTGCCTCAGGTACAAATTTAGATTATAAGCCCTCTGGGGATAGAGAAATACCTACAGTACCTGAATGTAATCCACTTTGAAGCACTGAAAACAAGTGAAAAAGCAGAATATAAATCTAAATAAAAAAAGAAGGGAAGAAAACAGATTGTAGAGAGAGACTGGGATCACGTCCATGTGGTAGCTCAGATGATGCAAGACTGGGGGGCTCACGTGGGGTCTGTGCTGTCACTGTCAGATGACATCAGTCACGCGTTATGGCATAATTTATGCCTGCTTATTGCTGGAGAACATTGCTTTAATAAAAAGCAAACAGGCTGTAGCCCAGCCTAAGCTCAACAGTGAGCCAACGTGCCTGACAGCAGCTGGAGCACCTACTGAAATGAGAGAGGAAGGCAGCGACCTCTCACCGTTCTCTAATCCTTTCTTATTTTCTTCTGCTCCTTCGGGCCTCCGCTTCAGGAGGAACCAGGGCTGGGATTTGTACCCACGAGCCTTCATTCAGAACTAACCCCCCCAAGTTTAAATCTCTCCAAACCCTGCACTAGAGCATCTCCCTGAATCCTGGGCCCTAAATCCTGACTCCCTTCCCCCCCCCCCAACCTGGGAGCTGTGAACACCTCCTCCTCCTCCTCAGCATCCCCCCCCCCAGACAACTCGGGGAGCGAACCGGGGGCCTTCCACGCGGCAGTACCCAGCATACACCACCCGAGCCATCGGGCTGGCTCTCATCCAGGTTTAGGTTTTGGGACAGGAATAAAGTGTTCAGCATTCCACGTCTTGGACACGGGTGGTTACAGCTGGCCTAGTCCTGGTTTTGTGCAATTGCATCCCTGCACTTCTAGGCCTGTTTTCCTTAGGAAAAAACTGGAATTCCAAGTCTGGAATGGAACAAAACCAGGACTGGCTCAGCCTGATGCCCTGAGGCTAAAGGCCTCCCATTAGAGAAACCCAATTAAAAGGGAATTGGATGGCGAGGAGCCTCCAGGCACCGAATACTCTCCCCAAGCCCCTTGTCCCTCCTGTAATTATCACTGCAATCCAGTTCATCACTAGGGATTATACCATGCGTGAAGACTTTTCTGGCATCTAAAGTAGCTGCATTCAGTCTCCGGGTTAATGTTTATCAAATGATTCGCAGCACAGCTTCTCTCTGCCTGACCTTTTTGAATTGAGTAAGCTTTTATTGTAATCCACTTTGAGCACAGCATGCATGGGTGCAGAATCCAAACCCTTTACAATAATGAGATTATAGTGTAAAGGTGATGCAATTAACTTCATTAGCCACAGTCCTCGACATGTCAAAGCTATTAAATATGCGTCTCACGAGTGCACTATGTAAAGCACGCATGCACCTTCTGAAATCTGTAACCCGATTTTGCAGGTTTTTACAGAAATGGCTCTTGTTAAAACTTGACAAATATTTGTGATTCCAGTGTGTGCATCTTTCAGTTACGCTTAGCAACGCTCCCGGCACATCAGAGCCCTGGGCTTTTCTCTGGTTTGCTGCACGGGCGACCCTCAGTGGTTCGTTTTTCTGTTTCGCTATATGGAGATCAGGTGAGTTGTACAGCTGACACGTCTGTACTGTAGTTGCTAGACTGCTTTTTCCTGTCTGAGCCTTACCAAGCTTCAGCATTAGATTTGGAAAGACATGCATCGCATGATCACCAAATTTCAGCGATTTGTGCCACTTGCACCCGAGCAGGACAAGAACAGAACTGCGATGCCACGCCGGCCAATGTTCACAGCAGAAGAACCAGAAAAGGCGCTCCTGCTTTTCCTGGGGAACCGCCGGGCAATCGATGTGAAAAGTGCGCGCCTGGCGTGATCAGTTCCCGGCACACGAGCTCCCCCCAGCAGGCTGGACAGCCAGATCCTATCCTGCCCATTTTTCGGCTGATTCTAACTCGCCGAGATCTCGCTTCCCTGGATATCCACCTGCTCCGCTCTTAAATCAGGAGCCCAGGCCTGGCTTCTTACCAGGCCCAGTAACTTTCCCCCTCTTACAGAAACCGAACGCCAAACAAAGATCAATAGGACACAGAGTAATCCTGCAAACACTGGCACTCATTATTAATTAAACCAGGGAGGGATTTTCCAGACTGGTGAAAAAGATGAATTCAAGAACAAAGAATGATATCATTCTCCCCACCAATCTGGAGCCACACTTTAGTGATGGAAACACAGAACGTGATGGCAGATAAAGAGCACAGGGTCCCTCAGTCTGCCCGTCCACATCTCCCTCTCCCTCACAGATTCCCCTCTGCTTGTCCCTGTCTCCACCACCTCCAGTGGGAGGCTGCTCCATGTAAGGAGCTATTTCCTAAGATTACTCCCGATTCTCCTCCCCTTTCACCCTCACCCCATGACCCCTCCTCCTGCCAGAGCCTCCTCTCCTTTCAGAAAGGCCTGGGTTCTGTGCATTCATTTCTTGGAGGTATTTAAATGTACACGTTTAGACCTTTTAATCTGTACCCTTATGCTTTATGATGAGGACCGCTGAGCGGTTTAGTAGCCGCCCTCTGCTTTATATTGTTTTGAAGGTGCGGTCTCCAGAACTGTACAGAGTTTTCCCAAATGAGGTCTCACCAGAGACTTACATGGGATTATAATCATCTCCCTTTCCTGCTGTTATTCCTCTCTTTCTACACGTCCAAACGTCCTCTTCTGGTCGGCAGACGCCCGCCGCTTCGGGGGTGAAGCGCAGCAGAGCACCCCGGCTGGTAGCTTCTGGCCTGCTTCTTCTGCCCAGGAGTGCTGGAAGCTGCACGTGGAAGGTGAATTGGTCTCTCGTCCTCCTCCTCCGGCAAATGTGCCGCACTGCCCGCCCCAGCCCAGGTGGCTTCTGAGCCCTTGCTGCTACTCCCCTTCTCATTGGCTCCTGGATCAGTTTCAAATCAGCCATGAAGCCCTATTGGCCACTCGCTCCCCCCCTCCCCCCTCGAGCTGCCCAATTATGAGGCTCCTGCCTCCACCGGCTGGGCCTCCTTTTTAACAGAATATAAAGCCAACGACTGATCCGACTTGTGACAATCCCAGATTCTACGTAAAACGTGAGCACTCTCAGCGTCCGGAGAGCGCATTCGCTTTTCCTCTGAATTGTACAGATCCGGACAGAAGGGACCCAGCTCCCTGACTGACACGATCAGATGCGCGCACAAACAGAAGCTACGGTTTCGTTTCATTTTTCTTTCCTGTCGTTCTGCGCAAATACTCAAAATGGGCTACAGGAAAGTCAGGCGCAACTGAAGGCTGGAGCCCTGCCGCTTGGCGCTACCGTTCACAAGTTTCAGACCTCTGCTCATGCAGACCCCTTTCTGTGCCTGTCACCATGTGCCCAATATATGCAAACAATAGGAAAATTCAAATTAACTGCTGAGATAATCCTTAAAACTGCTTTTCCTTGGGAAGAAAAGTGAAGAAAGCCCAGAGGATGTGGCTAAGTGTTTTAGCTCAGTTACCCTTCCTGCACAGCAGGTAGCTACCAAAAAACACAGTCTTAATAGATACATTTAAAAAAAATGATGAATAACCCCAGGGGTTCAAACAGTGCCTCCACTACGGCATTTAACAAGTTCAGATTCAAAGTCAGGTGCTGAAATCTAGCCACCTTTTCACATCTTAGGCCATCTGAGCGTATCAGCAGAAACCCTGCTAATTTTGGGTCCTCTTATGGACTCCAGTCCCCCTTGAGAGACCCATCTTCACACCTCTCACCACCACCAAACTTAGACCGTTAGAGGATCCATCTTACAATCTCTGCACAGACAGGAAAAAAATGATGCACTTTATTAGCTGAAAGGTTCGCCTTGAAAACTGGTCACACATATAATAAGGTCTCACCTACAACCAGACAGTTGACCTTGACTTCTACAAGACTTGAGAAGCAAATTCACCAGCTGATTAGAATAGTCTTTCCTCTCCTTTCACCTTCTAGGCCATTAAGATTGGGTGGTTTGGATCTTCACCACTTAAAGGGGCTCTGCTTAGGCAATCTTTAAAAATGGGAACGTGCAATGGACTTTCTGTGGCGCGTAGGCAGTTCCACTAACCTGGGAAGCAATTCTTGTCTGGCCTAATATGGAGGGAACCTAATCACTTCTGGCCCGGAAGTCTACGTATATCTAAAACTCTGTCTCCCATGTCAATGGAAATGCATCTGATCCCTTTGCCAATGAGTCAGGACTCCCACCTCAGAAATGGCTCCGTTTCCTTTTCTACCAAACAGCCACTGAGTCCATTCCATCTTGGTGACATACCTAGAAGAAAACTCACTGATCCGGTTCCCATTCCCCTGTTTCTAGATTTATACTCACTTGGCTGTGATGCTGTTCAAGAACTCCAATAGTTTACTGCAGGGCTTCCTTACAGCCCGTTGGATTTTCAGGATATCCACGATGGAAATGCGTAAGATAAATTTATATATGAGACGAAGCATATTCATAATTTTCTTAAGCATATTCATTATGCTGAAAACTCGACTGTGGGGGCCACCAGGACAAGTGTATAGCCTCTTCTAGCAACCTCCGCTCCCATACCTTGCATCCCCTTATAGATACTATAGATACTATGAGGCTTATGCACTAATGCTTGGCGTACACACATTGTGCCATTCAGAGTGCACAAATATTATGGTATGCATGGAGGTCCAAGCGTGCATACTAAATGGGGCCACAAAGATTTCGATCATTCATCCAGAATATATCATGAAGTAGTACTCTGCTTCCATATTCTCCTACATATGTAACTGGCAACTTTGAAAAGTTTGTACATTTCAAAAATAAAGCTTTCTGTTCAATAGGCAAGCTCAATAACCTCAGGTTGATAGCAGGGGACATTGTTCTGGCCCTGTGGATTATGTTTGAAATCAGATTTATTACTTAAATGTTTTTTTCCTGCTTGTACAATGGGAGAATCTTCATATTTTGAGCTCCTCTCTCCCCCTCCGTGACTGACTTTGAGATTTAATGTGGAATTATCTTTAACAGGAGAAGGTCAATGCCATTTAGGTTATCTATGTAACATCTGCCCCTATAAATAGTCTGATTTCTTGTTAGTTTTCCAAATTTGAATCCAGGGTATAATCTTATTCTTAGAAGAGCGATCCAATCATAACTTATTAGTTCCTCTAACTGGTTCTCTTAGCAGCAGGATTATGAAACACCGGCCCTTTGCCCATCAGCCTTTAACCTCATCTCTACGACTCCCATTTTTTGAATTGTGCATTTTGATTTTTATTATGAAAACCATTTTGAGGTCTTGTATGAGAAGGCGGTATATCAAATCTACCTAAATAAATAAACAAACAAACGACTTTGGACAGTGCTCCGAACAGATCGTATAAGTTGCTTATTGCCAACTCAGAAGCTGCGCACAGTCTTTTTTAGCACATAATCACTTATTGCTCCTGCACCAGAAATCCTGGGTTTAAACTAGAAGCAAAGCTCGTCTCCTTTTCTTTCCTTCAGTGGGATCCTGAGTTCTTCATAAGAGTCAGAAGAAGCTCTCAAGGGTCATTGCTTCAACACGTCCAGTTTGGGCCGGCCCAGGACCCACTGAGAAGCACGGAGCCAGATGCAAAATCTAAGGTTAGGATTAGCTCTCATGCCGCTCGTTCCTCAGGCTCTCAGGGACTTGGACAGCCACTAAGACGGCATTTGCAGACCCCAATAAAGAAAGTGTGGCACTCCTGCAGCTCACGATGATTGTTGGCTTCGGGGGGCATTAAAGCCTGGAGAAGCTGCCTAGAGCAAGCATGTAGGCTTTAGAAGCGAGCATGGCATCGAGGAGGCAAAACTTGCCGTAGACGTTGCAACGTGCTGCCACCGCAAGCCTTACAATGATGTACCCTCCGTCCAATTTTATTGCCACAAAGAGACTCTGGGAAGAAAAATCTGAAATCAAATTTTGTCAGATCATGCAACAAGTCACAACTGAGCCAAGCAAATGAGGCTTAGGGCAATGGCAACTCGTGGGAATCAGTTTGAGTCATGAAGGGTTACCAGGGGAAAACAAGCTTCGGCAGAGCAAACTCAGATCGCCATGTGCGATAGCGGCAGAGGAAACGCTTCAGAAGCTAAAACAAACATTTGTTTGCTTGCGTATCCACTGCCGTCTAAATGGATCCACGTTTGGGGAATAAAAGGTTTGCTGCAAAGTGCTGAGTCCATCCTCCGACCCCGGCCACATCGTGCTGGCTCCCAGCAGAGAGGGACTGGGGGCTGGAAAGCAGCTGGAAACAATTATTCCACTGTATAAACCAAAAACGTCAGCCAAGTGAATCCGTTATAAGCAAAGATGACTTTTAGCAGCCAGAACAGTGTAAATATTCAATTCAAAAACAGACATTGTTCTCTGAGCGAAGGCAGCAGGCACTAGAGCCGCTCCGGGCCTGTGTGCAATGCACCCAAGGCACGGGCTAGTGAGCTGGCCCACCGGTTGCCACCTACAGCACATTTCGCACTGTCTGTCTCGCTTCTCTTTCGGTTATGCTGCTGTTTCTTCACGCCTTCTCTGAAATGCTCCTTCAGTGCAATGCTACTCTTATTACTCTCTCTTTTGTGCAGGCTCTTTAATATTTCTTCTCTCTCTCTCTCTCTCACGTTTTTCTCCCCCTCCACACCCACAGCTGTCCCTCTCCCTCCCCATTTATAGTTTTCTCCTCTTGCATTTCTGTTTTCTTTCTGCAGCCCTCTCCCTGCGGTCTCTCTCCAGACTGCCCGATCTTTCCCCCCTCTCACCATCTCCCATGCATCCCTATCTCACTCCCCCCCCCCCCATTAAGCAGGACCTTACCGATAGGCAGCAGCACAGTGGAGAGAGCAGGAAACTAATCCGGCACCAGCACCTCCCGCTGTCCAATATAACAAGTCCAAGGTGAAGCCCCTGGCCTTCTGCTGTGCTCTCCCGCCAGGCCTCAGTGCTCTTGCAATAAAGCGAAGCCCATCTTTATCTGGCTGTAGGCCTGTCCACTCCCATTCCCCGACAATCGGAAATTCATTTTAATTTTGGGTTCTTTCATGACTGTGATTTGTAATAATTTGAGCCTTATTACTGTATTAAGATAATTCACTTTGAAGTGTCATGAAAGGAAGAATAAAACCTTATATTCTATTAACATTATATTTACATGTTTATGGTTTGCTTCCTATAGGGTTGTTGGCCCTGTGTTTGCTTGAGGGGTCTCAGTTTGACTTTAGACATTATTCTTAGTATGCATTGTATTTTATATATTATTGTCTTTACGTTTCGGGGGCTTCTTGGTTTGTGTTGTACCTTGCCTTGGGTGTGTTTGTGACAAGGCGAGACTATAAAGGTCTAAAAGAACTTCACACATAATAAATATCTGAGACGCACGCTGGAGAGAAGGGAGTATTTTCCCCAATATCTCCTGACTTCCCCACAGTATTGCACCTGTTTATTTATTTATTTTATTTATGGTTTTTATATACCGATCTTCTTACATAATATGTAAATCAAATCGGTTTACAGAGAACAGTTGAAAAGCTTGCTTGTGGGCAATTACATATAACAAAGAACTTTTTTGAGTAACATATTGTATAACTTTTTGAGTAACATTTAAACATAGTAGCAAAAAATACATGGCTAAACATAAACATAAGAACAAGATATACATGGCATATACCTGTGTATTAAATGCGCACTTGGCATAGGACTATAGATGCAGAAATACTTGGTGGACACAGGGACCACCTACTGATGGCAACCGATGACCAGACTGGCCACTTGCATACGTGAACAATTTATTTTTCGGGACTGACTGGTGGAGAGAAGTAACGAAAGCTGTATGAGATGCTTTCCCGATGAAAGGCAGAGAGATGGCAATAAGGAGAGAGGTCATGTGTGATGATACCCTGGAGAGACGGGATAGGAATGAGTAAACAGGCTGAACACAATGGCTCCCTGATGAGAGTTAGATAGGCAAGAGTAGAGAGATATACTGTAGGGCAGTGGTATTCACAGCCAGCCCTGGAGGGCCGCCAACAGGTCAGGTTTTCAGGCATAGCCCTAATGAATATGCATGAGAGATCTGCATGTAATGGAGGCAATGTGCATGCAAATCTCTCATGCATATTCGTTAGGGCTATCCTGAGAACCTGACCTGTTGGCGGCCCTGGAGTGAAGAGTGCAGCTGCAGGGTGTATCCCTGATAGGAGCCATATGGTATGGAGGTAGCCATGTTGGAAATGCATTTCAGGTCACTGTGCTGGACTGTTTAGAGTTACCTAGTTCTGATCTGTTTTGAGCCACTACAGCTCCCATACTGAGCTGCGTTTTACTTGGTTCCTGTTTTTTGTAAGCTGGCTGCTTACAGCTCTATTTTACCTTGTAGATTAAAGCAGTGCTGTCTTACTGCTCTTAGCTAAATGAACTCCATTTTACCACAAAGCTCTAAAAAGGCAAGAAATCATATATGATGGTTCCCTAAAGAGAACTGGATAGGATAGGTAAGAAGAGAAGCTGTTCCAGAGAGCACCCTGATGGGAGCCAGAAACAATGAAGAAAGGACTGGGGTCTGGTAGGAGAGGATGAATTAAAAAAAAAAAAAAAAAAAGATTCCTGAGCGCTCACACGGGCCGATACAGTAAAGTCCGCTCTCCTGTGCAAATTAGGTCCGGCGGTAAAAACAGGCAAAAGGAGGCTCTAGGGACACTAGCGCGTCCCTAACGCCTCCTTTTGGACCGGAGCGGTGGCTGTCAGCGGGTGTGACAGCAGATGCTCAATTTTGCCGGCGTCGGTTCTTGAGCCTGCTGACAGCCACGGGTTCGGAAACTGGACACGGGCAAAATTGAGTGTCCAGTTTTTGACCCGCGAGTTGCGGGCTGACTTCAAATTTCTTTTTTTTTACTTTTTTAAACTTTCGGGACCTCCGACTTAATATCGCCATGATATTAAGTCGGAGGGTGCACAGAAAAGCAGTTTTTACTGCTTTTCTGTGCACTTTCCCGGAGCCCGAAGAAATTAGCGCCTACCTTTGGGTAGGCGCTAATTTCTGAAACCAAAATGTGCGGCTTGGCTGCACATTTTGTTTTCTGAATCGCGCGGGAATACCTAATAGGGCCATCAACATGCATTTGCATGTTGCGGGCGCTATTAGGTTTGGGGGGTTGGACACGCGTTTTCGGCCCCTTACTGAATAAGGGGTAACGCTAACGCGTCGAAAACGGGTGTCCAATAGAGGGTTAACAGTGCGCTCCGCCGGAGTGCACTGTACTGTATCGGCCCGACAGTCATTTCAGAGTTCAAATAAGTGCAAAGTTTTCAGTCTCACTCTAGTTACAATTGGCCTTGCTGGCATGACTGTGTTTTCGCTGATGCCTCTCTGAGCAGAGGACACATGACACACAGTCAGGATTCCTCAGTCAACCCAGAACATAAGAAGTGCCGTGCTGGGTCAGACCAAGGTCCACTGAGCCCAGCATCCTGTCTCCAACAGTGGCCAATCATGATTGCAAGGACCTGGCAGATCCCATTAATTAGTTCTAAATCCTGTTACCTACTTCCAGGAATAGCAGTGGCTTTCTTTATTCTCCCTGGCTAATAATGTGTTACGGATTTTTCCTGCAGGAAGTTGTCCTCACCTCTCTTAAACCCGGCTAAGCTTGTCTCCTTGATCACCTCCTCCGGTAACAGAATCCACAGCTTGACTGTGCGTTGAGTGAAAAAGCACTTTCTACGACTTGTTTTGAATCTGCTGGTTGTTAGTGTCATGGAGTGTCCCCTGGTTTTATTTGAAAGGGTGAATGACCCTCCTTTATTTACCCGTTCCACCCCACTCATGATTATATAAACCTCTGTCCTGTCCCCTCTCAGCCGTCTCTGTTCCAAGCTGAAGAGCCCCAACCTGCGAGGCCTCTCATCACAGGGAACTCGCTCCATCCCCTTTATCGTTCCTGTCACCCTCCTCCGCACCTTTTCTGGTTTCGCTGGGTCTCTCTTGAGATGGGGGGGCTGGGTCTCTCTTGAGATGGGGGTGGGGGGGAACCAGAACCACACACAATCCCTTAAGCCTGGATGAACGCTGCCAGGTCCCCATAATATCTGCAGTTCTGAGGGATGAGAGGGGCCGAGCACCCAGGCACAGTCACTGGTCCCTTGCCCACGCTGTGCCCAACACTTAGGACTGTCCTTTCAGGTGAGCACCGCCAGACTCCCTCGACCCCCAAACCGGGGCCTAACCCTAGGCTTGCACTGAGAAAAGCATAAAGGAAGAGCAATTTTGAAAGCCGTTTCCGCCGCTACAGCAGCTGCCTGAAAACTGCACCCCCTCAACCCGGCTATAAACAGACACGGGGGGGGGGGGGGGGGGTGGACAACACGCGTGTTCTTAGCCACGTTCGGGGGGGAGGTGTTCCCAGGGCGGGTTTTGGGCAGGACTGGAAAATCCCACGCATGGATTGTATTTTCAGGCCTACGCGCCTCGTTCTCCATTAAAATTCTACCCGCAAAAGCAAGTGCCTTCCCCTAGAAATTCAGTTCAATATCCACCTCAGACTCCGCCCCCCGCGTTATCACCCGGCGCACGCTCCACCCTAGTCCTCCTCGCTTCCCTACCAATCAGCACTGCTAACACATCTTTCTGTTGGTTTGGGAGGGGTGGGTTGCAATCAGTTGGGTTTTCAGGATAGCCCTAGCAGGCATGAGGTAGATTTGCCTACAGCTGAGGCAGCCTGCATGGACGTCTCTCTCTCATGCAATGCTCACTAGGGCTATGCTGAAAACCCAACCGGCTCTCCACCCCCGGCTTAAAAGCGTCCTGCTCCTGAGAAAAGTCACTATAGGCAACTGAAGCTTTCCGGTCCCCGGGATGCGTCTGCTCTGTGACTTCTCACTCAATTAACATCGCTGTGCTTTTTTTTTTTTTGCCTTCCTTTTCCCATATCCTGCAGAGTGAATCTGGCAGAGGAAGCCACACCAGCGCGAGCCGCCAAAATGATGCGAGCCATTCGGAAGAAGCATCCCCGGCTTTATCCCTCCATCCCAGGCCACACAAACTGGGCGTACAGGAAGAAAAAAGGCATTTAAAGCAGAAGTTACCAGAGGAGGCGTACACACGTAACGCAAAGGTGAGATATCAGCAGAGGGCGCACGTTCAGTAGGAAACCGAGGGATTACTTAACAGTAGCATTGATGAACGAGACCTAGTGCTACTCATTCTAAATCTGAATAGTTTGCAACTTCTATTTTAAGCATTTTGCAATACATTTCAAAGCTGAAACAAGAAATTTGGAAACAATCCACGCTAGACAGCAAAGAAAAAATGCCAAACTGGCACATAATACAAACACTTCTTCCAAATAAAACGTGAAGATCCCTATAAAACAAGAAGGTAACAGTGCAAGAATCAATCTACAACAGAAGGAAAAGATGCCCCGGATAATAGGTTATATGATCACGAATCTGTCGCTGCGCAGACGCAGTATTCCCAAGAATCGCTGTAGACGGTGCAATCTCAATTGTTTAGGGTTTTAAAAAAACGTACTTATGATCAACGTGTCTCAGCAAACATTTGCACGGGAATTTACGGAAAAACTTGGCACCCGCGGTTCAAACTTCTCGGCGCTGAATTTTACGACTGCCCAGTACGGTCGCCAACATGCAGACGAGAGCCCGGCGCTTCTCCTTCTCTAATCACTCCACTTGCCCAAAAACGATCACCGGACTGCGGAGCGGGGGCTCCTTTCCAAGCCCCACAAATGGAGCGGGCGACCTCCTGTTTGCCAGCTGGGGTGGGCGGCCTGTGGGACGTGGTCAGGCCATGCAGCAGGTGCAGCAGTTGCCCGGGCCCCACGGTCGCACTAAATCCCCGAGACCCCCAAAGCAGCTTTGTCAGCTTAGGCCCGGACTCCACCTCTGAGCTCACGCCAAGGAACTTAAGTGAAAATCTCCGAGGGAGCCCTCTTTTGGGGATTAAAACCAAGGCCGTAAAATTCAGAATTTCAAACCGCGCTCCGTGCCAAGTTGTGCGTTGTGACCGTCACCACAGCCAGGGATGAACGCACACACAAGGCTCAGGTATTCCGGTGCTACGGGGTCTTGGGTGCTTATTAAATCTGAGGGGAAGCCCAAGGGACCGAATTATTTATTTATTACGCGCATCCTGTCCTCACTGCTGTCCAGGTCTACGATGGGAATAAGATTAGCAGATCAGGAGGCGTAATAAATGAAATACAATCCAGGCCCAAGTCTCATCCCAGAGCTCCGGTGACAAAGACAGAAAGGTGTTGGCAGAAAAAGACCGTACGGGCCTTCTCTACTCTGCCCACCCGCGCCCACCACTCAGCACTGCAATCCCTCCCGCTCCCTCAGAGATCCCCTGTATTTACCCCATGCTTTCTTGATTTTAGATACCGTCCTTGTCTCCACCGCTTCCGTTCCAAGCATCCACTACCCCAGGGCCTCTCAAACCTGCCTGGGGGTCCCACAATGAATATGCACGAGAGACATCCGCATGGCATGGAGACTCACTGTATTGTGAATAATACCTCGTGCACATTCACTGTGCATATCCTGCAACCCTGACTGAATGCAAGGTCTTAAATTACTCCGGAGTCTACCCCCTTTCACCCTCATCCCATGACCCCTCGTTCCAGAGCAGTGATGGCGAACTCCAGTCCTCCAGCGCCACAATGAATATGCATGAGAGAGATTTGCATACAATGGTGGCAGAGTCAAGACAAAAGGCTAAATCCTAACCAGGTGCATGCAGAAATCCCACTTTCCATCTGCTCATGGGGGTAATTTAATGTTTTACAAATTTCAGACTCCTCATACGAGGCAGCCAATAAAACACCAATCCCCTGCTCCCTTCCACCTCCAGAACACGTCTGACGTGCAGAACTGGAAGGTAACCTAAGCAGGATGTGAGTCAACG
Source organism: Rhinatrema bivittatum (assembly GCF_901001135.1). Classification (NCBI taxonomy): domain Eukaryota; kingdom Metazoa; phylum Chordata; class Amphibia; order Gymnophiona; family Rhinatrematidae; genus Rhinatrema; species Rhinatrema bivittatum. Next base: position 18,598,250 of record NC_042617.1, on the reverse strand, counting down.
CTGCCATTCAATCTGATCCTGTGAGAGAGAGAGGTTTCTGGGGATGCCCGTCTCCACTTTAAAATAAACGGGATCAGCTCGGGCTTTAAAAGCTTTACCGGGGCTGCTTCGGCCACGCGGCTCTGCAGCCGTTTCTGGATGAACTCGTGGCTTCCGCGGACCCACGTGATGTAGTTTAATCCCCTGGCACAGCGGCGCCTGGGGGGGTCACTACTGCACTGCGACCCTTGGGTGCTGCGCCGCAGGCTCGGTGGGGTGCATGCATGCTTCATGAAGGGCAGTGCATTCACACCGAGACGCTACCTGCAGAGAAGCGCGTGCAACGGGTCCTGGGAAACGGGTCAATAAGGAAAGGTGCCCTAAATTGGAAACAACAAGAGAAACGCGCCACCTTCTGCACGCGGCTTAGAGCAGCATTCTTTTGTTTTTGCGCGCGGCTGCTCAGAACGTTTGGCGCCATAAAAGATGAACCTGTTCTCAGGCAGGCTATGATTAATGGGGGAAGAAATTCATTACGAGTCAGGAGACCTCCTGGGATTTAGGAGTCCAGAAATCTGCTTTCCTTTGTAACACTGGCCCCCGTTTACCTTACTGTACAAGGTAATCTCGCAGCCGTAAGGTCACTACTTTGGCAGCCCTCGCACAGACCGGGCAACAAAACCCTTGGTCTGATTTTTGTCAGCGGCGCACCTGATTGAAAGCACTTTATAACTCTGCATTGTATCAATTACAGTTATTACAGCTGGAGAAGTGAGAGCCCCTGGCAGGTCAGAGGCAGTGAGCCACCAGCATGGCACAAAATGCAATGTCTGCCCTACAGCGCGGCCGCAAACACTTCACGCGTGAGCTACAGCCTGCCTTCAGGAACCTGGGCTTGATTCGTTGGTAGGAAGGCGAGATACTGTCCCACTGCCCCCTTCCAGTACAAGCTTCATGGCCTCTTCCCCGGCCCTGCCTGCCGCCCACTGCTCCCTCCACTCAGGCCACGTTCCCCGGTGAGGCTCACGGCATGCCCGCTCTTAGGGGCCGAGCGCACTGTATAACCCGCAGTCGGACACGGGTTAAATAAGCACTAATCCACCCCCTAATGCAATAGGGGGCTTAGCGCCTTTTTAAAGCGCGCCCGACGCGGAGTGAATGAGATAGCGCTCATCCCATGCAAATGCATGTGAATGAGGCTATTACTCATTCACTCCAATGCAAAAAAATAAATGTGCGTCGTGTTACGTTTCCGCAGCTGACAGGTATACCCTGCGAGGCGTGCCACTTACCCCAGATGCTACCCGGGGCCTCTCATTGCGGCAGGATGCTGCCGTCTTCCTCTTGCTCCCTCGCGGCTAGGGGCTGCCATCTCCATTTGGTTACAGAATCCCTTAGGCTCCTCTTAAAGGGCCCCCGGCCCCCCAATGACATCATCATCGCTGCCCTATAAAGGGCTCTCCAGGACATCCCCTCACTGCCTCAGCAATGGGTTGCCTACAGTCTCTGTAGAGTGAGTCGCTGCTTCGTGTCTGCCTTCTTACTCCTGTTTGTGCCTCGCCTCTCCAGTCCTATCACATTCAGGTTCCTTCCCTGTGTATCGTCCATCATCTGTCTACCCTCGGACTGAGTACTGGATCTGACCCTAACGTCAACTTGGACCATTCTTGTCTGCCACCTGCCTCTGACCCCAGCCTGAACTTGGACCTCCTTTCTCATAAGTACCTGAGAGAATCTTGTCTAAGACCTGCCGGCCCCCGGAAACCCGAGGGCTCAACCTAGGGGACGTTTCTGATCAGTCTCTTCCCAGCCTAGGTCCACCAGGGCCTTCTCTGCAGGTTGAATCAACCTCACCCCCAACAACAAGGATCTACACATCTTACAAAAAGCAATAAACCACACATCTTACAGTTTATGTGAGCTTAGAAAGAATACAAACTTCATTGCTAAACCCCATACACAAGAACATTAGCTATCCAGCTAACTGCTGCCATCCCTGAAATCTGAGTATTTTGAAGGCACATCACTCCCACAATACAGGCTATGGGAATTCACTGGCCATGTACCCTGTGATCATCCAAACATATCCCACAACCAGTTTTCACCAGGATGAGGCCACATGGCTAGCAAGAGTTCAAGGGTCTTCTGAAGCCCTGGCCAGGAAGAGAAAGCTCGAGGAGTGGTTGCAGGTTTGGGATTCAATGTAAGAAGTTCAGAGTCGTGCATTTTGGGTGCGGTAATCCAAAGCAGCTCTGTGTGATAGGAGGCTGATGAGCACAGACCACGAGAGAGACCTCGGGGTGATAGTTTCAAATGGATCTGAATGTAGTGAAGCAATGTGACAAGGCAGTGACTCTGACCAGAGGGAAGATGGGCTGCATAGAGAGAGGAATAACCAGTAAGAAAAGGGAAGTGATGATCCCCTTGTACAGGTCTTTGGTGAGGCCTCACCTGGAGTACTGTGATCAGTTCTGGAGCCCGAATCTCAAAAGGGACGGAGAAAAAATGGGGGCGGACCATAGAAGGGCAACCAAAATGATGTTGGGTCTGCACTGAAAGACTTATGAAACGAGACTGAATGACCTAAATATGTATACCAGGGGTGACCAGCTTCAGCCCTCGAGAGCCACAAACATGCTTGGTTTTCAGGATATTCACAATGAATATGCATGAGATAGATCTGCATGCACTGCCTTCACTGTATGTAGATCTATCTCCTAGATATTCATTGTGGATATCCTGAAAACCAGGCATGTTTGTGGCTCTCGAGGACCAGAGTTGGCCACCCCTGCTGTATGCCCTGGAGAACAGGAGTGACCAGGGAGGGGGGGCGGGGATATAATACAGAGTTTTAAACAGCAGAAAGATATTAATAAAGCCTAAGAATCAAATCTCTTCCGACGGCAAGGAAGCTGGACAACTAGGTGTCATGAGATGAAAATCCAAGGGAGCAAACATCATCATAAGAACCTAAGAAAAGCCATACTGGGTCAGACCAAGGAGCCATCAAGCCCAGTATCCTGTTTCCAACAGTGGCCAATCCAAGTCACAAGTACCTGGCAAGTACCCAAACATTAGACAGATCACAAGCTACTATTGCTTATTAATTACCGAAATAGCAGTTTATGGATTTAATCTCTAGAAGCTTATCCAAACCTTTTTTAAACCCAGTAACACTAACTGCTGAAACCACATCATCTGGCAATGACTTCCAGAGTTTAACTATGCGCTGAGTGAAAAAGAATTTTCTTCAATTTGTTTTAAATGAGCTACTTGCTAACTTCATGGAGTGCCCCCTGGTCCTTCTATTATCTGAGAGAGTAAATAACTGATTTCTATTAACTTGTTCAAGTCCTTTCATGATTTTGTAGACTTCTATCATATCCACCCAGAGTCGTCTCTTCTCCAAACTGAACAGCCCTAATTTCTTCAGCATTTCCTCATAGGGGAGCCGTTCCATGCCCCATATCATTTTGGTCGCCCTTCTCTGCACTTTCTCCAGTGCAGCTATATCCTTTTTGAGATGCGGTGACCAGAATTGCACACAATATTCAAGGTGCGGTCTCACCATGGAGCAATACAGAGGCATTATGACATTTTCCGTTTTATTCATCATTCCCTTCTTAATAATTCCCAACATTCTGTTTGCTTTTTTGACTGCTGCAGCTCACTGAGCTGACGATTTCAATGTATTATCCACTATGATGCCTAGATCTCTTTCCTGGGTGGTAAATCCTAAGATAGAACCTAACATCGTGTAACTACAGCAAGGGTTATTTTTCCCTACATGCATCACCTTGCACTTGTCCACATTAAATTTAATCTGCCATTTCAAAGCCCAATCTTCCAATCTCACAAGGTCCTCATGCAATTCATCACAGTACGCTTGAGATTTAACTACTCTGCATAATTTTGTGTCACCTCACTTGTATACCCTTTGTCAGATTATTTATAAATAGATTAAAAAGCACTGGTCCAAGTACAGATCCCTGAGGCACTCCACTGTTTACCTTTTTCCACTGAGAAAATTGACCGTTTAATCCTACTCTCTGTTTCCTGTTTTTTAACCAGTTTGTAATCCACAAAAGGACATCGCCTCCTATCCCATGACTTTTTAGTTTCTTAGAAGCCTCTCATGCGGGAGTTTGTCGAACTTCTTCTGAAAATCAAAATACACCACATCTACTGGTTCACCTTTATCCACATGTTTATTCGCCCCTTCAAAAAATGTAGGAGATTTGTGAGGCAAGACTTCCCTTGGGTAAATCCATGTTGGCTGTGTCCCATCAAATCATGTCCTTCTAAATGTTTTGTGATTTTATTCTTTATATATGTGCTGGCTCAATAAAAACATATGTGTTTTCTCATCCAGACAGCTAACCTTTCTTCCCAATCAGTCCTCGAGACAAAGATCCTTTAAGTTTGAAATTATTTAGGGGCGGATTTACGCGCACAGAGCCCTGGGACGCGCGTAAGTCCCGGGGCTTCGTAAAAGGGGCGTGTCGGGGGCATTCCCGAAATGACACGGCATTTCGGGGGCGTGACGCGGTGTTTCGGGGGCGGGCCCGGGGAGTGGCGCCAGCCCGGGGGCGTGGTTGAGGCCTCCGGACCAGCCCCCGGGTTGGGTGATGGCGCACCAGCAGCCCGCTGGCGCGCGCAGATTTACGTCTGCTTTAGCAGGCGTAAATCTGCGAACAAAGGTAAGGGGGGGGTTTAGATAAGGCCGGGCGGGTGGGTTAGGTAGGGGAAGGGAGGGGAAGGTGGGGGGAGCGGCCTCGGAGGGAACAGGCAGCGCGCGCTGGGCTCGGCGCACGCAGGTTGCACAAATGTGCACCCCCTTGCGCGCACCGACCCCGGATTTTATAAGATACGCGCGGCTACGCGTGTATCTTATAAAATCCAGCGTACTTTTGTTCGCGCCTGGTGCGTGAACAAAAGTACGCGATCGCGCAAATTTTTAAAATCTACCCCTTATTGCAGGGGTCGGGAACCCATGGCTCGCGAGCCAGATATGGCTCTTTTGAGGGCTGCATCTGGCTCGCAGACAAGTGTCGCCACACTTTCCCGCTGACCCAGCTGCTCCCCGGTCCTCCTCCGCCCGGGCTTAAAATGCTGTCAGCCCGGGCGGTACGCGGCAGGACAGCTGGAGTCAGCGGGCACCAGCGTACTCTCTTCTTCCCACCCCCCCCCCCCCCCCGCCGCCCGGAAGAGGAAGTGGAGAGTATCGGGTGCGTGCGCGGCAAGAAGAGGCCACGCTAGTGCGCTCGGCATCGGCCCGAAGAAAAGAAGACTGCAGCGCGGCTCGGAGGAAAATGAAGAGCTTCAACCACGGCCGATGGGACTCCGCCTCCGCGAGGGCTGAAAATGAAGAGGTTAGCGTTGGGAGGAGGCTGCTGCTGCCGCGAGTTCCCGGGGTGGGGGTGGGGGAGAGAGAGAGTTCCCGGGGTGGGGGTGGGGAGAGAGAGAGTGAATGAGCGAGCTGCTGCTGCTGCGAGTTCCCACCCCGGGAACTCGCGGCAGCAGCAGCCTCCTCCCAACGCTAACCTCTTCATTTTCAGCCCTCGCGGAGGCGGAGTCCCATCGGCCGCGGTTGAAGCTCTTCATTTTCCTCCGAGCCGCGCTGCAGTCTTCTTTTCTTCGGGCCGATGCCGAGCGCACTAGCGTGGCCTCTTCTTGCCGCGCACGCACCCGATACTCTCCACTTCCTCTTCCGGGCCGCCGGGGGGGGGCCTGTGTGTGTGTGTGTATGTGTGTGAGTGAGACAGCATGTATGTGAATGATTGAGAGCCTGTACATGTGAAAGAGAGTATGTCTGTGATTGAGAGCCTGCCTGTGAGAGAGAGAGAGAGCATGAATGTAAGTTTACCATTGAGAACCTGTATGTGTAAATTTGTGATTGAAAACCTGTTTGTGTGAAAGAGTATGTGTGTATGATTGAGATCCTTTGTGTGTGAGAGAAATCATGTGTATGTATGATTAAGAGCCTGTGTGTATAAGTAAGAGAGAGAGCATGTGTGTCTGTGTGAGATTGAGAGCTGGTTTAGGTGATGGAGCATGTGAGTATGTGATTGAGAGCCTGTGTGTAAATGAGAGAAAGAGAGGACATGTTTGTAAGCATGTGAATGAGAGTCTGTGTGTGAGAGAAAAAGACAGCATGTATTTATGTGATTGAAAGCCTGTGTGTGTGTGTAAGCGTGAAAAGATAGACAGCATGTGTGTAAATGTGTAATTAAGAGCCTATATAAGTGAGAGAGAAAAAACATGTGTATATGTGAGTGACTGAGAGCATGTGTGTATAGGTGTGTCATTGAGAGCCAGTGTGAGAGAGAGCGCTGGTATGTGACTGAGAGAGGAGAAAGTTCCAAGCAAACCACCTCTCCTCCTGCTAATTCAGAACAATCTCAGGACACCTGGATATCAAACGTTCCCAGGTATGCAGAGCAAAAAAAATGTTTGTATCCTTATTATTTTTCATTACTGGGTCTTTGTGTCTGCTATTTTGAAATATTTTGTTGGTATCTGGAAATGTTTTATATGAGTTTTTAATTATTGGATATTCCACTCATCAGCTGTTTGTACAGTTTTACTGCTGATGATTTTATATTTCTTGATTTGTTTTATAAGGATGGGTGATGTTTCTTTTTCCTTTGTTACACTGCATACAGAGACTCTGGCTTGTTGCAGTTTCCAATTCAGTTTTTTCTGCATGCTTCTTGTTATGCGTTTTGGTCTCTTTATTCTATGTTAGGTGAGGGACAGCACGGGATTCAGGTGAGGTTTTCTGCTGGCGTGTAGTTTCTGTGTAGGACTCTATAGCAGCCTGACTTGGTCTGTTTTCCTATTAGGAGATGTATTGGTGTCTTAAGGCCTGGTGTAATATTTTCAGAGACTTATTGTACTTTAAAAGTGTGATCTTACATAAAATGCACACATTTACTTGTATTTAGTTTTAAACATATTGTATGGCTCTCATGGAATTACATTTTAAAATATGTGGCGTTTATGGCTCTCTCAGCCAAAAAGGTTCTTGACCCCTACCTTATTGTATAAGTAGTTTTTCATTACTTACAATTGTTGCATTCCAAACGTGTAGCCCCAGGCAAAGACCTTTAAAGCTGGAGATAGGTAGGAGAGGGGAGATCAGAGTTTCTTAGGTTGCAGGGTGAGAAGACAAGAGGGTTCTGAGGCTGATTTAATCTTTTTAGAACAAAGTGATAAGAAGAAATGAATAAAAGCCAATCATTTCACAGAGCTTAGAAAGTGCCGCTGGCTTTGAAGCCACATGGGCAAGACTGCTTCTCCAAGAGAGCTATTACAGAAAACCTCTCCACAAGCTGGGGACAGGGGGCAAAGTCCAATGGCAGCGAACCTAAGACCCATGTGACACAGGGGGAGGGGCATGAAGGGCAATCCCTAGAGACAATAAGGCACTTAGGAAGACTCAAGTTAGATTGAGAGGGCATTCAAGCTCTTCCCAAATGAGAGAAGGGGAAGGGAAATCTCTTAAGGGCAAAGCTCCCTTAAAGGCAAGGCTCACAGTTTTTTATAGTGGGTTACAAAAAAGTGTTTCAATGTCCTCAGAAGGGAGGTGTTGCACTAAACACAGTTAAGCTACAGTATATACAGATACAAACATGTACCCACTGCTGGGGACAGAACAATATATAACAGTTTCCATGATTTTTCCTGGCACTGAAGTCAGGCTCACCAGTCTATAGTTTCCCAGGTCACCACTGGATCCCTTTTTAAAAATAGGGGTTACAATGGCTATCTTCCAATCTTCAGGTTACAAAATGTTTACTAATAGTTCTGAAATTTCATTTTTTAGTTCTTTCAGAACCCTGGGATGTATACCATCCAGTCCAGGAGATTTACTACTGTTCAGTTTGTCAATCAGGCCTACTACAGCTTCCAGGTTCACTGTGATTTGGTTCAGTTGATTAGAATCATCATCCATGAAAACCTTCTCCGGAACGGGTATCTCTCCAACATCTTCTTCAGTAAACACTGAAGCAAATAAATTGTTTAATCTTTCCATGACAGCCTTATCTTCTCTAAGTGCCCCTTTAACCCCTTGATCATCGAATGGTCCAACTGACTCCCTTGCAGGCTTTCTGCTTCGGATATATTTTAAAAAGTTTTTATTGTGAGTTTTAGCCTCTATGGCCAACTTCTTTCAACTTCTCTCTTAGCCTGTCTTATCAATGTCTTACATTTAATTTGACAATGCTTATGTTTTATCCTATTTTCTTATGAAGCATCCTTCTTCCAATTTTTGAATGAAGATCTTTTGGATAAAATAGCCTCTTTCACCTCATTTTTTAACCTTGCCGATAATCGTTTTGTCTTCCTTCCACCTTTCTTAATGCATGGAATACATCTGGTCTGTGCTTCTAGGATGTTTTTTTTCTTTTTAACAATGTCCATGCCTGATGCACACTTTTTATCTTTTTGCTGCACCTTTCAATTTTTTTCTAACTATTTTTCTCATTTTATCAGCGTTTCCCTTTTGAAAGCTTAGTGCTCGAGCCATGGATTTACATACTGTTCCCCTTCCAGTCATTAATTCAAATTTGAACATATTATGATCACTATTGCCAAGCGGCCCCACCATCATTACCTCTCTCACCAAATCCTGTGCTCCACTGTGAATTAGATCTAAAATAGCTCCCTCTCTCATCAGTTCCTGAACCAATTGCTTAATAAAACTGTCACTTATTCCATCCAGGAACTTTATCTCTCTAGTATGCCCTGATATTTCACTTACCCAGTCAATATTGGGTAATTGAAATCTCCCATTATTACTGCACTACCAATTTAGTTAGTTTCCCAGTTTCTGTTAGCATTTCACTATCCGTCTCACCATTTTGGCCAGGTGGACGATAGTATACACCTGTCACTATTCTCTTCCCTAACACACAAGGTATTTCTACCCATAAAGATTCGATTGTGTATTTAGTCTCATGCAGGATCTTTATCCTGATGGACTCTATGCCATCCTGGACATAAAGAAAATATTTCTTCATGGATTGTTGCGACTGTCGCTACTCAATGCCCTCACTCCACCCTCTTTGCCTCTGTGGCAACTCCCTCCGGATCTGATGGACGGCTGGCTACCACGGCATCTCCATGCCGTCTCCCTCTGGCGTCCCCGGACCGGCTCAACACTGCAACTCCGCCATCTTGTCTTGATGCCTAGGGCACGCGTGCACGCGTCCTGACTCTTGTACCAGCAAGGGCGCGAACCTCAGGGGCGTCCCCCTGAGATGACGTCATCTTCTTCCAATATTTAAAGGTCTTTGAAAATGCTAACAAGCAGAGTTAGCAAGGATATGGATACGGATGAGGATACACAAGGGGATTCGTTCCAAGCTACTCTGCCTCCTCGGACTTACCAGAGGTACCCGCTCCTCACGGGTGCGCTGAGTGACCTTTATTTTCAGATTACAGATAGGAACCGGTACTCGCTCCTCGAGGGCCCATGTTCCTGGACACTCTGAAGATTCTCTCCTGCCAGGAAGCTATCACTGCTACAAACAATTGTGAGTTACCATTGCTCTCTCAGAACTTTCCCTGGAACAGGTACTCGCTCCTTGAGGGCCTAATCCTTTCCAGCTCCTGAGCTTCCTTGAGACCTTACATGAGTTTTGTCATCTAGTGCTGTTCTTGAACTCTGCCTACTCACTTTCTACAGTTTCTCAACAGCTCAGCCATCCTGGGATCGTTGTTCCAGTACCTGAGGGACTACAGCCCTGCCGGGCATATCAGCTCACTACTGCCACCTCTGGTGGTTTCTAATAACTTGTTTAATAAAAAAACTAAGGTATGTCTGTCTCCATACTCCAGCCTAGCCGGTGGTCCCTCTCGGGGTATCCTCCCAGGACCATGGTCATCTGCCATCGGCCCAAGGATCCATCCATAACTATATCAGATTTATTACAGATTGGTACTCCTAGCAAGACGATATCTGAGACACTACAAGATTGCTGACTCCTCCCTCTCCAGGAGCCCACTACACAGAGCTTTCTCCACAGATTGCTCCTCCTATCTGATTGCTCCTCCCATCAAGCATCTTCTCCATAGCAGATTCACAATATATTGCTATCCCCTCATGGAGATCCATAACATATTGCTAACTCGAGCATCAGATATAGAATAGATTGCTAACTCCCTAGTAAATATCTAACATGGATGCACAGAATGCCCTCCCAGAAGAGGCGGTGAAGACAAGAACAGTTAGTTATGGAATTCAAAAGGGCATGGGCTAAACACAGAGGATTCCTAATAGCTAAGGATGGAAAAGAAGAAACAGGGTAACCTGTGATAACTTTTTGTGTAACATTTCTGCATAGGGGTAACCTGGACAGTGTTGTGTCTATGGACCCTTGGGCCGAGGCAGGATCAGCTTTACCTGCAGGAAGAGCCCTGCAGGTTCCCACTGTTGGCAGGAGGACTCAGGAAAGCAGAGACTGGTCAGGACCTGCACCTATACCAGCCCACGTTCCCCTCAGTTTGAGCCTGTGGATGCCGGGGCTGGCAGGATTTAGGTGGGGTCTCTGCTGATGGCAGGGGAGAAAGTCTGTAGTAAGCTGGGTCGTAGGCAGGTGGCAGTCAGTCGCATTCAAGGTCCAGGCCAAGGTCAAACCAGGAATCCATCCGAGGGAGGAGAAGATGGACAGATATTCGGCAGGGCAGGCAGGCAAGGATAAGAACAAGCAGGCAACATGGATGGAGCAGACAGGGACGAAGACAAAAGACAAACCAAAGACAGCTGAATGAGAAGTGGAATGCTGGGAAGCAACACGCTCTACTGGGAAGTAGTTTGGACCTGTTGCTGAGGCAATGAGGAAGAGACAACAAGGATCTTTTATAGGCCTGAGCATGTGATGACATCAGGGGGTGCCACGGGGCTTTTCCTGCTACGGGCCCTTTAAATGAAGAGACGTCAGGTGCACGAGCACTCGTAAGAAAGAGGCAGAATTGGTGGCCTCCAACTGAGTGGAACACTGGCGGTGTCCCGCCGCGAGGAGGCCCGGAGGAGTTTGGCTATGATGGGCACGGACAGCCTGGCCAGGAAAGTGAGTGCGGTGGTTCATGGGAACAGCCCGCAGACCACCAAGCGTAACAGACAGAGTGGCAGTTACTACCCTAAACACCTTGCTGGACAGACTGGATGGTTCATTTTGGTCTCTAACTGCCATCATCTACGGTGTTACTAGAAATAAAATAAATTGAAGGTGTGTAATTGAACAAACAACACAGTAACTGGCAGCCCGAGTCTATAACCTGCTCCATTGTAACTAAGGCCAGTAAACAGTGGAGGCCAGGTCTGAGTGCTCCTGGCCTCTCTTTGTTCCCTACTGAACTGTAGCTTTTGGCTATTTCAAGCACTCAAGGACTGTCTTTCATTGCCTGAACTTTCCAAAAGAAAGGGCACTGAGGTTTGGAAAAGCTCTCGTGCTCCCCCTCCCCTTTCTGCGGTGTAATTTCCAGCTGTTTACCTAAACAGATTATGTTTATGGGTTGAGATAACGACTTGGGCCTTTTGGCAGTCTGAGTGCTTCCCATAAACGCAGAGGAGGCAGCACAGGCCCTGTAACAGGACCCCCTAAACCAGCACATGTTCACACTTGATCCAGGTTCCAAACTAGAGTTTGTTTATTCCCATCAGGCAGCCACTAATCACTTTCACTTCCAAGCAGCTCCACACACAAAATAAAACAATTCTCCAGCTTGCCGAGCTGACGAAGGGAATTTCATGCAGCCGCAACTTCTGATGGGCACGACCCCGAACGGCAAACTCACAGACGCTTACAGCGTATCGAATTCTGGGAAGTTCTCTGGATATATTTTGGTGGTGGCAGGAAAGAAACTCCATTGCAAAGCTGGGCACCGTGGGAGGGCTCATGTTTAACGATCCCCCCTCCCTCCCTCCTTGTGGAGTGATCCCAGGCTGGCTTTTCTCCCAAACTCCTGCTGCCTTATAGGATTCATCAAACATTTGCCTGTAAAGAGCACAGAAGGATTCCTCTATGTGGCAACCAGGTTTTTCCATATCACAAAAACTGAGAAGACCTCAGCAAACAAGGACCACCTGCCCCATTGGTACTGCCACAGATCTTACTCAACTCCTGGTCTCCTCCAACACTAAGGGCCCTTTCTGTCGCTCCCATGCACGCTTGAATTTTAGCACTGTTTCGGCTCCCATAACCTTAGCTGGAAGTCTGTCCCAGGGGTCCACCATCCTCTCATTTAAAAAGTATTTTCTCATGTTCCTTTAGACCTTCCCTCCATAACATGACCCCACCATCAGATTCTTACTCCACAGAAAATATCTCCTTCTGGTACCTTACTGACTCCGGCGAGAAATTCTATCATATCTCCCTCTTTCTCTAGGTCAATATTCAGATAGCCAGGTGACTTGTTCCGGATAGGCAGTGGGATAAACGTGCCACTGAATATCCCCAATTAAAGTTATCTGGCTATCTGTAGTCAGATGAACTTTAAACCTAACCAGATACTTTTTTTTTTAATATCGATGGCGGGCTAACTTTAACCTTAATTGGCTATATTCAAAATAATACAGCCAGTTAAGTGCCAAATGAAGATTAAAAAAAAAATAGGGCCACTAGGCCAGCACCCTATCACTGCCCCACCTCAGATCCAAATGCTGGGCCCTACTAAGCCCAGCCCCCAGCCCCCCCCCCCAAAAAAAAAACAAAACATAAGCCATGCAGCTCATCGATGATTAAATGTTAAGGGCTAGTGTTTGCCTTCCTCTTCCCCCCACCATCTCCCAAACCTAAAGGGCCCCCCTCCATCCCAAACCTAACCCTCCCAGTACCTTAAATTTGTAAGTTCTTCAGCCCAGTGTAAGGACTGACGTGAGCCCTTACTGCTGCAACATAGCTGATGCAGCCTCATTGGTGAACCCACGAGGCCCATGCCAGCAGCTGGCTGGTTGCAAAAGGCTTCCTTATATACTGATGGGGAATGTGATATCATCAGCCAGCGCTACAGGAAGTCCCGGCTAGGAGGACCTATAAATGGAAGTCGAGAGTTCCAGAAAGTTCTATCCTGAGTGCTGGGCATTCCATGCTACCAACGGCTATGCCAGAGTCACTTCATATCAGAGGTGAGGGGCGTTAACACCCAAATTGTGGAAGCAACTAACTATGACCCAAGGCCCAGGACTTCTATGGTTACTAGGGGAGCTACGGTGGAAGTGTAGGCTTCCAGCAGAGCTCCCCTAGAAAAACTAGCAGCACTATGCTGGAATCTTATGCTTCCAGTATAGTTCCCCTAGCGACCATAGAAGTGCCAAGCCTGGGTCACAGTAGGCTGATACCATGATCCAGGTGAAAAACTTACAAATTTAAGGTACCAGGAGGGTGAGAGGATTAGGGTTGGGAGGCCCTGGAGGCCACTATTTCCTTCATATCTGGCACGACCCAGGAGCAGGCACATGGAGAGGGAGGCTGGCATTGACCCTTAAAATTAATCATTGATGAGTTGCTGGATATTTTGGGGGAGAGGGCTGCAAGCTGGACCTGGCAGGGCCCAACATTTGGTGCTTGGGTGGATGGGGCAAGGTGAGCCAGTGAGAGGGCCACTAAGTCCACAACCTTCTGCTTTCTAAAATCCTGCAGCTCAGCACTTAGCTGGGCATATTCTTTTGAATTTAGCTGATTAAGGCTAAAGTTATCCATACCAGAGACAGTTTTCAAGGGTGACGATTCAGATGAACTGACCCAAATCATGGTGAAACTGGAAGTTAGTTGGCCAGATTTACAAAATGAAGAGTAGCAAATCTCCTGGACCGGATGGTATACATCTTAGGATTCTAAGAACCCAAAAATGAAATTTCAAACTTTTTACCAGTAATTTATAACCTATCATTAAAATCATCCATTGTACCTGAAGACTGAAAGGTGGAGAATGTAAACCCGATATATAAAAAGGGCTCCAGAGGTGATCCTGGAAACTATAGACCGATGAGCCTGACTTCAATGCTGGGAAAATTCATGGAAACTATTATAAAAAATAAAATCACAGAACATATAGCTAGACATGATTTAATGGGACACAGCCAGCATGGATTTACCCAACGGAAGTCTTGCTTCACAAATCTGCTACATTTTTTTGAAGGGATTAATAAACATGTGGACAAAGGTGAACCGGTAGATGTAAATTTGTATTTTCAGAAGGCATTTGAAAAAGTCCCTCAGGAGAGCTTCTAGGAAAAGTAAAAAGTCATGGGATAGGAGGCGATGACCTTTCGTGGATTACAAACTGGTTAAAAGACAGGAAACAGAGAGTAGGATTAAATGGTCAATTTTCTCAGTGGAAAAGGGTAGACAGTGGAGTGCCTCAGGGATTTGTACTTGGACCGGTGCTTTTCAATATATTTATAAATGATCTGGAAAGGAATACGACGAGTGAGGTTATCAAATTTGCGGATGATACAAAATTATTCAGAGTAGTTAAATCACAAGCGGATTGTGAAACATTACAGGAGGAACTTGCAAGACTGGAAGATTGGGCATCCAAATGGCAGATGAAATTATTTTTTCCACTTTATTTTTATTAATTTCAAAAATATAAGGCGGCGTACGCCATTCTTACATTTCAGGACTAAAGGATATACAATCCACAAAGGAAATAAGTCCTATATGAAAAGGAAAGACAGATATACATGAAATAAATATTGTAGACTAATCGTCAGCTAAGGAAATAAAAGAAGAGGGGAGAGAAAAAATATGAGAAACAAGGAAAAAAAAATAAAAAACTAGCTTAGCATGAATCTGGCAGAGATAAATTTAACATGAATCAACTACTAGACCTAATTGTTCCCTGAAAAGGGAGATGGAATACTTCTGGAACTGATGAAAGATGTAAGTTGTTCAGGTAAACGAACACAAAGCAATCAATGCAATATCTAATAACACATTTACAAGGATGTCTAAGAACAAAGAACACCCTAAGCAAACAGCCTGAGCCCTTAAAGCCAGAAATTCTTTTCACCTTTCTTGTGTAGAACGGGCAAAATCAGAAAAAATACGAATTGTTTGTCCATAAAACAAAGAGGAAATATTCTTAAAGTTTCTTTTCATAACCTCACTCGCATCCTGTTCAGAGATAAAGGAAACAATTAGGGGCAGATTTTAAAACCTGCGCGCGGGCGCAGATTTGTTTGCGCAACCCGGCGCGAACAAATCTACACCCGATTTTATAACGTGCGCCTGTTATAAAATCCAGGGTCGGCGTACACAAGGGGGTGCACAATTGTGCAACTTGCGCGCGTCGAGCCGCGCAGCCTTCCTCCGTTCCCTCCGAGGCCGCTCCGAAATCGAAGCGGCCTCGGAGGGAACTTTCCTTCCGCCCCCCCCTCCCCCGCACCTTCCCCTCCTTTCCCCTACCTAACCCGCACCCCAGCCCTACCTAGAACTCCCCCTTACCTTTGCTGAAGTAGTTACGCGGGCCGGCCAATGGCCGTTCCGCGATCCCGGGCACAGCGGCAAATTTTATTTATTTATTTATTTATTATTTTTATTATACCGAGTTTCATGATGGAATCACATCAACCCGGTTTACAATTAACAATGTGAGTAAAGGCAGAGAGTAACATAGTAAAACATTTCCCAATTCAACGTCACATATAGAATGAAACTTAACAGATATAATAACAATATTTAGGATGTGAGAAAGTTACAAAAAAACAGGGAAAAATAACTAGGATCTGAAAGGGGGAGGAAATTGAAGGAAGAATATTAACATTTTAGCCAACTGTATCAATTAATAAATATGTATAGTATAAAAATATAGATGAGTAGCAAAAAATGGCTGCTGTGCCTGGAGACTCGGGCCACGCCACGCCCCGGAGCGCCCACGCCCCTTTCTGCAAGCCCCGGGACATACGCGCATCCCGGAGCTTGCGCCTGCCGCCGAGCCTATGCAAGATAGGCTCGGCGCGCGCAGGGGGAGACAGGAGTAGGTTTTCGGGGGTTGCGCGCGTATCTTACGTGCGCAACCCTTTGAAAATCTGCCCCTTAATGTGGAACGCTCAATAATCTCAGCACCAGAATCTTCCAGGAAGCCAGTCAAATTTTCAAAAACATTAGGTAAACATTCAAATTGAGACTGCTGATGCTTCCTTTTATTAGGTGAAAAAATAAAGTACATCTTGTTGATGTTGGAAACAGGATGCTGGGCTCGATGGACCCTTGGTCTCACCCAGCATGGCAATTTCTTACGTTCTTAGGGTACGGTAAGAATTCTCACCCACCACCTTGGGGAAGTTCAAGAAATGCAAATTTAAATGGCGAGTATAGTTCTCCAAATTCTCAAGTCTGCGAGAGAGATTATTGCGGTCCTTAATCACCCAAGCCTTAAAGATCTAAATAAATAACCCTTGCTGTAGTTGTACGATGTTAGGTTCTATCTTAGGAGTTACCATCCAGGAAAGAGATCTAGGTGTCATAGTGGATAATACATTGAAATTGTCGGATCAGTGTGCTGCGGCAGTCAAAAAAGCAAACAGAATGTTAGGAATTATTAGGAAGGGAATGGTAAATTAAACGGAGGATGTCATAATGCCTCTGTATCGCTCAATGGGTAGACTGCACCTTGAATACTGTGTGCAATTCTGGTCGCCGCATCTCAAAAAGGATATAGTTGCACTGGAGAAAGTATAGAGAAGGGCAACAAAAATGATAAGGGGCATGGAACAGCTCCCCTATGAGGAAAGACTAAAGAAGTTAGGGCTGTTCAGTTTGGAGAAGAGACGACTGAGGGGGGGATATGATAGAGGTCTACAAAATCATGAAAGGATTTGAATGGATAAATCTGAATCGGTTATTTACTCTTTCAGATAACCGAAGGACTAGGGGGCACTCCATGAAGTTAGCAAGTAAAACATTTAAAGCAAATTGGAGAAAATCCTTTTTCATTCAAAGCACAATTAAGCTCTGGAATTTGTTGCCAAAGGATGAGGTTAAAGCAGCTAATGTATCTGGGTTTAAAAAAGATTTGGATAAGTTCCTGGAGGAGAAGTTCATAAACTGCTATTAATCAACAGGGAATAGCCACTGCTTGTTACCGGCATTAGTAGTATAGGATCTATTGAATATTTGGGTACTTGCCAAGTACTTGCGACTTGGACTGGCCACTGTTGGAGACAGGATACTAGGCTTGATGTATCCATGGTCTGACCCACCATGGCACATGTTATGTTCTTATGACTACTAGAATTAATGATAATTTGAGTTATATATTATAAATGTAAGGTGCTGGAGAATAGGATGAGGTCTAAGAATCTTTGGTTACAAAGCATTGATTAAAATAAAGAGTTACAACAGATAAGTATCAGCAAAAATACAAGCCAATGATAAAGAGTGTATATTAAAGGAAAAAGAACAATGACCAACCATTAAGCTGAAATAAACAGAGAACATGCCCACATTATTTTATAATAATCATATAACCCAACAAATCCATTCCAACACTCATACCACATACATTCACACATTCATACCACAAGAGGAGACCTAAGGCTTCCACTGTCAGTTCGAGGGCAGAAGGGAAAATGCATCAAACAAAAGGGAGTAATATACACAATGTGGACAAGTAACTGGATCCTAACAATAATAGTACTTTGAAGCACCCAAAGCTAAGGAACTCTGAACTTCGGAGGGTAACACAGCATACGAGTCTGTCCAAAGCTGAACATACGCTTATGTGCATATACTATATCCAGTCTTTCGACTTGGATGCAATCGGCCACATCATTGCTGGAGGACCAAAAGGCTTTATCCATGTAAAGCCTTTTATATATTTAGCCTGATGCCTAGAAACACTGGAAAGACCATGTACCACACCTAGCAATGAGAACTCTCCAGGGAAAGGCGGCTGATGACTACTTACTCATTCTATATCCCAAAACAAAAAACGTACAGGGCACTGAACCAAATTATGCCTGAATGTACCTTTATGGATATGACACTTAATACAAATATCCGATTCTATAATGATAAATGTACATGCCTTGACTGTGTCTATGTACGTTTCATGCAGCACTTTGATCTGCAGTTTTTGAAATTTAGCATCTATAGTCTTTTTATAGGCTAAATCAAACAATGTAGTCATTTATTTTTCAGTGACAATAGTGCCGAGTGTTGCCGACCAATTGCTTGCGAGCTGAGTGAATAAAGGAGAAGCTTCCACACTAAAGCGGAAATTATACCAAAAAGATAAAAGAAATATTGTATTGTTTTGAATGTTTTCATTATGGTAGTAAAGGATTTTACATGTATTTACAAGTCAGGCGTAATGCCTGACCCGTAAATACATGTAAAAATGCCATGAATTTACAGAAAAGTGAGAGCACAATTAGTCATAGGAAAAGAGACTATTCTGTGCTGTAGAGACAAAAAACTGTCAATGTTTCCTAGGCCAAGTTGTTTCCACTGCATACCAGGGAGAACATCTGGATTACCAACAAACTGGAATCAATTCAGTGGCATATGGGTTGATACCCCACCACTTACACAAAAACCTCCATGCCCGGGGGTAATTAATACATGTCTCCTAAGTTTATACGGGAGCGAAGAATCCCTAAGGTGCAGAAATAGGACAACAAATATTTATCCACCAAGTTTGGTTCGCCAAATTTATAAATGCCTTTTGCACCATTCCCAGTGAAATCTCAGCTGGTAGGCAGCATTACAAAATGGAAAGTGAGGGAGTTTTAGACTCTCTCGTATTTTTTAGATCTCATAAATGTAGAGTAACACATTTTAGAAATGTTCCCCCTCCATAGAAAGTGTACGACTGAGATGAAAAAGGTTTATCATTCAACAGAAGGAACATGTGCTGTGTTAACTCCTTTCGATACCTCTGATGTATCCTTATTTCTTCAAAGTTCTCAAGATAAAATTACGACCGAGCTACCCTGGTTATCACATTTGCTTTAGAGTCTGAGAAGGATCTGGTTTTCCAGCGGTATTTTAAACACCGAGAAGAAATCTTTTGTGGTCAGAATAGCTAAATTTTCCAGATGTAGCTATAGACACCCAAGCAAAGAGACGGCTTTTTCTCCAATATACAAAGTGAGTTCTTCTGAAATTCCCCTGTAAATGTGTAATAGTCCATCCTTGAGAGATTTTTCTTTCTGATAAGACGTAATGCTTTGTGATGTTTAGGATGGGGCATGCTGGGTGTTTGCATTTTGTCTAGTTTCCTTATTTCTCTTATTGGAAAATGCCATTATGTGAACTTGGGATGTGTTATAATTCTTTTTGCTTATGATTTTTTTTATATTTACAATATAATTCATCTTTTCTTTGATTTTAAAGCCAATAGAAATAAAACACCTTATTAGCCAGGGAGATCAAAGAAAGCCATTGCTCTCCCTGGCAGTGAGTAACAGGAATTAGATCTGCTTGATGGGATCTGCCAGGTGCTTGCATCCAGACTGACCACTGTCTGAGACAGGAAGTCGGGCTCGATGGACCTTGGTCTGGCCCAGCATGTCAATTCTTATGTTCTTATGTACTTGATACAGACAAACTTCCACAATACCTTTCTACTTACAGGAACAGATTCACAGATATAAAAAAAATACTGAGCCTCATGGGCTTCCCTCCAGCTCTGCTCTCTAACCATCAAGCTGCCAGAACACTGGGTGTTCCCCTTTTAAACCTCCAAGGACCAACCTAGATTGTCAGTGCTGGAGCTGGGTACCGGACTGACAGCTGTATGCGCCTGCCTCTGCTTAAGCCACTCTGTGACTCTCTCACAGCGCCTTCCACCGTCACAGTATCCCACACGCATGTGTCACCTCAAGGGTCCAGGACCAGGGGGATCACGTGCTGTCTTCTAAAGACAGCACCTTCTGAGGACTTAGGGTTATATCAGCAATAGCCAACCCAGGATTTTCTGCAAGATAAAAAAACCCAACACACAGAAGACTGTATTTAGCGCAATTTGCCTGGCTAAGTTCAGACTCAGCTGGACACATGGTGCCGTTTAAATATCCGGCCACACTCAGCAACCGGCATTTATCTGGTGAAAATGTTAGTTGGATAAGTCGGGGAAGGGGCAGGGTCAGCTATCGGGCTAACTTAGCTGGATAAACACCAATATTCAGTGGTATTCAACTAAGATAGCCAGAGAACTTTAGGGCTGCAATCAGCCGGATGAACTTAGCTGGCTAACTTTGAGAGAACCATGAATATTCAGCGGAATGAAAGCACTGCTGAATACCCGCTATAAGTCTACACTCCCTGTGCTGCTGAATATCAGCTATAAGTCTACACTCCCCGTGCTGCTGAATACCCGCTATAAGTCTACACTCCCCGTGCTGCTGAATACCCGCTATAAGTCTACACTCCCCGTGCTGCTGAATACCCGCTATAAGTCTACGCTCCCCGTGCTGCTGAATATCAGCTATAAGTCTACACTCCCTGTGCTGCTGAATACCCGCTATAAGTCTACACTCCCCGTGCTGCTGAATACCCGCTATAAGTCTACACTCCCCGTGCTGCTGAATATCAGCTATAAGTCTACACTCCCTGTGCTGCTGAATACCCGCTATAAGTCTACACTCCCCGTGCTGCTGAATACCCGCTATAAGTCTACACTCCCCGTGCTGCTGAATACCCGCTATAAGTCTACGCTCCCCGTGCTGCTGAATACCCGCTATAAGTCTACGCTCCCCGTGCTGCTCAATACCCGCTATAAGTCTACGCTCCCCGTGCTGCTCAATACCAGCTATAAGTCTACGCTCCCCGTGCTGCTGAATACCCGCTATAAGTCTACACTCCCCGTGCTGCTGAATACCCGCTATAAGTCTACGCTCCCCGTGCTGCTGAATACCCGCTATAAGTCTACGCTCCCCGTGCTGCTGAATACCAGCTATAAGTCTACGCTCCCCGTGCTGCTGAATACCAGCTATAAGTCTACACTCCCCGTGCTGCTGAATACCAGCTATAAGTCTACACTCCCCGTGCTGCTGAATACCCGCTATAAGTCTACGCTCCCTGTGCTGCTGAATACCCGCTATAAGTCTACGCTCCCCGTGCTGCCTAATACCCGCTATAAGTCTACGCTCCCCGTGCTGCTGAATACCCGCTATAAGTCTACGCTCCCCGTGCTGCTGAATACCCGCTATAAGTCTACGCTCCCCGTGCTGCCTAATACCCGCTATAAGTCTACGCTCCCCGTGCTGCTGAATACCCGCTATAAGTCTACGCTCCCCGTGCTGCTGAATACCCGCTATAAGTCTACGCTCCCCGTGCTGCTGAATACCCGCTATAAGTCTACGCTCCCCGTGCTGCTGAATACCCGCTATAAGTCTACGCTCCCCGTGCTGCTGAATGCCCGCTATAAGTCTACGCTCCCCGTGCTGCTGAATGCCCGCTATAAGTCTACGCTCCCCGTGCCTCTGAATACCCGCTATAAGTCTACGCTCCCCGTGCCGCTGAATACCCGCTATAAGTCTACGCTCCCCGTGCTGCTGAATACCCGCTATAAGTCTACGCTCCCCGTGCTGCTCAATACCCGCTATAAGTCTACGCTCCCCGTGCTGCTCAATACCCGCTATAAGTCTACGCTCCCCGTGCTGCTGAATACCCGCTATAAGTCTACGCTCCCCGTGCTGCTCAATACCCGCTATAAGTCTACGCTCCCCGTGCTGCTCAATACCCGCTATAAGTCTACGCTCCCCGTGCTGCTCAATACCCGCTATAAGTCTACGCTCCCCGTGCTGCTCAATACCCGCTATAAGTCTACGCTCCCCGTGCTGCTCAATACCCGCTATAAGTCTACACTCCCCGTGCTGCTGAATACCCGCTATAAGTCTACGCTCCCCGTGCTGCTGAATACCCGCTATAAGTCTATACTCCCCGTGCTGCTGAATATCAGCTATAAGTCTATACTCCCCGTGCTGCTGAATACCCGCTATAAGTCTACACTCCCCGTGCTGCTGAATACCCGCTATAAGTCTACACTCCCCGTGCTGCTGAATATCAGCTATAAGTCTACACTCTCTGTGCTGCTGAATACCCGCTATAAGTCTACACTCCCTGTGCTGCTGAATACCCGCTATAAGTCTACACTCCCTGTGCTGCTGAATACCCGCTATAAGTCTATACTCCCTGTGCTGCTGAATACCCGCTATAAGTCTACGCTCCCTGTGCTGCTGAATACCAGCTATAAGTCTACGCTCCCTGTGCTGCTGAATACCCGCTATAAGTCTATGCTCCCTGTGCTGCTGAATACCCGCTATAAGTCTACGCTCCCTGTGCCTCTGAATACCCGCTATAAGTCTATACTCCCTGTGCTGCTGAATACCCGCTATAAGTCTACACTCCCTGTGCTGCTGAATATCAGCTATAAGTCTACGCTCCCTGTGCCTCTGAATACCCGCTATAAGTCTATACTCCCTGTGCTGCTGAATATCAGCTATAAGTCTACGCTCCCTGTGCTGCTGAATACCCGCTATAAGTCTACACTCCCTGTGCTGCTGAATACCCGCTATAAGTCTACACTCCCTGTGCTGCTGAATATCAGCTATAAGTCTACGCTCCCTGTGCCTCTGAATACCCGCTATAAGTCTATACTCCCTGTGCTGCTGAATATCAGCTATAAGTCTACGCTCCCTGTGCTGCTGAATACCCGCTATAAGTCTATACTCCCTGTGCTGCTGAATACCCGCTATAAGTCTACACTCCCTGTGCTGCTGAATATCAGCTATAAGTCTACGCTCCCTGTGCCTCTGAATACCCGCTATAAGTCTATACTCCCTGTGCTGCTGAATATCAGCTATAAGTCTACGCTCCCTGTGCCTCTGAATACCCGCTATAAGTCTATACTCCCTGTGCTGCTGAATATCAGCTATAAGTCTACGCTCCCTGTGCTGCTGAATACCCGCTATAAGTCTATACTCCCTGTGCTGCTGAATACCCGCTATAAGTCTACGCTCCCTGTGCTGCTGAATACCCGCTATAAGTCTACGCTCCCTGTGCTGCTGAATACCAGCTATAAGTCTACGCTCCCTGTGCTGCTGAATACCCGCTATAAGTCTATGCTCCCTGTGCTGCTGAATACCCGCTATAAGTCTACGCTCCCTGTGCCTCTGAATACCCGCTATAAGTCTATACTCCCTGTGCTGCTGAATACCCGCTATAAGTCTACACTCCCTGTGCTGCTGAATATCAGCTATAAGTCTACGCTCCCTGTGCCTCTGAATACCCGCTATAAGTCTATACTCCCTGTGCTGCTGAATATCAGCTATAAGTCTACGCTCCCTGTGCTGCTGAATACCCGCTATAAGTCTACACTCCCTGTGCTGCTGAATACCCGCTATAAGTCTACACTCCCTGTGCTGCTGAATATCAGCTATAAGTCTACGCTCCCTGTGCCTCTGAATACCCGCTATAAGTCTATACTCCCTGTGC
This sequence comes from Rhinatrema bivittatum, assembly GCF_901001135.1. Taxonomy (NCBI): domain Eukaryota; kingdom Metazoa; phylum Chordata; class Amphibia; order Gymnophiona; family Rhinatrematidae; genus Rhinatrema; species Rhinatrema bivittatum. The sequence goes on along the minus strand of NC_042617.1, from coordinate 18,574,815 downwards.
TGCTGAATATCAGCTATAAGTCTACGCTCCCTGTGCTGCTGAATACCCGCTATAAGTCTATACTCCCTGTGCTGCTGAATACCCGCTATAAGTCTACACTCCCTGTGCTGCTGAATATCAGCTATAAGTCTACGCTCCCTGTGCCTCTGAATACCCGCTATAAGTCTATACTCCCTGTGCTGCTGAATATCAGCTATAAGTCTACGCTCCCTGTGCCTCTGAATACCCGCTATAAGTCTACGCTCCCTGTGCCTCTGAATACCCGCTATAAGTCTATACTCCCTGTGCTGCTGAATACCCGCTATAAGTCTACACTCCCTGTGCTGCTGAATACCCGCTATAAGTCTACGCTCCCTGTGCTGCTGAATACCCGCTATAAGTCTATGCTCCCTGTGCTGCTGAATACCCGCTATAAGTCTACGCTCCCTGTGCCTCTGAATACCCGCTATAAGTCTATACTCCCTGTGCTGCTGAATACCCGCTATAAGTCTACACTCCCTGTGCTGCTGAATACCCGCTATAAGTCTACACTCCCTGTGCTGCTGAATACCCGCTATAAGTCTACGCTCCCTGTGCTGCTGAATACCCGCTATAAGTCTACACTCCCTGTGCTGCTGAATATCAGCTATAAGTCTACACTCCCTGTGCTGCTGAATACCCGCTATAAGTCTATACTCCCCGTGCTGCTGAATACCCGCTATAAGTCTACGCTCCCTGTGCTGCTGAATACCCGCTATAAGTCTACACTCCCTGTGCTGCTGAATATCAGCTATAAGTCTACACTCCCTGTGCTGCTGAATATCAGCTATAAGTCTACACTCCCCGTGCTGCTGAATATCAGCCTCAGAGGTGTTCGTCACTAACACCAGGTAAAAGCTGTAATTAAAGATGGAAACTCTTTGTGGCGTTAGCTCCTAGAGGTCAGCGCCATCAATGGCTTTAATGGATCCAATGACCTTCTGACGTAGCTCAATCTGAGTTTAGCTCAGGGAAGATCCTGCCTGGCTCCCTCCAAGTTTACAAAGTCTACCTCTGGCTCACTTTGCAGGACTCCATCACCACCAGTTTCCTGGTCCTGGCATGGCCAGTACTTGACGCTTTTGGTGCTTATCTTCCTCCCCTGACCAGCCCCCACACACCCTGCAGTAGCAGATGCTGGCAGCATCACTGTCTTTCCCCCCACAGAGCCCAGTCTGCACCGTATCATATACGCCCGGTAGAAGCCTTTCCCCTGCCGGGGGCTCATCCTCGCCTGCCTTCACACCACAGTGGCCCCAGCGCATAAAATCTCATAAACCTACTGGAGGCAGTGAGACTCTCCCCAGGGTTTCTGTGCATGCCCTTCTGTAGTGCTTAACTGTAGTGCTGCAACCCAGAGGTCATTCTCTCTCTCTGGCCTCCCATCGCTCCAAGTCTTTCTGGACACTTGTGATTACCACGTCCGATTTTGCCATGAGCGGTTTAATCTCAGAGGTGAGGGTGCGTTGCAATCTCTTCATTAGCTCTTGGTCCTGCCAACGATCCAAATCCTGGGCTCTGCTCTCTTTTGGCCTGCACCAGGACAGGGGTCCTCCCCAACCTTGCAAGTTATCCGTCTAAATGGCTTTGAACAATGACCTCCTAGAAATCCCCTTGTGTTGGAACAGAGGCAGTGAATCTCTTTAGGGAACATTCACGGAGTCAGGATCTTTTTTTTTTTCTTTTCTTGATATGGATGGCAAGGCTTCAGTGCAAGCGGGTTCACAGGGTGTGGCACATGCGCCTGTGCAGAGAAACTGCAGCCCCAAGGCCTGTTAATTGCTTCCAGCACCTGGGAATAAATTCCACTTCACATTTCAAAAAAATAAAACAAACCAAGAAAGCCCTAGCTCCTCTTCTGGAATTCAGCCTAAACGCAAGTCATTTCCTAACTCCTGCAGAGCTAAACTCTTTGACCCCCAAAGCACGCAGCAGAAAAAAAAACTCCTCCAGGGCACACTTTTGTGTTGTTTTTGTAACTGCCTCAGCTGTTCTAAGCTGTGCTCCAAGCACAATCACTCCAGCGAGAGCTGGAAGGCAGAGCATGGCAGTTCTGGCAAAGTGTCCAGTCGAAGACGTCCCTACAGAATGTAAGGCCACTCCTGTTTTCAAAGTATAAGCAGAGGTTTATTCAGAGGCATTTAAACAGAACCAAAACAGCTACTTGGCTTACATTTCTGCAGGGTAAAACCCTACAAGCGTGGCGACCATGCATAGATAGGAGCATTTAAAGGACTCTCTAAGCCCAGTAAATCAATAAGCTCCCTCCTCTAGCCATCAAACACTGGGGTTCTGATAACCAATCTGGATCCTCAGGGGTGGGGCCAGGCTAACAGCTGGCTGAGTCTGCCTCCGCTTAAGCCATTCTGTGCTTTTACATGCAATACAACAGCCAATGACCAGGCAGACCCAGTTCAGGGCCAAATCACCTCCTGCCCTCCCCTCCTATTCCCTGCAAGACAGGCTGGATTAGGGAGCAGAGTGGCTATTTTTCTTCTCTGCTCTATCTGCTCCAGTATCCGTCTTATCCCTTGCCCTCCTGTTGCCTGCAGGCTGCCAGAGAGTAGAGGGGGGCTGACGCAGAAAGCAGAAGGCTGTTCTCTGCTGAGTGAACAAGTCCTGTGTGTCTATGTCTAGGGAGGGGGAGCGTCCTGGGATCGGTCCTGGGGCTGGGGAAGTGGGACAGTGCTTGGGGATAGAGGGGAGAGTGTTGGGGTCATCCCTTGGGGGGGGGGGGGGGAAGAGAGAGAGCAGAATGGAAGAGAGAAGGTTGATGTGTACACCGCACCCCACCCACCCATGCCCCCCACCATTCACACTGAACGGATGAACAATACTCAAAAGTTTCCAGGTAGGGCATTTGCAGAGAGGTGGCTGGGTGGGGGAAGGGGTTTTCTGTTTCGGACCACAAACAAAAGACCATGCCCTGGGAATGTACTCAGGTCTGGCCGTGTCCCGATCCCGTTCATGAAAATGTTAAAAAGCAAAAAAAAAAAAAAAAAGAATGAAGGGGGAGCACAGAGCTGACAAAACACGTGGGACTGGTGGGAAACAGAGAAACCTAGCGAGAGACTAAAATCGGTGAACTGTGATGCTAAAAGGGGGGCAGATGGGCCCGCCGGGGGTGTGGGGGAGAGGAGCCTACTGCGCAAAGGGCTTTCGCTACACGAGCCGCGGGGCCCTGCAAAAAAAAAATGGTGAGGAGGGAGAGACCGAGGAAGAGGGATTCCTTCCCTCCGGGCCGCTAGGTTCTTGCCGCAATCCGCCCCGTGCGAGGAATGAGCGGGTCCCACGGACGCGTGCAAAGCCGGCGACGTGGGAATGAAGTGAGAGACAAGTGAAAGTATTTTAAACCCCCCTGGGCAGCTCGGCTTTCTTCGGCCCAGGAAGGCCTGTACTTGTGGCCTGCCGAGGAATGTTTACTCTGTGGGCCGCGCTCGGTGGGAGGACGGCGTTGCCAAGGACCAGCAGCACATCGGCCCCTCTGTCCGCCCGCTGCAGAGTTCACAGGGTATGTGAAGGCATCTTTGTTGCGCGGTTTGTTTGGAAGGAAATCTATTTCTGGGACAGTGTGGGGGGAGCAGGAGCATTTCGGCTGTGTTATTTAGTCTGTTCCATGACAATTACTTCATCTTTAAACTTCAGGCTGATGCCTCTATGTAAATGCCACTTGGGGGGGGGGGGGTGTCTCCAAGCGTCCCCCGCTTACAGCAGGCACGAGCAGGCCGCGACTGAAATCTCTTCTCCCGGGCCGGAATGGCGGCCCTTGCACACACCGCACAAACTGGGAAACTGCTGCTGTAAGCTTTCAAGTGATTATTTCTAGTGCTTCATGTACCTTTAGGATTCAAACCCTCAGAAGCGATCACCTGCGGGAATTAGTTCTTAATGTGTAAGAGCGTTATGTCTCTTGCAAGCTGGAATGAGAAGACCGTGAGATGTGTAAAGCAAGGCAAGAGAGTCCTGCAAGGCCAAACCTGAGCAAGCTCTCACTTTTATACACTCAGAAGCAGCTTCTGTAAAACACTTACAGACCTCATGAATGCTTTATAACACTCAGCTTCAAAATATTGTCCTTCATCAACAAAAATCTGCTGTTGCATGTAGTTTGCCCGGTCACCTACGACGGAATTGCTGCGGGCACAGAAGGAGCTTGGGAGCGGACGTGAGAGAGTGAGTCCCTGGGCCTCAGCACAACCCCAGGGCATGCACCGTGGGTAGGCGAGCGAATCCGAGCATGGACTGGACAGGTTTGGAGACTTGGAACACTCGGACCTCCGCTGAACCTGCATGCACAGGACTGAGACCCAACAACGCATCGCAATGCTGGTCTCTGGGGTAGCCCTCCAGCCACTCAAAAGCCGGAGGTCGAGGACAGAAGATGACTCTGGAAACATGGACTTGACAAAGGCACAAACGACTTGGAACAAGGGACATCACTTGGAACTTAAATGAAAGTACTGGAGACTTGGAACTAGACGAAGACTCAGCTTCAGGTTCAGGTTCAAAACTCAGTTTCAGGTATGGAAAGAGCCCTGCGCCACAGCGCACCCTAGACAGCCTCTGGGCTGGTAGCAGACCACACAATGCAAAGCAGGCTCTAGCTTGGAACATGATAAAGACTTGGCACTGGAAACATGACGAAGACTCTGGGAGAGTCCTGTCTCGCTGCGCACCCTACATAACCCGAAGGTTGATCACGGACTGCGCCAAAGGCAGAGCAGACTCTGGGCTTGACTCTTGGCCATGGACGGAAGCTGGAACAAGGCACTCCAGAGACCAGGGCAGGATTCATGGATTCAGGACTCAGGAACGTGGAACCAGGGACAGGACCCCGGCATTTAAAAATAAGGGTCTTCCGGGGACTTGACCAGCAAACGTGAAGACAGGTCTTGTGCCATGAGGTGCCCTACACAATCTGTGGGCTGGTTATGGACTACGACCATGGCACGCCTGGTAGCCAACAAGGAGAAGTCCTGGAAGCAAGACTTGGAGATGAAGACTGGAATTTCAGGAATTGTGGGGACTTGATAACAGGGACCGAAGTCACAAGGACCATCGAGAGACCAGGATCATGGAACAAAGAACAAAGAACATAAAGGCCATGAAGAAGCGAAGACTGGAACAAGAAGAACTCCAGGAGCAAGAAGCTGAACCAGGAATTCCAGGAGCAACAACTCCTTGCGAAGCCAACAGCAGACTGAAGAGCCCTTATATAGGGCTGCAGGCTTGACGTCTTCAGAAGGAGCCGTGGGGCTTTTCCCACAGTGGTCCCTTTAAATCTTGGTCTGACGTGTGCACACATGTCTAAGGAGGTGTCTAAGGAGAGGCATATTGGTGGCATCCAGGCCGCAAGGAGAAAACAGCGCATGCGGCATCCCTGGCTGCGTAGAGGACAGAGGCGGCATCATGGCCTGCAGCTCAAGCCACACCCGGAGATTGGCGGCACTCCAAACCGCATTGGGAGGCCTGGCGACATCCCGGGGTGGTGAGAGAACCACTCACGGGCCTGCCCCACGGTGGCATTCGCAACAGGAATAGTCTTTGTGCTCTTGTACAGCAGGTGGCAAGGCGTAAGCCAACAAAAAAAAGCATGTGCACTTGACTGGTTGAATATTCCCTGATGCATTATAACAGCACTTGCAATATGCACATCTTACAAATAATGTTTGCCTAAGGTCCAAGTCCACCACTCTTTGTTTACAGGGAGTAACAAGTGGAGGCACGATACCAATGGTATGGTCCTCATTTCTTCCAGAGGAGAAGCATCCTTTTCATAGGCATGTCCTCAATACTAGTAATGTGGTTCCATACGGGGTGAGGAGGATCTCAACATGAGCTCTGCCGAAGGTGAAAGAACCTGCATCCTACTGTGATGTTAAAGCCAGGATGTCACGGAGACGTGGCACAATTTAAACATGCTTGGGATAGACTCAGAGTGCAGAATACAGAAGAAATGAAAGAGGGGGGTTTGAATGTTTGCTCAGTCATATGGAATGTTAAGAGGACCAGACAGGGAAGAAACCAAGGCAATGGGCAGAGAGTGGCAATATGGCTGCGCTGGGTTCAGGGCCATTGCTATAGGGTGGCAAGGGGTGGAAAGAGCCTCACACCCCAAAAAAATAACTTGCCACCCCTTGGTGTCATGCCCCTCACTCCTAGTCTGAAGTGCCTCCATCATCATACAGCATCCCTGGAACATGGCTGAACGTCCTGTAGTTCATGAGCCCTTCTTATAGGCCTTGCTGTTTGGAACACGCCCTGATGACATCACTTCCTCCCTACTATAAAGGAAACTCTGATCAATGACTTTGCAATAGGTCTCCTGCTTATCTTCAGCAGTGCTAGTTGCCAGCATTTCTCTGTATCTCCCTGCCTGTTCCAGTCTGTTTCCAGTTCTTTCTGCTCCTCTCCTGGTTTGCTTTTGTGTATGTTCATTTGGTCTTTGTTCTCCTCTCTCCTGTCTGTCCTGTGTTCCCCCTTTGGATCTCTGTGAACATGCCTCGACCCCAGACCAGACTTTGTCTCTGCCTGCCTCGAACCTGGATTGGACTTCGACTCTGCCTTAAGAATATAAAATATGCCATATTGGGTCAGACCAAGGGTCCATCAAGCCCAGCATCCTGTCTCCAGCAGTGGCCAATCCAAGTCACAAGTACCTGGCAAGTACACAAACATTAAATAGATCCCAAGTTATTATTCCTTATTGATTAATAGCAGTTTATGGATTTTTCCTCTAAGAACTTATCCAAACCTTTTTAAACCCAGTTACACTAACTGTTGTAACCACATCCTCTGACAATGAATTCCAGAGCTTAATTGTGCATTCAGTGAAAAATAATTTTCACCAATTTGTTTTAAATGTGCTACTTGATAACTTCATGGAGTGCCCCCTAGTCCTTCTCTTATCTGAGAGAATAAATAACTGATTCACATTTACCTGTTCAAGTCATCCTCTTCACTACTTGGAATTGTTCCACTAAGTGATGATCACAGGAGCTGTAAAGCTTCAAATCGTCTACACAATATTACGTGCAATGTTATTTGTGGATCATTAGTGTCTCTAGGATTAAGGCTAAATCCATAGCCCAAGAAGTTACTAAGGGTGTTGAGTGATTTGAATGCCAGACGAAACAGGAGTGGTGATAGGGAATCTCTCTGAAATGTCCCTCCCTGGATCTTGATGATAGGAATGGCACATTGTCCATCTTCATAATTCAGATGGAGTGCAGTCTGCCACCTTTTTACGGTGAACTTCATGTACACGATCAATCTAGGGCTCACGCTGTACATTTCCAGGCAATTTATTATCCAAGAGTGTGGGATGCTATCGAAAGCTTCTTTTATAGTCCGTCCATGATATACGAGGTGTCAACATTTCTTACAGCCCAGCCACGATGGCTTTATTCAGCATTAACCGATTCCATGTGCTCCTCTCTTGTTGCGCTTCTGTTCTGTTGCCATGAAATTATTAACTTCTATGTGATCATATATTTTGTCTGTGTCTGTTACAGTGAAAAGCTTATAGATTATTGGTTGGTAGTTTCTGGTGATGTTACTTGGGTCTCCCTTTGGAAGGAGACGGGTTCTTCCGGTTATGGTGTCAGCTCTGATGCTCTGATCAGCTGATTTGTCCCTATGGAGGGGATGGTAAAATATTTCAACCAAATGGTGGGCACTCCATCAGGAGCGGGGCTCTTCTTAACCTGATCTCCAGCTCTCTTGGTGTTACTTCAGGTGTGGCCATAGTTTTGATACGTGCTTTTCCCGTCTTACTCTGTATGCTGGGCAGCCATTCTGCTTCTCCGTTGTGCTCTGTTGCATCCTCCTGAACATTTCTCCAGCTTTGGTGGAACTGCAAAAGGGTTTTTCCCCAGTTCCCTATAGAACTGCTTTGGGTTCTAAATGTTTTATTTTGATGTTTCTTCATATCTCTGCAGTTTTTGTGCTTCTGCTGTTATTTTCAATTTGTTGTTGGAGTAGATGAATTTCAGGTCTTCTTCTTATAGCACAGAATGTCTCAGCTTGAGGTTTTGAATTTCTCTCATTATTTTTGGCATCCCCAATCCTTTGAGGTACTCCCATCTACCAGTTACACCTCTGTATGCAGAAATTTTATTTTTCCCTCTATTGTAAAGATTAGCAGCTCATGGGTTGGCTCTGCAAACCACCTTTATTTACCCCCGACACTGCTTGAGGTTTCCCAGGGTCAAGATGCTGCATCTAACTTCTGCTGCCGCTTTGTGCGTCTCACACCACCCAACTGCCACTTCTCCCAGTTGCCCTAAGCACATGCCTACCAGACGTCACTGTTCTTAAAGGACCCGTGGCGGGAAGATGGCCACGGAACCCTGTGATGACATCACTGGCTTCCTGTATTTAAAGCTCCTCCTGAGGACCAGAAGACGCCTCAGTAACAGGTCTTCTGAAGGGCCTTGGTCTTCAGTGCGCATTACCTTTGTTTCTACTTTCCTGGTTTCTGGTGTACCTGACTTATCCACTTCACCCTGCCTTGCCCTTGTCCTAGTCTTCCTCTTCCATTGGCTTGCTTCTCTGGATTCTAACCTTTCCTTGGACCTTGACCGCTCTTGTGATGCTGCCTGGATCTGACTTTCTGCCTTAGATCTGACCTCACCTTGTCTGCTGGCTGCCCCGACCTCTGGTTTGTCTTCTGGTATCCACTGTCTGCTGCCTGCTCTGACCCTCGCCTAGGCATGGACTCTCATTCTTTGGATCGCCCTAGAGACCCACCTAAGTCCTGCTGGCCACCAGAACCCAAGGGCTCAACCTGCAGGGGAGTGGCTGGTACAGGTGAATCTCCAGAATATTCTTGCCTCACAAATCTGCTTCATGTTTTTGAAGGGATTAATAAACATGTAGATAAAGGTGAACGAGTTGATATAGTGTATTTGGATTTTCAGAAGGCGTTTGACAAAGTCCCTCATGAGAGGCTTCTACGAAAACTAAAAAGTCATGGAATAGGAAGCGATGTCCTTTCGTGGATTACAAACTGGTTAAAAGACAGGAAACAGAGAGTAGGATTAAATGGTCAATTTTCTCAGTGGAAGGGAGTGAGCAGTGGATTGCCTCAGGGATCTGTACTTGGACCAGTGCTTTTCAATATATTTATAAATGATCTGGAAAGGAATACGACGAGTGAGGTAATCAAATTTGCAGACGATACAAAATTGTTCAGAGTAGTTAAATCACAAGCAGATTGTGATAAATTGCAGGAAGACCTTGTGAGACTGGAAAATTGGGCATCCAAATGGCAGATGAAATTTAATGTGGATAAGTGCAAGGTGATGCATATAGGGAAAAATAACCCATGCTATAGTTACACAATGTTAGATTCCATATTAGGAGCTACCACCCAAGAAAGAGATCTAGGCATCATAATGGATAACACATTGAAATCATCGGTTCAGTGTGCTGTGGCAGTCAAAAAAGCAAACAGAATGTTGGGTATTATTAGAAAGGGAATGGTTAATAAAACGGAAAATGTCATAATGCCTCTGTATCTCTCCATGGTGAAACCACACCTTGAATACTGTGTACAATTCTGGTCACTGCATCTCAAAAAAAATATAGTTGCGATGGAGAAAGTATAGAGAAGGGCAATCAAAATGATAAAGGGGATGGAACAGCTCCCCTACGAGGAAAGACTAAAGAGGTTAGGACTTTTCAGCTTGGAGAAGAGACGGCTGAGGGGGATATGATAGAGGTGTTTAAATTCATGAGATGTGTAGAACGGGTAGATGTGAATCGGTTATTTACTAATTTGGATAATAGAAGAAGGACTAGGGGACACTCCATGAAGTTAGCATGTGGCACATTTAAAACTAATCAGAGAAAGTTCTTTTTCACTAAACGCACAATTAAACTCTGGAATTTGTTGTTAGAGGATGTGGTTAGTGCAGTTAGTGTAGCTGGGTTTAAAAAAGTATTGGATAAGTTCTTGGAGGAGAAGTGCATTACCTGCTATTAATTAAGATGACTTAGAAAATAGTCACTGCTATTACTAGCAACGGTAACATGGGATCGACTTAGCTTTTGGGTACTTGCCAGGTTCTTATGGCCTGGATTGGCCACTGTTGGAAACAGGATGCTGGGCTTGATGGACTCTTGGTCTGACCAGTATGGCATGTTCTTATGTTCTGAGGGCATGTCTGCCAGCTGTTGGTGCGGGCTCGCCCGCTAGGCTGTGCTAACAACACCACAGTGCTACAGGTCCACCATTACCGAGTGCATTACATCTATATTTTTCTAAGAAATATTTGTTATCTTTCTCCTTTTCTTCTGGGCTTTTGACCTTGTAGATAAGGCTCTATCAGTAATGCATATTATTACTTAATATTGTAACCAATTGAATTCTCCTATACCAATGGGCAGTCTCTTTATGCAGATTATAGTATTATTGTTCTTACTTACCATACTTTTTACTTTTGGTGTCAGGTTTAATTTAGGTAGTTTTTCCCTCTCCTGAACCTCCATATACATAGGCCAAGAGCCCAACTGCCGGTTCCTCCATTTCCTGTTCTCTCTCTTGCCTTTTCTCTTCTCTCTCCTTCTTTACGTGTCTTACGTTGCTCTCATCCTCATGTATTGTACCATTATCATTCACAGGTATCTCATTCGTTACCGTCTCCAAGTGCTCTGGCTGTTCCGACACCTTTCTTCTGGAGCTCCCTGGCCTTTTTGGGGTCTTTCTTCTGGAACTCCTTGGACCTTTTGGGATCTTTCCTCTGGAGCTCCCAGGCTGTTCCGACACCTTTCTTCTGGAGCTCCCTGGTTGTTCCAGCACCTTTCTTCTGGAACTCCTTGGACTTTTTAGAATCTTTCTTCTGGGGCTCCTTGGACTTTTTGGGGTCTTTCTTCCGGAGCTCCTTGGACATTTTGGGGTCTTTCTTCCGGAGCTCCTTGGACTTTTTGGGATCTTTCTTCTGGAGCTCCTTGGACTTTTTGGGATCTTTCTTCTGGAGCTCCCAGGCTGTTCCGACACCTTTCTTCTGGAGCTCCCTGGTTGTTCCAACACCTTTGTTCTGGAACTCCTTGGGCTTTTTGGGATCTTTCGTCTGGAGCTCCTTGGACTTTTTAGAATCTTTCTTCTGGAGCTCCTTGGACTTTTTGGGGTCTTTCGTCTGGAGCTCCTTGGACTTTTTAGAATCTTTCTTCTGGAGCTCCTTGGACTTTTTGGGGTCTTTCTTCTGGAGCTCCTTGGACTTTTTGGGATCTTTCTTCTGGAGCTCCCAGGCTGTTCCGACACCTTTCTTCTGGAACTCCTTGGACTTTTTAGAATCTTTCTTCTGGAACTCCTTGGGCTTTTTGGGATCTTTTGTCTGGAGCTCCTTGGACTTTTTAGAATCTTTCTTCTGGAGCTCCTTGGACTTTTTGGGGTCTTTCTTCTGGAGCTCCTTGGACTTTTTGGGATCTTTCTTCTGGAGCTCCCAGGCTGTTCCGACACCTTTCTTCTGGAACTCCTTGGACTTTTTAGAATCTTTCTTCTGGAACTCCTTGGACTTTTTGGGATCTTTATTCTGGAGCTCCTTGGCTGTTCTGGCTCTTCTCTTCTAGCACTTTTCGCCAAATCTTTTTCTCTTTCTCTGTCTGCATTAACCTTCAGCTGTTTTAAAATGTTATCACTTACATGCTATTTGCTTTGATTTTTCCTATTAGAGATCTTAAATTTGCATTACTTGCTTTCTGCACCTTTCCTTTCTTCCAGTTTTTGGTGTGCTTTCCCTTGACTTAAATATAGAGTTTGTGGCATAAATAAAAATAGCAGTACATTATCTGCTTTATATCTTCAGGGGGGGGGGCGCGTCTATGTAATTATCTCATTTTCTTAATTGTTTCTTTAGATTCTCTGGTCTGTATAGCTGCACCTGAAGGTTCTGCACTATCGTTCTCATGATGAGTCAGAGTGCTACAGCTAAGGGTGGGCAGCTTTTAATCCTAGGCGACGTGAGGCCAGTATGATTTTGTCTCTCTCCTTCCTTTCAGACTTCAGTAGCAGAAGCTGCCTTGCTGAGAATTGGTCTTGATGTTATACTGTGAGGTCGTTGCATGAAGGCAAAACTTGGTGAGAGAGGTTTACTGTTCTCTCCCCCTCAGAGATGCACAGCAATTATTAATCACCGACATCATCTCAGACCTCCTATATTTGGAGAAAAACACTCAGGGTTTATTGCAGAAGTATAACCCCTAAATTAGTTCTATTAAGGGTGAGGATCTTTTTAAGCTACTCAAACGAATCCTCACGCCACACATGGGCCTTCTTCCCAAAGAGGTACTACGGCGTATCTTTAACCACACTTCAGTCCAAAAAACTAAGCCTTGTGTGTGCCACTACCAAGCTTTGGAAGTTCAAGTAAAGTGGCAGGAATAGGTTGTTAAAGATTGAGAGGTCAACATTCAGTGCCACTTAGCTGGATAAGTGGGGCCCTATTTGGCTAAGTGACGATGTCTGAATATCTGGCCCTGTTCAGCAGCCAGATAACTACTTATCCAGCTAAGTAATGAGCCGGCTATAAGTGACGGGCAGGGGCGGGATGTAACAAAGAGGGGCTACTTATCTGAAAAACTTAGCCAGATGAGTGGCAATATTCACCACTGTTATTCAGCAGGTCTGCAGTTAGCTGGATAAGGATATCCTGCTAAACTCTAAAGATACCCGGGTAGATTCAGAGATGCTTTCAAAGAACTGCGCCTGGAGGCACACGCATGTGTTTTTTTTACGTGCACATTGCATGCATGCGTATCAGAATATTGAGTACATGTCCTGCAGTGCACAAATACATGCAATGCACTGAAACCACCTATTTCAATGCACTGAATGCATGCACTTTACACACTTATTTTTAAAAAATACATGCGTGTTTTATACGCATAAACTGGTGTATTTTAAAACTACAAGCCTACCCCTCTTTTTCCACCCACGCTAACCCTACTCCTTCTGTGGCCTACTGATAAAAATCTCACCGCATTATGTCGTGTTTGAAAAAACGAAAAGCACTCCAGAAACTTAACAATCTCTCCAAATGTCTAGTTTTTCGTAGATAAACTATTCCTAATGACAACTCCTTTAATTCTAAGCAGTACCCTTCTTAGGCCTTTCAAATTCTCCTGATTTTCCCCTGAAAAAACTCAGCAATTTCAACGAACGTATTTTCTGTACCTTTGTACATAGCCTCCCTCTTTTCACTCTGTTGTATTCTCCTCCCCCAATTTATGCTACTCCCAGTTGAATGTATTAACTAAGTTCTTAGGTACTCCTTTTTGTTTTTTGTAAAGGCCATGCCTAATTGATGTTTATTGCTCTAAGTTATCTGTAAACCGATACGATGTGGAAACGGTTGTCGGTATATAAAATCTTTAAAATAAAAATAAATAAATACGCATGCGAGTGAAATTATCAGTCTAAACTAATTAGTCCACCAGTTTGCCCAGTTCTTCAGCCTGAACTCCCACACAATAAACACGCTTATTATCACTTACACAAGTTAATTAGCAGGTGTGGAAATACACAAGCTGGAAAATGCACGCAAGTAAGTGACCTTTAATATAGCAACTTTCACGAATAACTGTTTGCCCCGCCCAGGAACGCACCTAGACCGCCCCTTTCTTACACGTGTGTATATGTGCACACGAAAGTGAACACACACGTGTATGCTGAACTTTTATAAATCATGGAATACGCAAGTCACGTCTACTTACACACGTATATGCTAATTTTTACGTGTGTAACTTTTGGGAAATTTTACCTTTAAAATTAGCTGGCTAGCCTTTCAATCTCGACTCCCCAAAGAGGTTCCAGGGCTTCCTCTGTCCCACCCACCCGACAGCTGGGAGCTCTTTGGTTGTCCTTCCCCCTGTGATGGGGAAGAGACGGGGGCCGGTGAGGGAGACACCAAGCCCGAAAAGTGGGGGTTACTCTCGCCACATGATTATAAAACTTTAAGAGGCTGACTGGAAGAGGAGGGACGCTTCGGCCTAACACGGGGGTTCAGTGATGCGGATGGGCGGTCTTTGGTTCTGCCCCCACTTGGAAAGATGCAAGAGCTCAGAAAAAAAAGCTAAATCTCATTTGCCAAAGGAAAATGTAGTCCATGTGTCAGGAAACGCGTGTTCGGTTTGGGAACGATGCAGCAAGCAAAACAGGAGCCCCAGTCCTAAATCTACCTTGGATTCGTTTTTTAACCCACGTTCCCTCCCAAGGGCCACCAGGAATCACAATGCCTCGGTTATCCTATAATCAAATTAGCGAGACATCAACAGTACTTTTGTTTCTATTCCATCATTTACTTAGAGTAACAGTACACTTAATGCTCTCTAATGCAGAGAGATTGCACAGTTTTGGCCTTGTCACTTGCTCAAAGACTCAGTGGCCTCATACGCAAGCCCAGTGCCAAGAGTTAAAGAACTGGCTGGATCTAAATCGTAGTAAAAACGTTTGTCAATTCATCTGCTTGGAGATGGTATTGCACCGGTCACGAAACAAGACGATTTCACTTGCACCACAAGCTGCTTTCTTCGGAGGAACGGTGGCTCCTTGAAGACCACGATACCGTCAGGAAGCTGAGCGAGTTCCGGAAAACCATCGCAGAAGGCAGAATAGCACAGCAAACGACGGCAGAGGAAGACCGTCCAGGCCAATCCGGTGTGCCCGCTCATCCCGTCCACACTGCCAAGGATACATCCCAGCTGCCAGCCACAGGCCTGGCCACCTCCTCCTAGATTTCTCCACAGCCGGGAGAGTATTTTTTGGGTCTTCCTTCTCAGCACTTTTCCGTCTTGGCGGGAGGCCGTCCAAGACCTCCTCACAGTTCCCTGCAGCACCCCACCTTTCTCAGGCCTGGGCGTAAGGATCTGCAATAACCTACACAGCCAGGGCACACAGCCTCCTAGGTCCCCTGCGCAGCCTGCCAGACAGAGCCAGCCACGTAGGCGCCTACGCTTCCACGGAGAAGTCTAGTTAATTACACTTTATATCGCCTTATTCCAGATGGTAGTGGTTGCTCCACAACACAGGGGTTCACGTGTAGCGGTGCTCTGGCACCAGCCCTTCCTGCCTATAGCCGCATCTCCTGTTCTTGTTACTGACCGGCCCTCCCGGCTTCTTCACCAGGGTGTTAGGTGCAAATGCCTCTTCTCTAGAGAATCCCAGCCACCCATCGTCAAAGCTTCGGGCTCGCCTGCGTCTAACCTACAATACCCAAACTGGTCCATGATTTGCACGCACTACCACCTGTGTATGCAAATCTGTCTCGTGCACGTTCATTAGGCTGGAGGGAGCCTGAGGACGGGTTTGAGTTGAGGCAGGATACTAACAGCTTACAACCAGCAGGTCAGCACACTTACAGATCTTTTTGCCTTGGCTTTTCAGGTTCTTGGGTGCCCTCCTGAGCAGCATGAAAGGCAACTGGAAGCAGCTGCTGGAGTGAGAGAGGCGCACGCGTGCCTGCCCAGAATTATAATACAAAACAGTCTCTCATGTACAGAACAGCTCCATGTCCTCACTCTCTCTGAGGAGAAAGAGCAACCCTGTAATATAAAACTAAAAAATAAACAGTTACTCCAAATAAACCCACAAAATCCCATCCTGCTCCTGCCCATCCAAATATAAGAAAATTATTCCTTACCTGCTAATTTTCGTTCCTGTAGTACTTAGGATCAGTCCAGACCGTGGGTTATGTCCCCCGTCCAGCAGATGGAGTCAGAGCAAACTTCCGAGGGTGCTGACATATAAGCAGGTGCACCCTCCAGGGATCCTCAGTATCGAGAATATCAAAGCCCAGAGAAAAAACACTAGACAGAAAAGTAGGATGGATCAAGCACCAATCAAATTGTAACCACATGAACACATAACCAATGCAACTTGCAAGGAGAACTGTGAAGAACTAGGCAACAACAAAAACATCAGAATGTAGGAGTTGGAGGGACAGGAGATAGAACGTACACGAGCAGGTGTCTGACCATCACTTAACAAACCCGGGTGGGCGTCTGGACTGATCCTAAGTACTACAGGAACGAAAATTAGCAGGTAAGGAATAATTTTCTTTTCCCTGTACGTACTAGGATCAGTCCAGACCGTGGGATGTACCAAAGCTTCCCTAAACCGGGTGGGTCCCTGAAGACCCTGCTCGGAGAACCCTGTCCCCAAAGGAACCCGACTCACCTACCGGTAGTTGCAACCGGTAATGCTTCGAGAAGGTGTGCAGCGACTTCCATGTAGCCGCGCGACAGATTTCCTGAATTGGAACATGTTGAGACTCCGCCCGGGACAAGGCCAGGGCACGCAACGAATGAGCCCGGACTCCCTCCGGGGGAGCCTTCCCGGCGCCTATGTAGGCCAAGGACACCGCTTCCTTGAGCCACCTGGCGATAGTCGTCCTAGACGCTTGCAGTCCCTTCTTGTTACCGGACCAAAGCACAAAGAGATGGTCGGACGCCCGGAACTCATTGGTCACTTCCAGGTAGTGCAGCAGAGAGCGCTTCACGTCGAGACGCCGGAGGGCCTGGGGCGCATCCGCCGGGAAGGCCGGCAGCTCCACCCACTGGTTCAAGTGGAAGGAGGACACCACTTTAGGTAGGAACGAAGGGACCGTTCGAATGGAAACTCCCGAGTCCGTGAAGCGTAGAAACGGTTCCCGGCACGAGAGCGCCTGAAGCTCGGAGATGCGCCTCGCCGAGGCTATGGCAACCAGGAACACCGTCTTAAGTGTGACGTCCTTAAGGGAGGCCTGCCGCAGCGGTTCGTAGGGAGCCTTACCAAGGATCCGGAGAACCAGGTTGAGATTCCAGGAGGGATAGGGATGTCGCACCGGCGGCCGCAGGTGCTTGACTCCTTTGAGGAAGCGCGAGACGTCCGGATGAGACGAAGGATCTGGATTTCCCATGGTACGAGCCAGGGAGGCTAGAGCAGAGACTTGCACCCGCAGGGAGTTGTAGGAGAGACCCTTCTCCAAGCCCTCCTGGAGGAAGACCAGGACCTGACGGAGCGAAGGTGCCGTCGCGGAGGCTCCATGTCCAGCACACCAGACCTCAAACACCTTCCAGACCCGTACATAGGCAACTGAAGTGGAGGTCTTACGTGCCTTGAGAAGAGTGTCTACCACGGTTACTGCGTATCCCTTGCGCAGGAGACTCTGCCTTTCAAAAGCCAAGCCGCGAGACAAAAGTGTTCCGCCTGGTCCGAAAATACCGGACCCTGATGGAGCAGCCGCGGAAGGTGTGACAATCGCAGAGGTCCGTCCACTACCAGGTTGAGTAGATCCGCAAACCACGGGCGCCGCGGCCATTCTGGCGCCACCAGGATGACCTGCCCTGGATAATCTTCTATCCTCCGCACCACCTTGCCCACCAAAGGCCACGGCGGGAAGACGTACAGCCGAAGATGAGGGGGCCAGGGTAGCACCAGGGCGTCCACTCCTTCCGCCCCGTGATCTCTTCTCCGACTGTAAAACCGCGGGGCCTTTGCGTTGCCCGACATTGCCATGAGGTCCATGGCGGGAGTTCCCCAGCGCCGAGTGAGGATCGACATTGCCTCGTCAGAGAGAACCCATTCCCCCGGGTCCAACGTCTGCCGACTCAGGTAGTCCGCCTGAATATTGTCCACGCCTGCGATGTGGGAGGCCGCCAGGCGGTCGAGGAACCGCTCCGCCCAGGCCATGAGACGGGGCCGCTTCGAGGGCCACCCCCGGCTCTTGGTGCCTCCCTGTCGGTTGATGTAGGCTACCGTGGTCGCATTGTCCGAGAGAACCCGGACTGCACGTTGCCGGATGAGAGGCAGGAATTGGATGAGCGCCAAACGGACTGCTCTGGTCTCCAGGCGGTTGATCGACCAGGACGCCTGTTCCTGTGTCCACTGCCCCTGAGCTGAGCTTCGGAGACACACGGCCCCCCAGCCGGTCAAACTGGCATCGGTAGTGACCACAATCCATTCCGGCGACTCCAGGGGACAGCCCTGCGCCAGGTTCCTGGGGTCTAGCCACCAACGAAGGCTGAGTCTGGCTGCCAGCGGAAGAGGTAGTATCGCCTGATAGTCCTGCGAGACCGGTTTCCACCGCGAGAGTAGCGCCATCTGTAGGGGCCTCAGGTGTGCAAAGGCCCAAGGTACCAGGTTGATTGCGAAGGCCATCGAGCCCAGGATCTGCAGTAATCCCTCGCTATTGGGACCTGGAGAGCGGCAAAATGGAGAATTTGCTCCCTCAGCGACTGGGCCTTGTCCGGCCGCAAGAAGAACTTGCCTTGAGCTGTGTCGAAGCGTGCTCCGAGGAAGTCCAGCTGCCGCGACGGAAGGAGACTGCTCTTGCCGAAGTTGACTACCCAGCCGAGAGACTGAAGAAATTCGACCACCCGGTCGACCGCCTGCTGCCCCTGAGGGAGGGTCTTCGCTCGGATGAGCCATCGTCCCAGGTAAGGATGTACTAGAATGCCCTCTCTCCGGAGCACGGCCGCCACAACCACCATGATCTTGGTGAACGTCCTGGGTGCCGTTGCCAACCCGAAGGGGAGGGCCTGGAACTGGAAGTGCTGTCCCAGTATCTTGAAGCGGAGGAGCCTGTGATGGTCCGGGCGTATCGGAATGTGTAAGTAGGCCTCCGTCAGATCCAGGGAGGCTAGGAACTCCCCCGGATGAACCGCCGCTATTACCGAGCGGAGGGTTTCCATGCGAAACCGGGGTATCCAGAGGACCTTGTTGACTTCCTTGAGATCTAAAATGGGACGAAAGGATCCATCCTTCTTGGGCACCACGAAGTAGATGGAATAATGACCCGAGCCCACCTCTCCGGAGGGGACGGGTGAGATGGCCCCCAGGGCTAGGAGCCGGTCCAGCGTGCTTTGTACTCCCAGGCGCTTGTGACTTGACCCGCAGGGCGAGAAGACGAATCTGTCTTTGGGGAGATGCCGCAAATCCAAAGCGTAACCGTGCCTTAGAATATCCAGGACCCATTGATCCGTGGTAATGTTGGCCCACTCCTCGTAAAACCAGGCTAGTCGTCCTCCGATCCTCGGGAGGGGGGAGTGGGCCGGCCTGACATCATTGATTGGACTTGCCGGAAGCTCCCTGCGCCGAAGAGTCCCTTGGTGGTCTACGGCCACGAAAGGACCGGGTCCAAGACTGAGACCTGTTCGAGGGGTTTCTCGGACCCTGGGGCCTGGAGCCCCGAAATCGTCGTTGAGAGCGGGACCGATTCCTGGAGAAGGAATTGGACAGTCGATATGACCTCTGGCGGTCCTCGGGCAACCTATGTACGGAGTTTTCCCCCAGGGATTTAATGATCTGGTCAAGATCCTCGCCGAAAAGGAACCTACCCTTGAAGGGTAGAGAGCCTAGGCTGGATTTGGACGAGGCGTCCGCCGCCCAATTTCGAAGGCACAGCAGTCGCCTGGCGGAAACAGCCGAAACCATGGTCCTCGCCAGGACCCGCAGCAAGTCGTGGAGAGCATCGGCCCCGTAGGCAATGACGGCCTCCAGCCTGTCCGCTTGCGCCGCTTCCTCCGGTGGCAGTTGCTGTGAAGTAAGGAGCTGCTGCACCCACCGTAGCCCGGCACGCTGGGTGAGAGAACCACAAATAGCTGCGTGGACCCCCAGCGCCGAGACCTCGAAGATCTTCTTGAGGCAGACTTCTAACTTCCTGTCCTGGACATCCCGGAGGGCCGTTCCCCCTGTAACGGGAATCGTGGTCCTCTTGGTGACGGCAGAGACTGCCGAGTCGACCTTGGGTACTTTAAGCAGGTCCAAGAAGTCTCCGGGGAGAGGGTAGAGCTTGTCCATGGCTCTGCCCACTCTGAGCGACGCCTCCGGCGTGTCCCACTCCCGTACCAAAAGGTGTAGGAAAGACTCATGAATCGGGAACGTTCGCGCCAGGGGACGTAGGCCCGCCAGGACAGGGTCCCCCTTGGAGCTTGCTGAGGCTACGGAGGGAGCCGGAGGCCCCGGCGGTTCGACGGGCGGGTCGAGATCCAATTCCTGGAGGACGTGTGGGATGAGGTCAGACAGCTCCTCCTTCCGGAAGATCCGGAGCACCCGTGGGTCGTCACACTCCAGGTGCGCTGCCAGGAGCGAATCATCATCAGCCGTCGAAGCCGGGTCACTCCCCGGGTCCTGCGTTGGGGTCGCTCCGCTGGGTGGAAGAGCCAGGAGCGTCTTCTGGCTGCCCCCCGAGGGCGCTGGATTGGCCCCCCCCACCCCCACCAGCCGGGGCATCTTCGCGGGCGTGGGGTTCGCTTGACCACCGCCTGGCGACCCCCCCCACCGGCTGCAGGCTCTGGAGGTACGCCTGATGCATTAGGAGAACAAAATCCGCTGTAAACCCCCCTGCTGGTGGAGGGACGGCGAGAGAGAGGTCCGTGGAGGGGCCCGAAGCGATGGGGGGGGAGGATGGATCTCGAATCGGCCTCAACCGCGGCGAAAAACCATGCTGTGACTCTTCAGCCTCCGAGTCAGCAGCGCTCTCCAGCTCTAAAATGGCCGCCGCTCCCGCCAAAGAAGGGGGCGGGGCCCTTCCCCTCGAGCCGTGGCGCTCCGAGCCTGACGGCGAAAAAGTCGGGGAAGCCGGTCCGGTCTCCCCCCTGGGGAGACCGACACCGGAGGAGACATCCCGCGATCCGCCCTGCCCCGGGTCGGCGCCGGGAGCCCCCTTAAATCGCTGCATGGCGCCCGGCCGGGAGAGAGAACCCCTTCAGCGACCGCCCCTGGGGCCGGATCCGAGGAAACCGCGCCGCGGGAGGAGCGGGCTCGTCCGCCCAGGCTCAACTCCGCGAACCCTCCCCTCAGGAGCAGCAGGGGAATGAGACTTCCCTGCTGCCGCGGCCCCGGGGAATGGAAACGTCGCAGGGCCGAGGGGGAGGGGTTTGAATCGCGGCGCTCCGAACAGGGGAGAGGCTGGCCCCACCAGCGTGCACCTGAGCCGTCCGACGGCGAAGCTGTGAAGAGAAAGAACAGCAAAAACTTACCGCCGGAGAGAGGAGGAAAACAGCAAAACAAAGGGCAGACAAGAGAGAAAACAGTCCCGCTGGCAAGCTAACCAGGGCTGTGAGACCCGGGCAGGGGCTCAGAGAGACTCCCTGAAGTGAGAAAAATTTATTTTTTTTTAACTCTATTTAGTAATTGAGAACCCAGGCCTGCTTGATCCTGTCCTGAGAAGAAAAGATAGAAATAGTGGGGCAGAAGCCACCAACTGGGGAAGCAAAGGTTCCCCCACTCGCATCTGCTGGAGTCAGAGAGATACTGAGGATCCCTGGAGGGTGCACCTGCTTATATGTCAGCACCCTCGGAAGTTTGCTCTGACTCCATCTGCTGGACGGGGGACATAACCCACGGTCTGGACTGATCCTAGTACCTACAGGGAACAACGTATAATATACCAAGACTACAAAAACCCAGCGAACCTAACCCTCTCCCCTCCAAGAAGGGAGAATGCATTCCTTGTCACGTCCCTCCAGGGGCCCCTGAGGGGACGAGCTCTGTTTGAAGTCTGCCGCAGGTGACATCGTGAAGGGGGCGGAGCCATGGGATCCGGGAAGGCAGACGGACGGCGTCTCCGCCCTCCCGCAGCCGCAGCAGATGTAGTGGCCGCCCCCTCTCTCTCCCAGCGCCGGACCCTCGGTTACAGAACCTGCAGACGCGCGGGCCGCGTTCTGCCACCGGCCCCCGCCCTTCCACCCCAACACCGCTGAGCCGGAGCTCTCACCCCCCTCCCTTCTGGAAACGCACGCGTGTAGCATGTCGAAGAGAGGCGTGCAAAGTCGTTTCTGCTGGGCTCCCCCCCCCCCCCATCTGACGCTAGGGCTGGGAGCACTGCACAGAATGTCTGATGTCCCCCGCTTCACCTACTAAACTTAAACGCGTATTTCTACAACGCGGCAATCACGCGTCCCCTTGCGACTGCTTACTGGTGTAATGGCCCCTCCAGGCGCGTTACCAGAAGTGCCCTGAGTGAACTCCGTTTAGCTCTGGCGGCGTAGGGTGGAGAAAGTGGGGAGGTGTCCTTCAGTGTAGCCCCCCCTCTCCCTCCTCTGCTGAGACACTGGGGGCAGGTCCCTTTAGGAGGCAGTGGGAACCTCATCTTGGGTTGGGACTTTCAGGTCCTCTTGGAGGGAATTCAGCAGGGTCAGGAGGTGACTCCTTCCAGTCCGCTCTCTGGCTGGTTGGGATTTCCCTCTGGTAGGAGGCTTGTGAGACTCCTGGGTATGACCTGGACCCAGGGAGGACCTGCCCCTCCACCCCCTCGGTGAGGAAGGAGGTACGCTGGTGACCCTGCGGCAAGAAAGGACTCCCGGGGTTAACATCAGTTAGACGGGGAAAGGCCTTTGGTTGGTGAGATCCAGGAGGAAGAGTTTGGGCTGCCCCTGCCTGGGAGCAGTGTGAGCTGCTTATTCTAAGGGATCCCATCCATCAGGGATTGGAAAGAGACAGAGAGAAAGAAGTAAAAAAAACAACTAAGTAAGAGCGTCTGAGGACCCCCATCTGGAGTCTTCTAACCCTGGGGAGAGAGCAGATTTGGACTCTGCACAAGGACCGTATTTTGCTACCATTTTCCCCAGATAGGAAGGGGTTTTTTCTCCTGCCCACCTGGGAAGTGCTCTTAATCAGGCCCTGGAGGGCAGATGCACTCCTTACCCTGGGGACCGAGACCCTTCCACAGCTGGATGGTGCAGAGAAATCCTGAGGTGCCACGTTTCATCGCACACTAACCCAGTGGCTCCCGTGTACAGCACACGCAGTGAGGGAAGAGTCCTCCTCTCGCAGGGACAAGAAAGAGAGTCACCCCCCCCCCCCCCCCAACTCTGTCCCTCTGGGTCCTGCAGGTTAAGCCTTTCTCCCCCACCAAGAAAGAATCCAGGCCCTGGGGGGGGGGAAGAGATTCGTTCTGGCCCCGACCCGGATGGGCTCCCACTCTTAGCTGCATCTCGTGGCTCACTCATCTCAGCTGCATCTACCCTGCGGCTCTCGGGATGTGTGATTTTTTAAAAATTTATTTATTTCTTTTTGTATTCTGCTGCCTCCAACACAGCTTGATGGGAGTGAATTACAACAGCATTCACAGTTTACATAAATTGAATTTAAGAAAGACCAATGCGCACGCGTGCCTGTGCTATTTTACACAAATGCAACTTTGGAAAGTTCACCTTCAAGACTGTAAGCCCTCCAGAGACAGGGAAATACCTGGAACACCTGAATGGTGTCTGAATCACATAAATAATAATAATAAATATCACACGTTCATAAAATGAAATTAGAATATGTAAAATTATTAAAACCATAGACCAACTTGTTAAAACATTTTGAAATGCTTCCACAAAACTGCATTATTTTGCTTTAACAGCTTGCAACGTGAGGGGATCTCGGCGGCAGCCCAAGCTTTGTAATAATCCAAACAGCAAAATGGGAGAGGCTGGTGACCAAACAGCCAAGGACCTAGGAGGACAGATGTCCTGGCAACTGTTAGCTGTGTAGATCAGTGCTTCTCAAGCTTTTTTCTGTCAGGACACACCTGAGAGATGATGCTGACATGCGTGACACACTGAACACGTGACCATCATGGGACTTAATATAAGCACATGCTCTGCATCCACAGGAGCCCCCTGCTTTCTAACAATGGGTGCAGAGCAGAACTAAGACATTTCCCTGTACAACTCATCATACAAAAGAGATATTCTGATCTCATCCCAATAACAGCATCACAAGCTCCCTCTGCTACCAGGTGCATTGTAAAATAATACAAACAAAGCCCACTCTGTACG
This sequence comes from Rhinatrema bivittatum, assembly GCF_901001135.1. NCBI lineage: Eukaryota > Metazoa > Chordata > Amphibia > Gymnophiona > Rhinatrematidae > Rhinatrema > Rhinatrema bivittatum. The sequence goes on along the minus strand of NC_042617.1, from coordinate 18,551,046 downwards.
TCTATCAAACCTCAGCAGCACTAACGCCAAGAAATGAAACCGCAATGGCCCTGCCCATGAAAAGGCAGCAGCTCATCCCCAGTGCAAGATCATATTGAGAAAATACAACAAATAAGGCAGATACAGACCTCTAGTAAAGTACTCATCTCAGTCACAGACAGACCTGCCTTCACCCAATATAGGATAAAATAGCACAAATTACAAATGCGTAAAGACCACCTTCTGCATGCAGAACTAGAAAGAGAAATATATTTCCTCCTCCACTAAGCAAAGTTCAAAGAGAGAAGAAATGCAGATTCTCAAAACTGGCATAGTGTGGCCCTTGTACCCAGGCACCCCTCACGTCTCCCAACCACTCAATCGTCCCTTCACATTCTCATACCCCTGTCCACATTTATGACACCCCCCCTCCACCCCCCACCCCTCATCCTCTTCCCCGTGCTCCCTCTCTCCCCTGATCAACTCTTTGTGCCCTTCCCTACTCACCTCTTACCCCTTCCTGCTCAATATCTACCACTCCCTGCTCCCCCAACCCAGCAGCCCCATGCCTCCATTTTCTCCACTTCCATCTCTTTTCCCTGCTCAGCAGCCCCCAACCCCTCCCTCCTCCACCTCTCCCTACCCAGCAATCCCAACATCCTCTCTCCCACCCCTTCCTTCCCAGCAGACTCCTGACTCCCTATCTCCCAAGGCCTTCCTGCCCAGCACATTTCCCTCTCCTCCTGGCTCCCAGCCAGCAGGAAAGACTTCAGTCCAGTCCAGAGTCTCCCTCCCTCTTTATCAGAAGCATTGAGGAGAGGAAGATGAGGAGGCAGCAGCAGCAGCGGATCGACAGAGCACCTCTCTCCCTTATGCTCCTGCTTTCACATCCAGGACCCATGGGGTGAAGAGAGCATCAGCAGCCTCACTGCCAGGCCAGGCAGAGGAAGAGAAAGCTGGTGTCCTGCCGGGCCCATATGAACAGGAGCTGGTGATATCTCGCTCTGATCTAAGTGAAGGAGGAGGGAACAACCTCCCGCTAGGCCAGGAAGAGGAGAAGGAAGCAAGAGCAGCTTCCTGTCATCCCCAATAAAAGAGAAGTCGGCCAACTCCTGCCCAGACTGACGAGGAAAGAGCAGCCTTCTGCTGGCTCTGCGACGCACCTCCCGGGACCTCGTGACACGCTACTGAGTCCCGACACGCAGCTGGGTCTGCGACGCACCTCCCGGGACCTCGTGACACGCTAGTGAGTCCCGACAAACTTGTTGAGAACCACTGCTGTAGATTACAAATCTTGGCATGGAGGGTGGGGAGAGGAGCCGGGTGCCATCCTAACACGGGACGACAGAGAACCGAAGAGAAAGTTAAGAAAAACTGACGTGCATGGGAAGCGATAGCCTACAAGAGGTCAAGCTGTCTCTGGTGGCAGCTGGGATGGATCCCTGCAGGGTGAACAGGGACAACCGAGCAGCCGGGATGGGCCAGTTGGGTCTTTTTTTTCTGGCTTCCCCTGCTGCGTTACCCGCGCAGTAGCGCAGAGGCGCGGACAGCAGCACAGCAGAGGTGACACTGAGCCTTGGCAAGCAGGAGGAAATCGGAGCAGCATCCTCATCCCCACAGGCATAAAATGTTCTTTGCCTTGAGCTCTCGCTGTCCTGTAGAGTGAACATCTCTGACTACCCCTGACCCAGGTAGAGACAGATCCCTGACTTGAGGCTGCAGCCCTTCAGCAGCCCTGATTGGGCAAAAAAAACAACAAACCCAAATAGGAAGCAGGAAAGGAAGGACACACAGTGTCTGTGCAAGTAATTACCAGCAATCCCCAATTTTTACCACTGAAAAACAGCTCTCTCTCTCTCCATCTCTCCGCCAAGAAAGACCAGGTGAAAATTATCGTCCCCCATCAGGGAGTGCTGACCCTTTGTAAATATATTTCCTGAGGGCAGCTGTTCACCCTTGGACCTGCGCCGACATCTGAATTATGCTAAATTGAAAGGCTTGCCTGAGCACATCTATCAGAGCCACCTAAGTCAGGAAAAGGAAAGCAGGATGAGCCCCCTACACACCCCCGTGGCCCTAGGATCCGAGAGGCAAGAAACGGGGACTGGTTAAGGATTGGTAGAAGGGCTCGTTGAGCCTCTTAGCCTGACCGAGGGCTGAATCTGCATATTGGGGGGAGTAGTTGGTTCTGAAACGAGATTAGAAGGAATAAGCTGTGGGTCCTGGAGGAAGACGGAGAGGAGGAGATGAGATTTTTATCACTTGCTGGGTAAGATGAAGCGGAAAATGGGTTCTGTTGAAAGGAATATGCTGATAGCACCCTAGAGTACTCCTGTCCTGGACTTGCGTCCTTCTGAATTTTACTCCCCAAGAGCTGCTAAGTATATATATATATATATATATATATATATATATGCAAAAAACACCCAATACAAGAATGTATATGGGAAAGGAAAGCACTATTGCTTCCTATTATACTCTTACTAAGAAATGCACTATTCGAATAAAAATTCTTCTATATTTTATTGAAAATATGACATCATGTACATTTAATTCTTTACATAAAATCTGCCTTGATCCAATACAAATATTTTGAACCACTTAATATAATTCACATAATAAATATCCACCATTGTCTTAAGTTCGCCCTCAAATCTATGCTACCTCTTACCTCACTCTGTCCCTCTTTCTCACAGACAACACCATAAAATAGATCTTTTGCTTCAATGTGGTTGTTGGTCTCCTTTCATTGGACCACCTCTAGATGTCTAAATCTCTATATTTGGAATAATTTGTTATGGTTTATTGATATTCTGGGACCAAGACTCAAGGCTCGGTCTCAAAATAGTTCTCGCCAACATTCACTCCATTAGTCCTCAGATCTTCATAACGGGTGTCCTACTTGTACATCTTTTTCTCACATCCCAACAAGGACCTTGTTTCACCTGTAAGACTTCTTCAGGGGACTTAACTTAACAAGACCAGTCACCCACACAAACTCATCCTCACGATGCTGTGATTTTGTCACCACCGTTTTATGAAACACTTGTATTGCCTGACGCAAATTTCTGCATGGCGATGGTTCGGGGGCGGGCCGGGAGGGGCGGTCCCGAGTCCCCCGGCACTGCGGCCTATGCCAGGGGATGCAGAGGCGGGGCGCGCAAGTTACGCCTGCTTCAAGCAGGCGTAACTTGCACAACAAAGGTAGGGGGGGGATTTAGGTAGGGCTGGGGGGTGGGGAAGGGAGGAGAAAGGGAGGGGAAGGTGGGGGGACGCGGAAGGAAAGTTCCCTCCGAGGCCGCTTCGATTTCGGAGCGGCCTCGGAGGAAACAGAGGCAGGCTGTGCGGCTCGGCGCACGCAGGCTGCCGATTCTGCGCAGCCTTGTGCGCGCCGACCCCGGATTTTATAAGATACGCACAGCTATGTGCGTATCTTATAAAATCCGGCGTACTTTTGTTCGTGCGGGTTGCACGAACAAAAGTACGCGCGCGCGTACTTATTTAAGATCTAGCTCTATAATTGTATAGTTTATTGTATCAACAGTCATGACCTAAACCGAGGTGATCCTCTTGAGTACGCGCTTACGATATCCCATTGAAATGAAGGTGTTCCTCACATAAGCTGTTGTAATATCCCCAACAAGGCCCTCGTCGCGCCAAACTGGCTTCCTCAGGGGAAAAACAAAAAACGGATGAACTGGACACGCCAAAGTTACTTATCACGCCTCCCCCGTGTTACAGCAGGGGGGGACCTAGTGATCAACCTGAGATTAAAGAGCCTGCAGGCTTAGGAAATGACTTGAAGCTGTTAGAAGAAAAATAAATTCACTAATAAGGAAAAACCGCCAAAACGTCTTGCGCTTAAATGAATCCTTGCGACCTAAGGCCATCCGTCCCCTCGGAGGGAATTTTACAGGCTTTCACCAACCAAGCGGCACAACGCCTTCCTCCCATACTCTACCCACTCCTAAGGAATCAAAGTCGAGGCCATATAGTTACAAACAATGTGGGCAAACAGCAAAGAAATACCTTCAAGTGTTCAGTAATCCCTGCTGTAAATCACGTTGTACCACAAACGTCACACATAAACCTTCAACGCATAATAAAACTACACTTCTTGTAGTCTGTATTTTAATAGTATATTTTTTAGTTTATACATTTTTTTTTATATTTTCTAATGTTTACTGAAATACCAGACTGAACATTATCACAATCCTGATAACCAACGTCTTGTATACTGCACAGCTATTTTCTGTTAAAACAATACATGGACTCAGTCTGGTTAGAGCGGTTCACAGACCCTGTCCCGTGTCTTTCTGATGGACGGATAGCAGTCCAAACGCTGAGCGGGGTCAGCGGGTGGCAGAGTAAGAAGAAGACGTCAGCCCGCAGTATGTTAAATCTTCACTACAGATAACTCCCTCAAAGCTTTTTTGCATCATCTCCAAAATTAACGGCAAGCCACCCAGCATCTGCCTTGCCACACCATCGTCCCAGTTCTTGCCTCTCAAACTGGATCCACCGCTCCAAGCTGGCTTGCAGCCTCATCAGTGCATGGAGACTCCCGGGATCTCTTCCCAACCTTCCTCCTCATTCTCCATCCGCTCCCTGACGCTCTGCCCTCACTTGCATTTCGGGACTTTAATTGAATCTTGGTTCTCCCCCCTCACCTGCCCCATCACATTTTTAAGGTGGTGGATCTTCATCTACCACCATCCCATTACCAGTCTGGGTGCCTCAGGGCTCTGTCCTGGACCCCTCTTCTCTCTCTACACTTGTTCCCTTGCGGTCTTGATCTCCTCCCAGGGCTTTCGGTATCATCCTTATGCTGAGGTCTCCCAAACCTACCTCTCTGCACCAGAACTTTCCGAAAGAAACCAGAGCCAGATCTCAGCCTGGATGTTTCACTGCCACCTTAAAAACTTAACAGAAGTTCTCAGCTTTCCTCCCAAACCCCCTTCCCCTCTCTCTTTCTATCCTGGTGGATATCATCATCATCCTCCCTGCCTCCTCAGCCCCTAACCTTGATGTGTTTTTCAATTCCTCTCGCTCTCTCTCTCTCTGCACCCATCCAAAATATGACTAAAGCATATGGTTTCTTTCTCTATAACATCGTCAAAATATGCCCCTTCCTTCCTGACCACCTCCGAAAGCCTTATCCCCTCTCTCATCGCTTCCTGCTTAAGACTACCGCACCCTCCTCCTCACAGATCTCCCATCGGACCCATCTCTCCGCTACAGTCAATTCAAAATTCAGCTGCAGGACTCAGATGTCAAAACAACCATGTAGCCCCTCCTGTCCAGTCGCTAGGCTGGCTCCCCATCCACTTCCAGTTTCTCTTTCTCACCTGCAAGTGCATTCACTCTTCAGCTCCTCCTCACCTCCTCCCCCCCCCCCCTCTCTTATCTCCACCACACCCTTCCTGGTGAGCTCCATTCTTCAGGCACATCACTTCTTATCTCGATCCTCCTCCACCGCCAGCTTGGGACTCTGCACTTTCCACCTTGTTGCACCCTGTGCCTGGAACAACCTTCCTGTCACTGCATCGCGCACCCCCCCGGACCATATTTAGGTCCCGTCAAAAATTCAAGTTGCTGTCCCCGATCATAACCTTGCAGAGTTTACTGTGAAAAGATTTTCTTCTGAAACCCTCCTGTTTATCTCGTCTGTGTGTCCTGACCAGACTGTAAGCTGTCTGGAGCAGGGAGCCTCCCCTGTGTGTAACTGTGCGGCGCTGCGTACCTCACACGTAGCACTAGAGAACTGAGAAGCACTATTAGCGCAGCAGTCATGGGAAAAAAAGAGCGCCGTTTTACCCTAAAGCAGCCCCATGAAACTGAGAGAGAGAGAGAGAGAGAGAGAGTGGAGAGAGAGGAGAGGATCCATCAGGACGCTGTCTTCGTGCTTCGGCCCGAAGGCCACGCGTGGCGCCCAGCCTTACCTTTTTCTTGCTGCAGTAGATCTGCCATTTCTTCTCCGGAGGGAGTGCAAACATGGCCTCTCTGTTCTTGTCCGTGAGATCCAGTTCATCCTGCAGAGTGCGGAGGGAAGAGAAACAGACACAAGTCCCCAAGGTTACTGAGGTGCGCACAGCTGCCCTCCCTGCATCCCTTACAGCACCGCGGGGCCTACAACTCGCCTTGCAGCGAGACGCAGCCAGACCACCCCGGACAATATGGACCTTATACATTAACCTGAAGGGAAATGCGCAGCCTTCTCTGTTATCCTGCCAGATCCAACAGACCTCAAATATGAGCTTTCCTTCCATGGCAACTTTCCCCCTCTGCCCCCTCCCCCAGTGCAAGGTGTACCACTAGGGGAGGGGGGCATTCTCTCTGGAGAAGGGGGGGTGGTGGGAGGGAGGGGAACACTGTGCTGAAAAGTTCCCCCGGAGATGATTAGTCGGGTATCGGCCGCTGACTTCCATGCCCCATCCCCACCCAACAACCCATAAATCGGTCTCCTTGCTTTGAACGTGTCTTGCAAACACAATGACTCCACAGAAGCACCGATAATATTAACCTGTATATCCCGCAGGCAATACAGCGACCACCCCCCCCCCCCCCCCCCGAGTGCCTCCCCAGAGGTCTCAGGACCGCTCCCCAGAGGTCCCTTGCAAACTAAGCTGGGCAGACCTTTTTTTTTTTCTTCTTCTCATAAGCTGTACTGTATAATTAAGAAAACCTAAGGCATAAAAATACATTTTGCAGGCCACAAAGCACATTAAAAAAAAAACAAAAAACTGACTTTCTAAAGTGCATCTGTATAGGGCTCTTATCCAAAAACAGTGCTCCGTGGTTACCCAAGGATGCCTGCATCATGCAAAGGGGAAGGGCATCTTCTCAGATCTACTTCAGCTCTTTCTCCTGGGGGGATCTGGGCCATGTCCCTGGGAACTGCGGCCCTGTTAACCTAAAAACATAGCGCGGGATCGTTAAGACCCCAGGACCCAAGCAGAGACTCCGGCTCCAGGGACGGGGGGAAGGGGCCTCCAGCCAAGACATTGGGCATGGAAGGATGAGACTGTCAGGGATTACTCATCCCGCAGGGAAAGGACTCTCTGCTCTTTCACGTTAGACGAGGAAGAATTTAGTATTTTTTTTAAAAGTCAGTCTGCGGAACCCAGAAGGAAAAATCAGCTGCGTGTTATGCCACCGCCGTTGGCACAGAACAAAAAAAAAGAGACGGGGCATCTAGGCTCCCAGCGCAGGCTGACATCTCGTAGGCCGGGAGGCTGTAAATCCAGCCCGCCGTGTCCCAAACCAAGGGGACAAGACGGCTTTGACACAGCCCCACCATAGCCCATTCGGAAATGTTAACAGAGCAGGAAAATGTGTCAAAGCGGTGAGCTAAACTGCACATTGAGCCTGGACGTGCCCGCTGACAGATTTAAGGGCCTGCGGGGACTTGCAGAAAAGGTACAAAAAAATAAAAAATAAAAAGGCATCCAAGGAGAAGCAGCAGGCCAAAGCCTCTGGCAGTCGCTGGGTGCTAAAGGAAACCGTTCTGAAAACTGTTATCGGAGTGATTGCTGTGAACGGAGAGGAGAAAACATGTGGAAATATTTAAAGCCGAATTTCCAACCCAGGGAGGCAGTCAAGCAAGACGTGCTCTCTCTCTCTCTCTCTCTGCTCCCTACGCGGGGTTTAGACAGGCCCTGGGTCACATTTCCTGGAGGAGCTAAAAGCAAACACTGACGGGCTGCGTCCCCTGCACCGACGCGTGGAACGGGCCTCACCAGGCCTCACGCTGACGGGCTGCGTCCCCTGCACCGACGCGTGGAACGGGCCCTCTCGCTGACGGGCTGCGTCCCCTGCACCGACGCGTGGAACGGGCCTCTCGCTGACGGGCTGCGTCCCCTGCACCGACGCGTGGAGCAGGCCTCACGCCGACGGGCTGCGTCCCCTGCACCGACGCGTGGAGCAGGCCTCACGCCGACGGGCTGCGTCCCCTGCACCGACGCGTGGAGCAGGCCTCACGCTGACGGGCTGCGTCCCCTGCACAGACGCGTGGAGCAGGCCTCACGCCGACGGGCTGCGTCCCCTGCACCGACACGTGGAGCGGGCCTCACGCTGACGGTCTGTGAACTCTGCACAGACGCGTGGAGCGGGCCTCACGCCGACGGTCTGTGAACTCTGCACAGACGCGTGGAGCGGGCCTCACGCCGACGGGCTGCGTCCCCTGCACTGACGCGTGGAGCAGGCCTCACGCCGACGGGCTGCGTCCCCTGCACTGACGCGTGGAGCAGGCCTCACGCCGACGGGCTGCGTCCCCTGCACTGACGCGTGGAGCGGGCCTCACGCCGACGGGCTGCGTCCCCTGCACTGACGCGTGGAGCGGGCCTCACGCCGACGGGCTGCGTCCCCTGCACTGACGCGTGGAGCAGGCCTCACGCCGACGGGCTGCGTCCCCTGCACCGACGCGTGGAACGGGCCTCTCGCTGACGGGCTGCGTCCCCTGCACTGACACGTGGAGCGGGCCTCACGCTGACGGGCTGCGTCCCCTGCACCGACGCGTGGAGCAGTCCTCACGCTGACGGGCTGCGTCCCCTGCACCGACGCGTGGAACGGGCCTCTCGCTGACGGGCTGCGTCCCCTGCACCGACGCGTGGAGCGGGCCTCACGCTGATGGTCTGTGAACTCTGCACAGACGCGTGGAGCGGGCCTCACGCCGACGGGCTGCGTCCCCTGCACTGACGCGTGGAGCAGGCCTCACGCCGACGGGCTGCGTCCCCTGCACCGACGCGTGGAGCGGGCCTCACGCTGACGGTCTGTGAACTCTGCACTGACGCGTAGAGCAGGCCTCACGCCGACGGTCTGTGAACTCTGCACAGACGCGTGGAGCAGGCCTCACGCCGACGGGCTGCGTCCCCTGCACTGACGCGTGGAGCAGGCCTCACGCCGACGGTCTGTGAACTCTGCACAGACGCGTGGAGCAGGCCTCACGTCGACGGGCTGCGTCCCCTGCACTGACGCATGGAGCAGGCCTCACGCCGACGGGCTGCATCCCCTGCACTGACGCGTGGAGCAGGCCTCACGCCGACGGTCTGTGAACTCTGCACAGACGCGTGGAGCAGGCCTCACGCCGACGGGCTGCGTCCCCTGCACCGACGCGTGGAGCGGGCCTCACGCCGACGGTCTGTGAACTCTGCACGGACGCGTGGAGCAGGCCTCACGCCGATGGGCTGCGTCCCCTGCACTGACGCGTGGAGCAGGCCTCACGCCGACGGGCTGCGTCCCCTGCACTGATGCGTGGAGCAGGCCTCACGCCGACGGGCTGCGTCCCCTGCACTGACGCGTGGAGCAGGCCTCACGCCGACGGGCTGCGTCCCCTGCACTGACGCGTGGAGCAGGCCTCACGCCGACGGTCTGTGAACTCTGCACAGACGCGTGGAGCAGGCCTCACGCCGACGGGCTGCGTCCCCTGCACTGACGCGTGGAGCAGGCCTCACGCCGACGGGCTGCGTCCCCTGCACTGACGCGTGGAGCAGGCCTCATGCTGACGGGCTGTGACTGCTTCTTATCCCTTCGGGGACATATGCAGTAGGCCTCACGCTGACAGGCTCGATCCCCTGCATTCATGCACGGAGCAGGCCTCTCTGTCTGCCACATACTTTCACTAATAAGTAATGTATGAGGGACGTTTTATTACATAATGCCCACGGGGGCGGGCTCTCATCTCCTTACAGGTGTCCCATCTGTCTGAAGGTATTCCTTGTAATGCTGAAGCTGGCCCTGCTAGATTCCTTGGTCTTGACAGGTGTCCGATCATTCGGAGAGTACAGGAATGACGTCTGTTTGCTGCTTAGCGTCACTCCTCCCATTCCAGGACATGTTCGGGTGAATGCTTCCATCACAAGCCTCTCTTTTGCTGCTCGTTAGGAGTATCCTCTCATTATGCTAAATAAAAGTGATAACGAGCCTCACTGCTACCAGCTGTTCACTGCACAAGTGAGGAAACAAAACGCCGCTCACTCTTTTCCTGGAAGTTGGATATTTTTTTTTTGTCTCTATGAAGAACAGTACAACTCTAGTGCTGAAAATCTTAAGACCTGGTGTATCCATCGCCTGTTCTGGGATGTACAAAGCCACCTGGACGATAGCAGAAGAACCCGGGTATAATTATTGTTAAAATTGTTTCACTGCACGTTGACCACCTGCCTTCCTTACGTAAGTTAGACGGTCATTGACCCCTCAGGATGTCGTGCACTGACATGCAGAGGATCTACATTCAATTCTCCGGGACCAGCCTTGGCTGAGGATGCTGCAGAGGTTGCACTCACCGCCCCTAGGGGGGGAATACTGACCCCTATTAGCCAGAGTCCATGTTAGCCACGATCCAGAAGGAGCCACGGTTGCTGGCCCCTGGCCCAGGACTGTTGCTTCTATGGCTGGGATGGAATATAAAAATAGGGGTAAAATCCAATGAAGACCCATGCCGGTTCCAAATAAACACCCCTCCCCATAATATCCTCTGAAACATTAATAGACCGAGGAGAGCAGGATAGAGCGCCCTGCCCATAATCCAAGGGTCTGACCCTCTTCCTCTCCCCTGATTCAATTTTCCTGTATCTTATTATCACAACCTGCGATCATAACCCGATAATCCCCTTCTGCTGGCAGGGGGGGGGAGGGGGGCTTTAGGATATTGATCATAAATTGCAGATTACAGTAGCTGACCTGGTGGTAAAAGTTAAGCACAAGCAGTGATGCAACTTACAAAGAAGCCCTCTGCGTGCTCCGATGTATCTGAAACGTCTACAGGAAAAGCAGGGACAACCTCTATTACCGTCATCGCTGAGAGAGAGTCGCCAGTGACCTCACGCTCACCGGATCATCCCATTGGCTCATGCTGGCCGTGATGTCACACTTGATACCTTCCACCCCGGGAACCAATCGGCTCCCGTTCCGCGAGAGGTCCCGTGCGACAGTGTCCCAAAAGCAGTGGCTGCCAGAAGTGCAGGGAGACGTGCCGGAGAAAGAGCGTGAAATTAAAAAATAAATCTCTCTTTCCAAACGAATAATACGCGCGAGGCCTGGAAGAAACGCGTTCCTCATTCTCTCAGGCCAGCACGAGAAGAATGCAGAGAAGCTCGCTGTACGTGAGCCTTCCCGACTGCCTCCCTCCTGATGTCTCTCCAAAAGGGGCTGCCGCTGCCAAGGTACCCGAAGAAGGCATCCATGGGGCCCCCCAACAGGCAACCCGTAAAAACGGCTGTGCTCCATTTCCTTTGGTCGCTCAAAAGAGAAGACCTCATGCTCTGGAAGTGCCCTCTTGCAAGCAAGGAGTTAATCTGTCTTTGCATTTGACACTAGAAATAATAATAATAATTAAAAAAAAAAAAAAAGCTTGGGGATGGATGGGGAATCCACTGGTGACTCCAGGCTGGCACAACACCCGGTCTCCTTGGCATGCCACGCCATGGCTGGGAAGGCACAAACTCATCATCACCCAACTAAGAACATTCATAAACTTCTAAGCCTCGTCACAGGTCGTGATTAGTGAAAAAACAAACAGAGCTCAGCACTTTGAAGATTGTCCATTTGCTGTGAGGAAAGTCTTCCTCTCTCTCTCTGCTGCTGCTGTTTAAGGCAATAACAACAGTAAAAGGCAACTCGGAGTTTACAGGCCTTGGCACAGACAGAGAGCCGCAGAAAGGGGTGCAACCGGCGCTGTGACTGCCCGGGGACCTGGAGGCAGGGGCTGTGCTGAAATCTGCCCATCTCAGCCGGCAGTCGGGCCAGGCCAGTGCTGGAGGAGGTGGCCTGGGGTTAGGGGGGGGGGCGGGGGGTCTGTTCCAGCACACAGGCTCTGCCTCGTAGCCCGTGCGGACGCTGCGGGGCGGTGCCGGGGGAGACGCCGAGCCCTGTCACCTGCTGCCGCGTCCTGACATTTCATGACGTATCCTGTGACTCGCTGCGTCCTGGGGGGGGGATTTTTTTTTTTCCCACAGATAAAGATTTTAACCAGGACCACTCCTAATGCAAGGCGATTTTTACATTTAAATCGTGGTTCTGAAGAGGCGCCTGGATCAGCCGGAGTCTCTCCCTCAAGAGTGGAACTGACAGATAGCAAATAAAAAAGAAAAGGTGGGAGAGGGGAAGATAGATGTGGAGGAGGAGGTCAGCACCAGAGCCCTTTCCAGCCTGGGATCCCATCCCGCACACGGTGACTGCTGGGATGTTAACAAGCGACCCAAGCACACCACGTTTTCAGTCCCTGATTTGGGCATTGCAGCAGCTCCATTCCTGTACTACTGACAGAATGAGGAAATCCTGGGAGGGGGGGGGTATTTTTTCAGGGGAGGGGGCAGGAGTTTCAGTGTAAGGCCCATTTAGATGGGCTGAACCGATGATATTCACGAGCTGCTCGATGGACGATGTCCATTTATCAGGTTGGACTGACGGTGCCCTGGCCCGTCCGGCTCTCCCTCAGAATCCTCCTCCAAGCCCTTTCTATAGCGCCGGCCGCCGGGAGTCGCAGCGGAGGAATAGCCGGGGGATTTACAGAAGCAGAATATTCACGGGCAGGTCACGGAGGCGAGGCGAGCGGCACAGCCGTGCCGCAGCCTCTCAGCAAAAGCAAATCAAAGCCAAGCCGTGCTGCAGCCGGTCAGCGAGGCAAGAAGCAGCGCGGGTGGGATCCAGTGACCCGGCAAGACAAGGCAAGGTCCGAGCGTGCTCCAGTGAGCCAGCAAATCAAGGCACCGCCGTGCTCCAGCGACTCAGGAGGTGGCACACCGCAGTCTGCGATTACTGTGGCACTGCTCTGGCAATGCTGAGGGTTTAGCACGCTGTAGCTCTGCTATTCCTATCATCTTCCTCTGGTGGGGGCCACTGTGCTGTCCTTAGGGCAAGTGCTACAGGCTAGTGCTTGCCAGCATCCTCCGCGCAGAGCAGTATAATGAGGGGCTTCCTGCCTGCATTAAAACGCTCCAGGACAAGACGGTTTTCTTGTAACTCCTGGTGCTCTGAGGGCGCCTTTCCCGTCTCCCGACCATGGGGGACACAGCAGCCCATTAACCCCCAGCTGGGGGGAAAGACTACTAGGAAGCTCCTTTCTCTCCCCACCCCCCTATAGTTTTGGGTAGAAAGCGGCTGGGACCTGTTTAGATACTGCAAGCTTCCTTTGCTAAGCAATTTGCAGCTCCGAGTGTGCCAAAGTACACAGGCGTGGAAGCCGGGCCGATGACTTCCTGCTCCGGCAAAGCGCAGGGCCAGAGAAAAAGCTCTCAGCAACCCCCCCCCCCCTCCCCCCAGCAGCTGTGGCCCTTCTGCTTCTTCCTCCGTGTGCACATCCTGCAACGGTCTCTGCGGGCAGAGGTGCGCGCTAGGGTCCCAGGAGCGGCGCTCACCTTACCGCTTTACATGTGGTTACGGTTTCAATCAGAGACGCACAGCTAAATGGGGAAACTGCCGCCACCCTTTCTTCATTTTTGGCTGCCGGCGCGCTCACCTCCGCCAGCAGCCCCGCGACCTCCCCTGCTGCTGCTGCTGCCCTCCCAGGTGTGCCGCCCCTTGCAAATACACCGTGTACACACCCGGTCACGCCAGCCCTGGCAGCACCTATGCCAGACAGAAACTCACAAAAGTATGTCTTGCATTTGTTGGATCTAGTTGGTCTGTCTTGGCCATAATGTCTCAAGCGACATGATGAAGCAATCGGATCCTCCTTCCATGTCAGAAAACTGATGACTCTTTTCCCAGGGGCTCAGGGGAGTTGTAGAGACGCCAAGTGAAGCCTTTCCCAGCCAAGGAAAAATGTTTCCCGTGTAGCCGGTCCCCTGTTTAGGCGATTAAGCTGCCACCAGGGGTGCTGCGGGTCCGGGTTTAAGTCCGGAGGGGAAGAAAAATTTATTTTCTGGGCCCCTGACACGGTCGGGAGCAGCAACACTCTCGCTGAAAGGTCTCCATAGGGTGCAACAATGTCCAGTGTAAGAGCAAGGAACCAAGATAAGTAAACTGGGTAAGAAATAAAGGTTCAAAGCAGTGTCCATCCATTCAGTGCAATCACTGGATACCAAAGGGAGGAATCAATCACAATCCACGATGGTGTTCAAAGTAAAGTCTTTACTGCAACTTAAAATAAAAAGTGTCCAGGCCAAATCACAAAAATCCAAGCCAGCATCAATGAGACTTTTAAGGCTTCCTTGTCCATTCCAGATCTTCTCTCCTCTCTCTTGCACCTTCATCCATGGAAAGTGCATCCTCACCACTGAGGGTGGGATAAGAGTGTAGCTCCAGCATTAACCGGTCCCCGGGCACAGAAATGGTAACTGGGTTCCCCTTCCAGACAAGGCAAAGCACTTCAACTGCAACACAAACTCTCAAAATCTTCCAAGTCTCACGAGGTCTGCTCCCAAAACCCTTAATCCTTCTCTTCACCCCCCGCTGTTCACAGCGAGCCTGGGCAAGAAGATCTTCGACCCCAGCTCATGGGATTCTGGGGTACGCCCTTCCCTCTGGACTGGTCAGTCCTCCTGGGGAAAAAGGGGCAGTCTGGAGCGGGAGTCACAAGTCATGGAAAATGCCGACTACCCAAGTTCTAGGGAAAAAAATGAAGGCAATCTTTTCTGAGCAGGCTTTTGTTTCAATATTCCGAAAATATTTAAGGCCCAATATTCAGTAAAACAGTAAGCAGATAAATTATCTGAATAAACTGAGCCAAATAACGGTGGTGGGGCCACTTGGCAATAGTGATCATAACATGATCAAATTTAAACTAATAACTGGAAGGGGGACAATAAGTATATCTGCATCTCTAACACTAAACTTTCATAAAATGAGGAAAATAGTTAGACAAAAACTGAAAGGTGCAGCTGCAAAGGTTAAAAGTGTTCAACAGGCATGGACATTGTTTAAAAATACAATCCTGGGGGCGCTGTCCCTATGTATTCCACGCATTAAGAAAGGTGGAAGAAAGGCAAAACGATTACCGTCATGGTTAAAAGGGGAGGTGAAAGAGGCTATTTTAGCCAAAAAAAACATCCTTCAAAAATTGGAAGGTTTATTTATTTATTTAGTGTAGTTTTTTCCTTGACCGACCATCATCAGAGATATCATGCCGGTTTACAATTAACTAGGGAGAAGGAAGGAGGAAGAGAGCAGTTACAAAAAACAGAGTCATAAAACTGGGAGGTGCGGGAGGAAGATGCACGGGAAAGAGAGCAGCAGGCAAGAAGAATAAGGAACCTTAATATGCAGTAGCAAAAAGCTATACAAGAGCAGATACAGTTACGGGAGATGAACAAAATGCAGCAGATCTTTAAAAAGTACGCAACGGGCGCAAACAAAAGTACACCGGATTTTACAAGATATCCGTCTAAATGGCTTTGACTATGGCCTTCTAAAGTTGTGTGCACACTCGGAGTCACCAGTTCACCCAGACCCTCTAGCACCTCACCATGAACCCCAAGCACTTCACCCACACCTCCCGCAAAAGGCAAGCGCGTTTTCATTTATGAGATCAGTTAGCAGGTGCAAGATTACGAAAACGTCTGGTAGTATATGCGGGTATATCTCTTCCAGAATAGCCAATTATTGATTTGTTTACGTATTCTCATACCCCAAAAATCCAATTCAGATTGACCAATGCGACTTACGACGACACAGTCATAAAATACGATCGAAGGAAAAATAAATAAAATACACATAAAATGCTAGATTAATAACAGCACTTCAAAATTATTATTTCCTAAAACTGCAGTTAGGCATACTTTATAAAATATCCGCGTCCAGGTTTCATTCTGGGTTATTGTGCGCGAATTCGTACAATTACTGTGTGTAAAATACACGTGCGTATTTTTTAAGATGGTTAAAGTGTGCGTGTTCCTGCGAGTATTTCAACGCACGCACATTCTTTTGGGGCTAAAACATGCTCCCGCCATACAGTTTATAAAATAATTAGCAAAGCTCTCCAGGGGCCCACATCTGCACGTGCATGGTGTACCGGAGACAGCTGTTGAGCATAAGGCTGATAGCACTGAGACAGCCCCTGCGCCCAAAAGTGAGGTGCACAAACTTGACACATCCATGAGGACTGGAAGCATGGCCTAGTGGTTAAAACATCCCACTTCTCCAGCACTCGTGACCTCCCTCATCCCGGGTGCGCCTTCTGGGGCAGGGGACGGTAACCAAGTTGTAACTAGCTGCGAGCTCCACATTGGCAAAGCAAGTAAAATGAAATCCAAACTCCAGATCCACAAGAGAATCCCTTTGGAAGGCTGGGAAGACAATTTAGCTGCAGAATGGATCGCACACTTCCTCCTGATCCCTGATCACCGCCTTTCCCCCGCCTCTGCTTACTTGGCAATCTCTCTCTTCCTTCTGAAAACAGTTCCCCGCCAGCCCTACTGGTGTCAGATTCAGCCATGGGCCGCGACCCCCACCGTACATTCTCCAATGTCCGCAATTAAATTCTCTGGACTTTTGAATTGTTTTTTTGGTGCAGAAATTTCCTCCTGATCCTATGGCGTTCCAGCTCCATCGGCTTCTGCTGAGCAACGGCACCGCGAGCCTTCGGGCGTAAGTACCCGGGGTATCCTTTAAGCGTCCCTAGGGCAGCCCCGAGTCTGCGCGATTCATTCGGGAACCCGGTGCGTGTGCACCCCTGCTTTCAAGCCAGTAGGAGTCACCGCTGAGCAGCGGCTGGAGCTGCCTCCCCATCCTCCTCAGGCCTAGCTGGGCCCGGGAACCGCACCCGGGCCCTTCCACGCGAAACACGGCCACTGAGCCTCCGGTCTGACGCATGAGTCGGATTCCACCGTTCGGCGACTCCGCCTGCCCGGCCGGCCCTCCCAGTTTTGCTTCCAGAGAGGGGCAGAATACCGAGGGCGCCCCCGAGTGAATAAAATCAGCTGGGGGCAAGCAAGCGCACTGCGACTGACTGCGCTGCATGCTTAAAAGCCTTCTCGTGAGACAAATGTACTCCCCTGGGCATCCAGTGGGGGTAACTACCTTAAACTGTAACTGCTTTAAGCCCCTGTTCAGCCGGCCAGGGTGGGCTCTCCAGCCCTCCTCGCGGGCACAGGCTTCCTGCTCCTCTGCTTCTGTCCACTAGGGGGGCAGCACGGTGCTGTGGCTGCCTGCAGAGGAAGCGCCCGTGCCCGGTGGCTCCCAGCTCCGAGCCAAGGCGGGCTGCCTGACTTCTGTCCGCCCCATGGGAGACTGCGAGGGGGCAGGCGGGAGCGGGAATCCCTGCCTGAGGGGGGGGGGGGGAGAA
Organism: Rhinatrema bivittatum; assembly: GCF_901001135.1. Taxonomy (NCBI): domain Eukaryota; kingdom Metazoa; phylum Chordata; class Amphibia; order Gymnophiona; family Rhinatrematidae; genus Rhinatrema; species Rhinatrema bivittatum. The sequence continues at coordinate 18,533,846 of NC_042617.1, read as the reverse complement.
GGTTGCAGTGGGAAGAGATCCCCCGGGCACCCCCGCTGGGCCACGGTGGAAGTGGGCGAAGAGAGACGCAGTGGCATGTGCCAGGCCAGCCTCGGTGGCCAGAGGGAGAGCAGGCGGCAGCCACGGAGAGGGGAGGGAGGGGGGAGCAGCGGCAGGCGAGGGCCAGGAAGCAATTTGTCGCAGAGACAGAGACAGAAAACCCATAGGTGGCCCAGGAGCCGATCGCTTAAAAAACTTTACCCCCTGCTCCCAGTCAGCGCCAAAGCAATTCCTGGACCATGGGGGGGGGGGGGGGGGTGACTCCCGCTCTCCTCGGGATCTTCCCAAAATCAGGAGTGCGGCTCAGTTTTGCAGCAAGTGCAGTAACGGCCCAGAGACCCCTTCCGTGGCACCGGGGCTGGCGGGACAGAGCTTACTCGCCCATCTCGCCGCCTCCATCTTTGGTTGAAAAGGAAAAATCCCAAACGTGTCACAGTCGGGCTGAGAACCAGTGGCCAGTACTGGCGGGGCATTGCCTGAATTACTTCCCGACCGCCATGTTTGTCCCTTTGCTTCTTGCGCTAAACTGCTCCAAACCCAGCCAGTCAGCTTACCTCCCTTTGTGATGTTGGTGTCATGCACCCTCCTTAGGTAAATCAGTGCCTTCAGTGTTATCAGTGCAGTGTGCGTTCCTCTGGTAAATCATCTGTCAGTGTTATCAGTGCAGAGTGCAATCCCTTGGTAAATCAGTGCCTTTGCAGTGTTATCAGTTCAGTGTCTGCTCCTTGGGTATATCAGCACCTGTCACCGTTAACAGTGCAGTGTGTGCTCCTTTGGTAAATGTGTGCCTTTGCAGTGTTATCTGTGCAGTGTGCGTTCCTTTGGTAAATGTGTGCCTTTGCAGTGTTATCAGTGCAGTGTGCGTTCCTTTGGTAAATGTGTGCCTTTGCAGTGTTATCAGTGCAGTGTGCATTCCTTTGGTAAATGTGTGCCTTTGCAGTGTTATCAGTGCAGTGTGCGCTCCTTTGGTAAATGTGTGCCTTTGCAGTGCTATCAGTGCAGTGTGTGCTCCTTTGGTATAAAATTGATGCTCTCTCAGTGCTATTGGCTCTGTGCACGCTGTTCTGCTATATGCAGGTATAATTCTGTAAGATCTCATGACTTAATATCCAGTCAGGGGCTCTGCTTCTACATTCAGGGCCTGACCCATCACCGCCTTTTCCCACGGACACGGAATGTGAACATAACCCCCCTCTTCCTTCTGAAGATCCTTTGGCATTCACAGTACAGTCTGGGGTGCTCTGGACCTTGATGAGTTTCCACAGTTATGTGGTTTTTCCCCGTGAAGTCGTGTGGCCCCCGCAGGTTGTGTTGCAAACTGACGTCTTCGGGATGTGCCTTCCCCTTGCGAAGCAGAGAGCCTGGCAGGCAGCTGTTCTCCCTCTTCTCCTCGGAGTCTGATCAGCTTTGCTTTCTGTCCCGGGCCCGTGGCTAGAAAGCATTGTTCCCGAAGCCCAGCAATCCCAAAAATCCAGCATCTCCTCACATGAACCCACCCGAGCCTGCAAACAAGACGCCACAGTCCTACTGCTGAGTCCGCGAAACTAAATATCTGCCTTTTTCTCTCTCTCTAAAATTTTTTTTTTTTTTTTGCACAGCAACATCTGCTGCCGAAGAAACTTTTTTTTTTCTCATGGGGGGGGGGGGGGGGGAGAGGCGGGTGAGCAGGGGCTTGCACTGCTCTTCCAGTTCCTCCTGCAGTCTCTTTATTCAGTCCATAAAATCTGAGCGTAAAGCAAAACATGTGCTGAGAGCTGGCTGGGTGTGCCAGCGGGCATGGGACCAGCCTGGCACTCCCACGGTGAGACCACCCTGGGCAGCCTTCCCTGGAAAGCCCAGCGCGCAGGCCGGAGAGGAGACGCAGAGAGAGAGAGAGAGAGAGAGGTGCAGCTCCCGAATAAGCTGAGGCTGGACAGGCGCCAGCGCCCACCGCCACCCCCTCCGACTCGGCGGCGAGCGATTCGCAGAGCCTCTCGTGCCTGCCGGGGGGACGGGGGGGACAGGAAGCACCAGGGCATAGCCGGCTCTTGGGGGGGCTCGGGGGGGTCTCCTGGGTCACTTTGGGCTCAGCTTCTCTGAAAGCAGCAAAGGGGGCACACAATGGACTCCATCTGACAGAAGCTTTGGGTCAAACACGGCAAAGGTGGAGTCAACAGGAGATTGAAATGCGAGGACCCCAATTATTACCAGACCCGATGGCAAGGCAAAGTCTTAAAAGGGAAAAGCCGGAGAAGAAAAGGGAGCGAGCCCCCTCATCCCACGTGGACACAAACTGGAAAGAACCGAAGCGGGGGCTTAAAGAAGAGCGTAGTCTGACCACTGGGCATGATCCGGATGTTTCTGAGGCACGACGCCGTCCTTAGCAGGGATCAACGAGGTCCATATTCAGTTGGGCTTCTCCGGCTCAGCAGCCGGTGGAAGAAACAGGACCGCCAAGGCCGGGCCCAAACGCCAGGAAGAGCCCACGGCCTCCCTCCAGGAAGGGGGAATCACGTGGCGGCGCCGTGGGGATCTGAGCCCGCAACAGGCCCGGCGCACACGCGAAGGCGGCAGAGTGAAAGGAAACGGGAGGAAAGTCGAAAGGGGCAGCGGTTCGGGTGAGAAGGGGAGCAGAGCTCCAACCCCCACCCGGCTGAAGGCCTGGGAAAAACGGGACCGGAGAGAGAGAGAGAGAGAGAGAAGGCGAGCCTGGGGGCGAGCAGCACGTGCACGAAATCTCTGCGCTGGAAAAGGGTCCCAGGGGGGGGCAGGCAGACGGGTGAAAGGGGATCCGGCGCCGGCCTGAACTCGAGGGGGGATTTCCCCAGGTGACCCGGGCGCAGGACCGGCTTCATCACGAGCTCGTCTGTCACGGTCCGAAACGCGGCAGGCCGGGGCTGGCGCCACTTTGCTTGACCCGGCTCTGGGAGGTCATCGGCACGCTGGCGCACTTCTGGGGAGCTGGGGGGGGGGGGGGGAAATTGGCGACGGTAAACAAGGAAAACACGAGTCTAAGCGGAAGAAGGCAGAAGTATTTTTCAGGGTGAACGGTTTTATTGTCCATGCACTTTGGATTCTCTGCCTATTTGGCCAGGTGGAGCTTGGAGTTGAGATCAGGTGCCACAATCCAGTGCAAAACAGCCAAAAATAGAGCCTTCCTTATAGTACAGTCCTACTTTCCTGTCTTAAAAAGAAATCCCTGCACGGGGAATTCACGGCTTCAGAGGAGAGTGGTTTTCTGCTAACTCTCACCGGCAGGAAACACCGCACAAAGGAACAAAACACGGAGGTAATGTCACAGGTCCTGCGTTCATAATCTGACCGCAGAACCTAGGTAAAGGGCTCGTTAAACGTGAGGCGCTGATCACGTGACCTTTCAGTGCTGCTTCTCTTTCACTAGGAGAACTGTGCCAGATTGTAGCTGCAGGGAAAGTCACAGCCAACCCCTCCTAGTGTAGTGAACCAGAACACGGCTCTCACTGCCATGGTAGCTGCAGAAAGGGAATCCAACGCAGAGCTCAGGCCTGGGATTGTTCGACAGAGCTGGACAGGAAGAGCAACAGATTCCACCCCCCTAAGTCTATTAAAACAAAAGGATTAACATGTGCACGCTTTGGCGCGGGGCAGTGAGAAATGGTTTGCAGGGAGGGGGGAGGGGGCCAGAGCTGAGAGCCAGAGCAGCCTGGACAGACCCCAGGGAGGTGAGCGAGCACCCGAGGTCCAAGGCTACACTGCCGCTCCTCTGAAGAATCTGCACCGCTCAGCTCGAAGCTGGGCCCGAGCACTTCACGGCTTGCACAGAGGTGGGTGGGCGGGAAGAGGACGGTTCCCTTGCTCTGGAACTCACTCGGGCTCTTTCGGGTCATCGGGTCTGCGTGCTCTCATTTCCAGAGTGAACACAACTAATCCAATTAAAAAACAGTCGGTAGAAAAGATGCCTGCACTGCTTTAGCTGAACGGCCCTGGCACAGCAAGCACGGAAGCCTGGCAGGGAAGAGAGAGCTCCGGGTCACGCCCGCTGTCTCGCTCTGCCGTAGCCGTCACGTTCCTTTCCAGCCAGAGCCTTTCACAGAGCAGTTTTTTTGGGGTTTCTTTTAAAAAGGATGCTGTTTTCCCCCTTACTCCGTGAAGCTTGGCGCACGTCAAAGCGTGACAGAGAGCGACACCGACTGCACGGATTAACACCTGGATCTGTAAAACCATTAGACACCCTGCTTATCACGTCGCGGAGGACATGGAGAAGACAGAGGCATGCGCAAGGCTGCAGCCAAACTGGGCACAGTTCCTGGAGACCTCACAAAAAAAAAAAACCAGAGCGCTGAGAAGCTGCCCAGCCGAAGCGAGGCAGCAAAAAAAAAAAAAAAAAAAAAAAAACGATTTAAAACCAGGCCTTCCAAATGGTGAGATTTTGGTGGCAACAAATTTAGCTAATGAAACTCTTTTCTCCACTCAGTTTGCACTGGCCAACTGAATGTAGCGCTCATGGGAAAGGTGGACCCGTGGTGCTGCGGTGCGATTGGCGCCGCCCACTGCGCAAACCCACTAGGCCCAAACCGACAATTGGGGGAGGAGCCCTGCGGCGGGACGGGCTGGAGCTTCGCCTATACCAGCCGCCTCCCCTGCAGATTGAGCTCTTGGGTTCTGGAAGCCGGCAGGACGTAGGTGGGTCCCTGGGGCAATCCAGATACGAGAGTCCAAATCCAGGCGACGGTCCGGGCAGGTGGCAGACGGCAGATACGGATGCCAGGCCAGAGGTCGGGGCAGGAAGCGGAAAAGGGCAAGGTCAGTCCCAAGGCAGCAGGAAGACAAGACGAGGGGAACAGGAAGGGACAAGGTCTAAGACGGACAAGATAAGATCAGGCAGGACACAGTCGAAGCAGGAAATGAAGAAAACAAGACGGGAGCCGCACACACACACACCTAAGGAGTTCCAGCGAGGGAGCTGAAGGTGGAGGTGTGCTGGGGGCGTTTTGAGCTGTGTCAGCAGCAGAGGCCTGTAGCATGAAGGCAGGGATGAGCACGGAGGTTCACAGAGATGATGCACGGGCCGCAGATCGTAACACTGAGGAATGGGAACGTTCCCATAATAGTTCAAAATAATGAGTCCACGAAATTCTAACCTCAAGGTAATCCCTTAGGGCATCAAGGCTATCTTTGACCAGTGCAAGACTTCTAGTTCAGTCCTAATGTCAGAAAAGATGAGTCACAGTGTGGTCATGTGAGCAGGGAACCTCTACTGCAGGTGAATAGGAGGTAGGAAGAGGAATAATAGGAGGGGCAAGAAGGTGGTTATTATTGTGACTGTAGAGGAAATGGGATGAGGAGTGATAGGAGTGAGCAGGGTGATGGTGATTACTGGGGGTGTAGAGGAAATGGAGTGAGGAGTGATAGGAGGGGGCAGGGTGATGGTGATTACTGGGGGTGTAGAGGACACGGGGTAAGGAGTGATAGGAGGGAGCAGGGTGATGGTGATTACTGTGAGGTGAGGAGGGATAGGAGGGGCACGGTAATGGTGATTACTGGGGGTGTAGAGGACGTGGGGTGAGGAGTGATAGGAGGGGGCAGGGTGATGGTGATTACTGGGGGTATAAAGGACGTGGGGTGAGGCGTGATATGAGGGGGCAGGGTGATGGTGATTACTGGGGGTGTAAAGACATGGGATGAGGAGTGATAGGAGGGAGCAGGGTGAGAGAAAATTTGCATATTATGGAGGCAGTGCATGCAAATTTTCTCTCATGCATATTCATTGTGGATATCTTGAAAACCGGACTGGCTGGAGGGCCCCCAGGACAGGGTTGAGGACCACTGGTGTAGAGGACATGGGGCGAGGAGTGATAGGAGGGAGCAGGGTGATGGTGATTACTGTGAGGTGAGGAGTGATAGGAGGGGCAGAGTGATGGGAGGGGGCAGGGTGATGGTGATTACTGGGGGTGTAAAGGACGTGGGGTGAGGAGTGATAGGAGGGAGCAGGGTGATGGTGATTACTGGGGGGTGTAGAGGTCATGGGGTGAGGAGTGACAGAAGGGAGCAGGGTGATGGTGATTACTGGAGGTGTAGAGGTCATGGGGTGAGGAGTGATAGGAGGGTAAGGGTAATGGTGATTACTGGGGGTGTAGAGGTCATGGGGTGAGGAGTGATAGGAGGGTAAGGGTGATGGTGATTACTGGGGGTGTAGAGGACATGGGGTGAGGAGTGATAGGAGGGTAAGGGTGATGGTGATTATTGGAGGTGTAGAGGACATGGGGTGAGGAGTGATAGGAGGGTAAGGGTGATGATGATTACTGGGGGTGTAGAGGTGATTACTGGGGGTGTAGAGGTCATGGGGTGAGGAGTGATAGGAGGGGGCCGGGTGATGGTGATTACTGGGGGTGTAGAGGTCATGGGGTGAGGAGTGATAGGAGGGGGCCGGGTGATGGTGATTACTGGGGGTGTAGAGGACATGGGGTGAGGAGTGATAGGAGGGGGCCGGGTGATGGTGATTACTGGGGGGTGTAGAGGTCAAGGGGTGAGGAGTGATAGGAGGGGGCCGGGTGATGGTGATTACTGGGGGTGTAGAGGTCATGGGGTGAGGAGTGATAGGAGGGGGCCGGGTGATGGTGATTACTGGGGGTGTAGAGGTCATGGGGTGAGGAGTGATAGGAGGGGGCCGAGTGATGGTGATTACTGGGGGTGTAGAGGTCATGGGGTGAGGAGTGATAGGAGGGGGCCGGGTGATGGTGATTACTGGGGGTGTAGAGGACATGGGGTGAGGAGTGATAGGAGGATAAGGGTGATGGTGATTACTGGGGGTGTAGAGGACATGGGGTGAGGAGTGATAGGAGGGGGCCGGGTGATGGTGATTACTGGGGGTGTAGAGGACATGGGGTGAGGAGTGATAGGAGGGGGCCGGGTGATGGTGATTATTGGAGGTGTAGAGGACATGGGTGAGGAGTGATAGGAGGGTAAGGGTGATGGTGATTACTGGGGGTGTAGAGGACATGGGGTGAGGAGTGATAGGAGGGGGCCGGGTGATGGTGATTATTGGAGGTGTAGAGGACATGGGTGAGGAGTGATAGGAGAGAAAGGGTGATGGTGATTATTGGAGGTGTAGAGGACATGGGTGAGGAGTGATAGGAGGGGGCCGGGTGATGGTGATTACTGGGGATGTACAGGACGTGGGGTGAGGAGTGATAGGAGGGAGTAGGGTGATGGTGATTACTGGGGGTGTAGAGGACATGGGGTGAGGAGTGATAGGAGGGTAAGGGTGATGGTGATTATTGGGGATGTACAGGATGTGGGGTAAGGAGTGATAGGAGGGATCATGGTCACGGTTATTCCTTGGGGTGTAGAACGGTGTTTCCCAGCCCTGTCCTGGAGGCACACCTAGCCAGTCAGACTTTCAGGATATGAGACATGAATATGCATGAGGTACCTCTGTATATGCCTGCTCTGCAGATCGATCTCATGCATATTCACTGTGGAATGAGTGGGACGGGCGCCCCTGGGACAGGGCTGGGAACACTGTGGTAGAGGATACAGGGTGATGAATGCTAGCAGGAGGAGGTGAGGGATAATGGTAACCACATGCTTTGTGCGCTTGCTCACAGGCTTCAGTTAACTTTTTCACTATGAATTTGACGCTTATTCCAGAGCAGCTTTACCCCCAGTGAACAGATTTCTCCAGCTCCTGTACTCGTCCAGCTCCACTAGCCCGTCCCAGCTGCAGCCTTCAATCTCAGCCTTTCCCATGCAACCCCAGCATTACCTCTGGCTGAGGGGCATGGGATGCAGCTCTCTGGTAGCTTGGCACAAGCGCGTGCCTCAGTCAGCCAGTAGGGGTCGCTCCTGAGAAATGGCTGCAGCTCCCAGGCACCCTCGCTTTAAAGTCAAACTTTGCTGGTGGAAAGATAAGTCAGCCTGCAATTTAAAGCCAATTTCAAAACAGATTCCAAACTCTTTGGCAAAGAAAAATCAAATTAGGGTTGCACTAAAGAAGTCGTTTTTGTTCTAGGGAATTTCTGTTTACCCATAGAGCAGGTTCAGCACAGGCAGCGGAAGCTCACTCTCTCTGCCTCCCCGCCCTGCCAATGTGCCTCATTCCTTCTCTGGGGGTGGGGGGGACAGCCTGCAGGGGCGAGAGGGTAAATCACTCTCCGTGCCCAGGTAATCTTCGGCTGCAACAAAGGTGCCAGTGCCTGTTAAATTGTGAGCACTGGGGAACTGGACTGAGACCCCCACCAACTCATTTCAGTGGTGCCACCCTGAATCAGACCCAGCCGAGAGATGGAAGGCGCTGGGACCCTGTGCCAGCCTCCCGGGCCATCTAGTCCCCCCCCTGCTCTATAACTTGTGAAAAATGTAACACTATAATTAATGCCTTAGCTGCTGCCAATCTATCGAACGATATCCTGAAGGGAAAGGAAGACTCGGGCACGCAACTGTATGCAGCGAACAAAGCACGTGGCAGCGCACTCCCCAGCAGTACAAACTTTCCGGTGCACGCCACAAGCACATACAAAACAATGCTTCCTCGCCGTGCACGGGATCCTATTTCTGACCCCCCCCAAAGAAAAAGAGCGGCCAAGACTCACCACAAGCTCGGAGAACCTGGCATTCAGCTCCTCTGCCGGCGGGATGGGCACGGAAAACTCCAAGAACTGGAGAGGATTGTTGTCCTTGAGGTTGATTTCAGGGTGCTCGCTTCCCCCGAAGCAGCAAAGGAAGCCCAAGGCATGACGTGTCCTCTTCCGGGGAGCCATGGTCATCGTCCCAGCTGCTATCTACTGATCATGGTCTGCAAAGAAACAAGAAAGGGGCGGATGATTACGCAGAGGAAGAGGAACCGGTACAGGTCAGGGGACGTGCAGCGTTTTTCACAGGCGCTGTCCATTCACTTCTGGTCCCCCCCCCGTCCCCGTCCCCGAGGAAGAGGACGGGCCACGGGAATCCCGCTACCCAGAATTCTCTTTTACGCTCGCAGGACACACATTCAGGCCGATGCAATAAGTGGCGCGCGCGCGACTGAGCGCCGGCTGTCCTGACGCGCGCCCACCCACCTCTCCCGGTCGCGCGTTGCGGTATGCTAATGAGGCGCCAGGGGAAACTGTGCGTCCCTGGCCCCTCCTCGGCATCGGGTGCCCGGGAGAAGGGGCAGGGCGCGGGTTAGGAAAAAGGACGCTCAATTTTACGAGGGTCCGCTTTCCCTAAACTGTGCAGAGCCACGGGTTAGGAACATGAACGCTCGTAAACTGAGCGTCCGTCTTCTGAACCTGACCCGCCGTCAAGACCTTTTTTTTTTGTTTATTATTATGTTCCTGATTTCTGTGGTTCCTCCGACTTAATACTGCGCTGATATTAAGACAGAGGAACCGCAGAAAATAAGTCATTTCTGCATTTCTCTTCGACTTTCGGGGTTCCTGAAGACTTAACGCCAGCTCCGGGGCTGGCGTTCATTTTTGAGGTTAAAATATGTGCTTCGGGTGCACGGTGATTTTTTTACATCAGGAGGACTAGCTAATTAAACTCATTAACACGGCATTTACACGTGATGAGCGCTATTAGCTACGCGTGTTTTGGACACATCGATCCCCTTATTGCATCAGGAGCTATGGATGTGCTTCCAAAATTCACAATCCACAAGCTAATCACACAATCCACAAGCTAATCAATGAAGAAAATACTGATTGGTTAAACACTGCATTACGACTACATGTCCCCCAGAGAAATCTCAGATCAGCCAATAAAGCTCTACTGACCATACCTTCTGTAAAGACAGCTAAACTGACGCAAGTAAGGGAGAGAGCACTATCATTAGCCGGCCCAATATTATGGAACTCAATGCCACCCGAAATAAGATTAATGAGAGATCTAAAACTCTTCAAAAAAAAGCTTAAAAACATGGCTTTTCAAAAAAGATTTTCAAAGTGAGAATGGGGAATAGGTAGTACTAAGAAACAAGAAAAGGACTTATACACACAGGCAAAAAAGTCACCAGAGAACATATATGCGTTCTTTTTATTTTTATCATACTTAAGTATTAAGTTAAAGAATTACAGTATATCACATATATGGATAGTCCATAAATGGAATTTCAATACACATTGGGCCGGATTTTAAATGCCCTGCGCGCGTAAAACCGGCTGGATTTACGCGCACAGGGCCCTCGCACGCCGGCGCGCCTATTTTGCATAGGCCGCCGGTGCGCATACAGCCCCGGGACGCGCGCAAGTCCCGGGGCTTCGTAAAAGGGGCGGGGAGGGGGAGTGCACGGGGTCAGGGGGCGGTTTGGGGGCATGGCGCAGGCCCGGGGGCGTGGTTGAGGCCTCCGGACCAGCCCCTGGGTCGGGTGGTGGCGCGCCAGCAGCCCGCTGGCGCGCGCAGATTTACGTCTGCTTTCAGCAGGCGTAAATCTGCCAACAAAAGGTAGGGGGGTTTAGATAGGGCCGGGGGGGTGAGTTAGGTAGGGGAAGGGAGGGGAAGGTGCGGGGGGGGGTGGAAAGAAAGTTCCCGCCAAGGCCGCTCCGATTTCCGAGCGGCCTCGGAGGGAACAGGCAGCGCGCGCCGGGCTCGGCGCGCACAGGTTGCACAAATGTGCACCTCCTTGCGCGCGCCGACCCCGGATTTTATAAGATACGTGCGGCTACGCACGTATCTTATAAAATCCAGCGTACTTTTGTTCGCGCTCGCGCAAAATTATAAAATCTACCCCTTTACATATAGCATATAGTATTTGAATCATGTATCTGAACAATTTCGGCACCTACTGGTTAAATTACAATCTATTTCGAATTTATTCATGTGCCTATTTGTAAACCGTTGTGATGGTATATCACCGAAAGACGGTATAGAAAAGTTTTTAAATAAATAAATAAATGCATGTCCAACCGCGGGTTAACCTGTGCGCCAGCCTGAGCGCAAGGTGTTGCATCGGCCTGCCTGAGCACTCTTTATCGGAACACAGTGGGTGAGCGCAAAACGGGGACGCTAACATTTGCTTGGCGCCCACCCTTGTGTCTTGCACCCTTTAGTGGCGCCTACAGACAAGCTGAGGGCATGAAGGGACAGCAGTAAGTTCGGCCTTTTCCAGTATACCTCGAATCCTGCCCTCTGCCCTTTTACATCTGCCCTTCTCGCCCATGTAGGATCATGAAATGCGAGGACTTCCATGTGCGCGGAAAGAGAGTTAGGCGTCAAGAAGCAGCGCACGCTCCCTGCTCACCCTTCAGTCCCGTCCGAGAGCAGTTTGCTGTGCGTTCTTAATGTGTGAGAAAAAAATACTTTTGAGAATCAGCTTTAGCGAGTGCCAGTGCGCGCCTCTATCCCCAGCCCCTCAGACAGGGCAGTACAGGCCACCACCAGTCATGTATTCCCCCGTTAAATGGATGCCTCGGACAGTTTCTAAAGTTTATTTGTGTAGTCCGGTAGCTCTCGTGTTTTCAATACCCTCCTGATCAGCCAGAAGGGGTCTGACTTGAGGTGTCACTCTGCTTTTACAGTCATCTTGAGGTTCCCGAGTTATTCTACTTCCAAAATTAAAGCAAAGGATCACAACCTTTAAAACAAAATCTGCAGTTCCTATCCACTCCACCCACCAGCAATAGGACACGAGTGACTTCTTACAGGTAACGGTTAACAGTGAGGCAGATATCAGTTGCCAGCCTCGGCCCTTGAGGGCTATATTGGGCTCACGAACGAAGCACTGGACGGTTTCCACCGTTTTCCAATGCAAGACGTCACTTAGTACCCATGCAGCACTTCTGGGTCGGGTCCTTGAAGCATCCCGTATCCGACTGATCTTTCACTGCACTAAATGTGCAGGTAACACCCCGACATCTCCCTTAAGACGAGGCTCAGCTGTTTCCAGAAAGCACCCTAAAAAAACAAAAAACAACCCACTCCTCCTTCCCAAACCCGTCCTGGAGATCCCACAGCCACTCGGGTTTTCGGGACATCCATAATGAATATGCATGAGATGTATTTGCATATCACGGAGACTCAGTAAATGCAAATTTATCTCCTGCATATTCATTGTTGGATCTCCTGAGAGCCCAGCCGGTTGTGGGGCCCCCAGAACAGGCTGGGGAAGCCCCGCTGGGTGAGTCCAGCATTCACCCTGGCTGGCAGGCACCAGAAATGCACAACTACCTCTGACTTACAGCCTTCCCTGAGAGACCATAGCAGCTTTGCCTTCCTGTCATTTTATACGTAAACTCAGAAACCGTGCAATAGATACTCAGCGCTATTCAGCCCGACAAGCGGGACTCGTGTGGCTAAGAAGAGGCCACGTTCAGTGGCCACCGCTTAGCTGTAGAAGTCCCTTGCACGGCTAAAAGTTACACGCAGAAAAGGGAGGTGGGTACTGGGCAGATCGGGGGCGGGGCAAGCTAACTGCCGATATTCGGAGTTAGCCGCCTAAGTTAATGTCTATGTTTAGCCGGATAGATTAATCCTGATAAGTGCATATGTATACACACACACACACACACACACACACACGCGTGTATTCAGCAGCTTCGCCGTGCCACTGGATATCCATGGTAACCGGCTAAGTTACTTACACGGACAGCCTGGAATAGCTACCTCCATTTAAGAACATAAGACATAAGAACATAAGAACAAGCCATACTGGGTCAGACCAAGGGTCCATCAAGCCCAGCATCCTGTTTCCAACAGTGGCCAATCCAGGCCATAAGAACCTGACAAGTACCCAAAAACTAAGTCTATTCCTTGTAACCATTGCTAATGGCAGTGGCTATTCTCTAAGTGAACTTAATAGCAGGTAATGGACTTCTCCTCCAAGAACTTATCCAATCCTTTTTTAAACCCAGCTATACTAACTGCACTGACCACATCCTCTGGCAACAAATTCCAGAGTTTAATTGTGCGTTGAGTAAAAAAGAACTTTCTCAGATTAGTTTTAAATGTGCCCCATGCTAACTTCATGGAGTGCCCCCTAGTCTTTCTACTATCCGAAAGAGTAAATAACCGATTCACATCTACCCGTTCTAGACTTCTCATGATCTTAAACACCTGTATCATATCCCCCCTCAGTCGTCTCTTCTCCAAGCTGAAAAGTCCTAACCTCTTTAGTCTTTCCTCATAGGGGAGTTGTTCCATTCCCCTTATCATTTCCTGGGTCTCCCCTTCAGGGCGGCATGGGGGCAGCATTACTGTGTCCCAACCAATGTCTAAAAGGAGCCCAGAATTAGGCAAAGGCAACACAGGTAACTGCCCAAACGCCCAGGCCAAAGAGGAGCTGGCGGCAGCAGTGCAGGTGACAGGGCTATCGCTGTGGCACGCGCGCGGGGAAGGAAAGTGCCAGCGCCTGGCAGTCTCTAGGGTCTCCCTCCTACCTGGGAATTCCTTTACCTAGGGTGGGGGGGGGGCCTTCAGATCCAGGCGCCCCCTCCCATTTACTCTGCCTGCTGTGGGCTGTAACTGTTAAACTCTCCTCAGAGCCGCTCCGGTTATTCCCGCCTACAATAATCTGTAGGTGAAAGTATCCGAGCACGGGCGACGCCGACAAGGATCCTGCACAGGGCAAAGACGATGGCTTCGGTTCAACAAAACCCGTTCAGCTTTACAGCCCGCACTTTGGCAAGGTTTACTGGCGGAATTTAACCACCCCGCACTTTGGGGGCCGGCTGGTGAAAATGCCAAATGGGACCCCGACTTCTGGGCATGAACCTGCAGGGTTTGTGGTTCAACAGTCAAGACGCTGGTGCGTGACGACGGCGGCCATTTAATTCAGAAATCTGATTTCAGCAAGGAGTCATGACTTGCACATCGCAACTAAACCATGGCCCCCCCCACCCCCACCCCCGAACCAGCATAGCTAATGCAGCTAAAATCAGGCTGAAAAGCAAGGGGAACAGGACAGAGACCTGCTCCCCCCCCCCCCCCCCCCCCCGTCACTTGAAAACAACGGCTCAAAGAGAAAAGATTGAAACGCAGCTCCTCAAGGTCTATGGCAGGGGTGGGCAAACTTTCCTGTGCTGGGGCCACCTTACAAGTTATTGAGTGCAAGGATGGCTGGGGCTGGGGGAGGGGGAGGGGGGGTCATCCTTGGAGCTCCTCGGCACAGCACTCAGACCCCCAGCACGTGCTGCAGGCATTTCGGGATCCAGCAGGCTTAAGCAGCACCCGAGGAGCCCCTTCACTCATGGATCCCGACCTTCAACCCGACAGGTACGAGGGGCAGTTTTCCCAGCGAGCAGACCACGTCACCTCAGTCACAAATGCAGGCCATAAAGTATAAATAGTAAGGGGCAGACACAAAGCTGGACAGGAAACCGCTAAAGGCCAGACTCATATGCAGTGCAATAATGCAAAAACACAAATCTCACCATTCCTCATAAAACAAAATCAAGAAATATAAACCAATCACCATACTAATAAAAAGCACATTGCAAAACAGATGACAATAGAACACCAGCTAATAATTAATAATAAAGATAAAAAAAACCCTTTAAACATTGCCCTCTCTCCATACCTAGAAACTTTTAATTTCTGGTCACCCTGAAATTGTAGAGGATTAGTAGGGGGAAGGAGAGGAGGGACACACAGATTTCCTCCTTTCTCTCTCATATACAAACACAAGTTCACACACCCACCTACACACACACACACACACTTTCTCTCTCATGCACCCTTCTACCCTCTCTCCTTCTCCCTTCCCTCTTCTACTTCATCCCCTTTTCCACTATTTCCTCTCCCTCACCTTCATTCACCCTCCTTCACTTTCAACCCCCTCACCCTCTTCCCTTCCCTCTGTCACTCCCTCCCTCACTTTCACTCACCCTTTTCCCTTGCTTCATTACCCTTCCCTCTCAGTCACTCATCCCTCAGTCACTCCCTCCATTCCCTCCCCTTTCACTCATTCTTTCTCCCATTCACTCCCCTCTGTTAGTCATCCTCCCACTCAATCCCCTTCCCTCTCAGTCACTCATCCCTCAGTCACTCCCTCCATTCCCTCCCCTTCCCTCACTCTTTCTCCCATTCACTCCCCTCTGTTCCTCCCACTCAATCCCCTTCCCTCTCAGTCACTCATCCCTCAGTCACTCCCTCCATTCCCTCCCCTTCCCTTTCAGTCACTCACTCTCCCATTCACTCCCCTCTGTTCTTCCCACTCAATCCCCTTCCCTCTCAGTCACTCATTCTTTCTCCCATTCACTCCCCTCTGTTCCTCCCACTCAATCCCCTTCCCTCTCAGTCACTCATCCCTCAGTCACTCCCTCCATTCCCTCCCCTTCCCTTTCAGTCACTCACTCTCCCATTCACTCCCCTCTGTTCTTCCCACTCAATCCCCTTCCCTCTCAGTCACTCATTCTTTCTCCCATTCACTCCCCTCTGTTCCTCCCACTCAATCCCCTCCCTCTCAGTCACTAGCCTCTCTCTCCCACCCACTCACTGATTCCCTTCCCTGACACCACCTCCCTCTCAGTCACTCACCCTCTCCTTCTCCCTCATTCATGTGCCTTCCATTTCACTCACCATCCTCACCATTTCCCACTCCTCCCTCTCTGTCTCTTCCCTTACTCCCCTATTACTCCCCACTCCTCACAGCAGTGTGGGGCCTCTCCTCACTGGCAGAGGTTGGTATCCCCACCATTGCCAACATACAGGGTCTCTCCTCTCCTCTCCTCCCATGAATGTTTCAATTGGCACTAACAGCAAATGTAAGAGCCAATCTCAATATTTATACAGAGGAAAGGCAGACAGACAAGCGCAGACGCTCCCCTGCCCACCCACCCTCGTGAAGAGAGATCGTGTGCTTACCTCCTCCCTCTCTGTGGGTGCCGACGTCATCAACAAAGGCCAGCACCCAGCCTCCTGTCATTCAAAGGCAACTGCTGCACGGGCCTTTGTTGATGACATCAGCACGCGACAAACATCGCGGGCCACACCTAATGTTAATTTTCAAATGTTTACCGGGCCAGGCAGGCCTGATTTGGCACGAGGGCCTGGTCTATGGTATCAAATGCTGTGCGCCTATCAATAGATCTATTAGCACAGTCTCAGCGCTAAGCTCCTTTCTGAATTCGGATTGTCTGAGATGAATTTACCTTCTCTAAGTAGTCGGTAATTAATTTCACAACAAGTAGCCGGAGCTTAAATTCAACCTGGTCAAAAAATCATCTTTTTTTTCCCCAGTGAAGGCAAGAATTAACTATACCTGTCAGCCATTCAGATAAAAGTAATTCTGTATTCTTTTACAAGAAAAGTAGGCAGTGGGTTCAGATCAGATGTGGAATTTCTCATAGAAAAGAAAAAGTCTTTTCAGAACGGCGTTCAAAGCTTTCCATCGACTCTTACTAATACAGTGGGTCACTGGAGACAGTAACGCAACATTCCTAAGGAAGAGTCATTAACCTTGAGAACATTACGAATGTCAAAGGTCCTGCTAGACGTGAGAATTCAGTCTGAATAATATCAATTTTTTTCTTCAAAATAACTTGGAAAGTCTTCTGCTCTCTGAGCCAATAGGCACTTCAGCTTTTATACTTGGTAACTGAGACACAGTTTTAAAAAGTTGCTTGGCAGGATTGACTGCCTGGCCTAACTGATGTATGGTAGTAGCACACTTAGACCTCTTCATTTCTAATTTACATAAAGATTTATTCTGATCAGACATGGTTTTTCTCCATAATGTTGTACCGGCCTTCGTAATAATCTTAGTCCAGGATGACACCGCTTCCGATGAACACGAGACTTATTTAGATGTTTAAGAGTGGGCGACTTTACCGAAAGTGGATCTTATTTATTTATTTAACACTTTTTTATACCGATATTAGTAGCTACATCATATCGGTTTACAGCAGAACTGAAGGTAGAAATTACATTAAACGGGTGCAGAGAAGGGATTAAATAGGAACAAAGATATAGCATGGAACTGGCAAACAAGAAGAACAGGCTGCTTGCAATCACAAAACAAGGAAACAAGATAAAACATCTTAACGTAACTTAAAAGAGATTTCTGCTGCTGAACCTGAGAAGTGGGAGATGGATCACTGAAATTAGGGGGAAACCGTTGCAATTCAGTCATCAGGTTTTCCAAGTCAATATCTCTGAGGTTCCAGCATCTCTTCCTGAAACGACTATTTAATTTCACAATTTTCTGACATCGTACCAAAAAAACCCCCAAAAAACTAAAAAGATAATGACCGGATCAAGAAACGAGACCAGGAGGAAGGCCTCTGCAGAATCTCCATAAATGCTGGAGCAAAACTGAAAGTCCAGCATTTGGCCTTCTGAATGAGTGGATGATCTGACGTGTGGTATGAAATCTAATTCACATGAGCTCCTGGAACAGAATTATCAGCATGCGCGTTAAAGTCACCAGCGATAATTAAATGATCACGTTTTGCAGCACGGTCTAAAACGAATGCAATGGTTTCATTACGAGAAGGTTTAGACCTGGAGGATTATAAACAATGAGAACCCAATAAGGGGGAGTGGAATCAGGCTTAACTTCCAGGATCTTATACCTATTATTAAATATAACAGCTCAGGTAATCACCATCCTAAGTGCTTGTTTCGCTGATACAGAGAAGTTGCAAATCATGCTGTAAAACAATCTCATGGATCAGTACATATTTAGCTACCAGAGAACATACATTAAACAGTCCAACCTTAATTACCTCAGGGAGCTGAGATTCAAGCTTCCTGACAGAAACACGAGGAGGAGAAGTAAGTCCCAGCTGCCTAGCACTAGGATAACACGGGAACAAAACGTTACGTCTGTTAACAGTCTTGCCCCCATTATAACCAGAATCGAAGACACAGCATCAAGCGAACAGAAAAGTGCAAACGAAAGCCAAAGAAAAGATAATCTCTAACCCAGGGCATAAAGCATGACCAGAAGGATGTCAACCGAAGACTTTAGCAGATACAAAGACAAGGCTGAAGGAGCAGGCCCAGGAGCCTTTCTAAGACAGGCAAGAAAAATCAAATATTACCAGACAGCATGTGGCCAGTCATGGGTTGATCCCCTTTCATGAACTTTTCGGGAAAATAAACAAGTAAAAAAACAAAAAACCAGAAGAGTAGGAAGCAGAACGTATTGGGATAAAGGTTGGTCAAGAAGTGGTGGATTCAAAAAAGTCCCAGGGCAGAGGGAGGTTTCCGTTCCCCAAAATGACTCCTGACCCAACAGGTCGAGCAGACGGATAGGAATGCTGCGGAGGCGGCACTCACAGTCCCCTGGGAGGGAGGGAGGGATTCCTGCACACCTAAACCAGGCCCCAGAGGCAGGGCAGACTGTGAAGTCCGGGAGGCGGGGGACATCCCGGCGGGTGAGGTTCTCGTGGTTTGAAAAGCCCAGAAATGAGCAATAGTGAAGCCAGCGGCTGAAATTAAAAATAATAATAATGATAATAATACAATGATGTGACGTAAAAGCAGAACAAATGGCAAGGACCGGCTCCGTCCTGGATGGGAGTTGGAAGACTAGGCCTGGAGCAAGGTGGTAGGAAGCAAAACTGGCAGAATTCCCACGTGCATGGGACAGACAGGGAGGTCCTTAATGAGAGGAGGGAAAAGAGCAGCGATGGAGCGAGAGGCCAGCTGCAAGCAGATGGTGGAGCAAGCGGTCCTTTTCCGCTGAGGCCTGTTGTCTCTGACATCCCCCTGGTTCAGGGTGGAAGCTTAGCAGGATCCCACGGATCCTCCTACCTCTTGGACAGCGAGGAGCCAGCAGCCAGGCCTCACGGGGGGGGGGGCCTGCGCTGTGCGATCCAGGAGCTGAGCTCACAGTCTGAGGACCCCGCCCCCCCTCCCGAAACAAAGCCTGGGAGGTGAAAGAACAGAAACAGCACCATGCGCTACAAATATGAAACAATACACGACAAGGCTTTGTGAGATGGATTTGTTTATTTCTTAATCTTGCGGGTGAAGCCAAAAGAAAGCTATTTCCGAGCTGGAAACAGCCACAGATTCGTTTTTTTAAATGGCTCGTTTACAGCAAACTGACGGAGCTCTCTAGAAAGGCAACTCGTAGGCCCCGCTGGGCCCAGTGCTGGCTCCAGGCTGCCAGGTAGCTGCTCCCACTCCCAGCTCTGTCTCCTGCTCCTGGCCTGGCTTTGGAGGTGCCCTTTTCAGTGACTCCCGGCGGTCAGCTAATGCCCTGGCGTGGCCACATGACAGACAGGGAAGGGGCTCTCTCCTCCTCTCTAGCTACTGAATTAGTCATACGCCGCCTGGGCCTCTGGAAGGCAGCCCGAAGCAGCAGTATTTGGAAGGAAATATGGGGGCCAGAGAGAAAACTGCTAGAGGCTGGGATCATGCACGGTGCCCGCCCGTGAGAGCAAGAAGGCTCTGACATGGAAAAATGATTCTGGCACTTATTTGCTGGTGACAATGACTGAGGATGTGTCGCGCCTCTGAAGATTATTCCCATCCCCCCCAGCCCCTGGCTCTGTCCAACGCACCTGCTGTTAGCCACCAAGCACCGAGACTCTCTTGTCGTGGATTTTCTGCTAGATAAGAGGGGTGCATGGGAGCAGATCATGTGGGTGACGCCACTGAAGTAATTTAGGCTGTGGTTAGGAAGGTGCCACCTGGGTAGGGGGGAGAAGTCAAACCTGACGTACAAAATGATCAGCTTTTGACTCTGCTCGGGAGCTGCGCGCGAGGGCGGGCTCAGCAGCCCACGGTCACGTCTGGTTCACCGCACGAGAAGTGAGATACTGAGGTACTGCTGGCCGTGCCCCTTCTCAGTGCCGCTTGCCAGGGGTAAAGGTGGCTCCCCCAAAGCTGTCCTCGGCACCCCACAGGACATCCAGCGTTCAAGAGATTCACAATGAATACGACTGACGTTGCAGACCCCGTACATGCAAATTTACCTCATGCATATTCATTATGGATGTCCTGAAAACCCAAACTGCCCGCGGGATGGTCTGGGAAACAGGATGACCAGGCGAACTGGCTCCAGGTTTTCAGGATGGCCAACCAGCGGGACCAGCAGGGTCGTCCTCCCCAAGCCTTTCTGAGAATCATGGAATTGAAAACTGCACACAGCTGGCACATCTGGATTATTTCTGGGCGACCCTGCACAGGAGATGTCATCCTGCACGGAGGCACTGGTGTCCTCGTTCAAATCGTGCATCCCAAAGCAGGACCATCTGCTCCAAAGTCCTCCCCCACGCAGGTACCTGGGTCGGTACTTTAGGTATAGAACGAGACGGCAGTGCCCATTACCTCAGAGAGCGCCTGGGGTCTACGGCTTTGTACCGGGAAGTTGGGCAGACCAGATGTACAGGGATGGTCCTTATGCTCCGGCACAGCCTACGTCTCTTATCCGCTGATTTCTGTCTTCTGATAGGACTGCAGCTCAGAAAACAGAAGGCTTTCTCTGCCACAACCCTATGGCAGTGCTCCCCAGCTCCGGTCCCCCCAACAGGTCTGCCGGTCAGGGAAAGCAACTCATGCAAATGAACCTAAATAAGAGGCCACTCCTAGGCAGATCTATGCCAGGAAGGCTATGCCCTGTTGTGGGTCCAGGCCAGGAACCAGCAGCTCCCTTCCACGTGGACAGCCTGCTAGGTCTGCGGGACTGGGAGGCGGCAATTCTCAAACTGGCTTTGGGCCCTGGTGCGGGGGAGGGGGAGGACAGGGAAGAGCAGCAGGAGGACCTGCAGGTAGGTCCTGAGATAAAAGCACTGTCAGGCAGCTCAGCAGTAACAGAAAGCAGACAGAGCTGGGTGGAAGGCCGCGCTTTGGGTTTGAAGCCGTTTTAGGTTGTGCTGGGCTCCGTAACGTTGTTGGCGGTAATAGTGGTGCAGGCTGGAAACTGCGTGAAAGCAGAGCTGTAAAGGCAGCAGTCACCTAGGAAACCTTACAGCCTGCGCAGGCCCGCGCTCGCCTAGCGCTACTGATCTCTTCCGCAGCACAGCTAGCATGGGAGGGAGGGGGGCTTAAACGCTGGGGGTGTCTGCATGGGAACAGCTGCTTAGAGTGGCACCGGAAACTGTGAGGTGGGCTCGGGAAACCACAGAGAGAGTCCACAGGCGAAAGGAAGGGGGCTGAGAGGTAAGTGAACTCTTTAAGATGGAGAGGTGGAAGGGGTTGGGAGGTAAGTGAACTCTTTAAGATGGAGAGCTGGACGTAGGTGTTTTTCAGCCGTGATCAGCTATGGCTTCTCCTCTACAAAATTCCTGAACCACGTAGGTGGTCAAATGTGTGGAGATATTTTGCTCTCTGCAATTTTAACTCGTGCAGTTTCTGCAGAGGCTGGGCATGGCCCTATTCTACAATCCAGCACCCACCCTGGGACACGCCAGCAGCACGGCAGACAGGTTTCTCATGGAGGAGCACCAGTCCGTCACATTCCCCCCTCAATCCAACTCACATCCCCCGCGACTTCGTCGGTTAGATCTGAGCAGACCCCAAGGAATGGCCACACCGACTCCCTTTACTCTCTAAAGCAAGACAAAAGTTCAAGGTTTCAGCTCACATCTGATAGGACCATCTTGTCTCAGCTCCACAGAAACGAGTTTCCTGATGGCCCAGGAAAGGTTTTCCATGTCAAGCAGCAGTGCAAGCAAAGGAAACATTCAAGAGAATCAATAATAGTCCCCTTTGCATTGTTATGTTGTTTTCTGAGCAGATGTCAGTTATTTGAGCTTGAAAATGTTCACCAGGGCTGCTGCTGGGCTGTTCATCATCAGCACTTCAGCAGGGGTCTCACTGATACACATAAAGCACGAATACTGCACAGACAGCTGAAGAGCCCGTTCTTCCTCAAAGCCCCACGCAGGCATCACGCTGAGACGCATGAAACACGAATACAGCACGGACGCCTGGACCGCGGACTCAAGGGAGAAGATTTTTTTTAAATTGAGACGTTGGCCGGAACAAAAGGGTGCACAATTTTCTTTTTAACTATGAAAATATCAAAAGTAAAGCGCGCGAGCAGCACAGAGAAAGCAGAGGCGCCCCCATAAGCGAGCTGCATGAATTATGCGACGTATCCAATCGTTGGAACTGTCCTCGGCCCCTCTAAATAACCAGGCAGGGCAGGGAAGGCGTGCGCAGAGCGCCTTTCCATCCCCCAGTTTCTCTTCTGAGGCAGCTCCGAAATCTCAGCAGGGCGTTTCCTTCAGGGCGTTTCCCGAACTTTCTCACCTGAGAAAGGGGATGAAACGGGCACAGATGTGGGCTGCGCCGGGCGGGTGCATCTCCTTGGGTGGCTCCGGCAGGGGACACTGGCAGGGGCTCCCATTTTTCCCAGAACCCATTGCTCTACGCGGGTCTTGCGTGTCCCAAACCCAAAAGGAAGTTTACGGATGTTAAATATCGGGGACTGTAACCGTGTGGCAAAGGATTCTTTGTCGGTGAAAATAAATTTGTGGCTGGGGGGGGGGGGGGTGAGAGTCGGTCAATAGCGGGATTGTCAGAAGGCACCCGAGAGGCGAGGCTCGTCAGGAAATTACAAAAGTCACGGGAGAGGAGGCGGCGTCCTGCTGTGGCACGGTAACGGGTCGAAAGGTAGGAAACGGAGAGCGGTCTTCCCACCAGAGTGCCCCGGGGCTGTGTACTGGGACCGGGGCTCAACATATTCACCAGTGATCTGGAAGTGATCAAATCCGCACGAGACCATGCAAAGTCATGAAAAGACAAGCTGGCTGCGAGGAGCGGCAGAAGGACCTTGCGAGACTGCAGAACCGGGCATCTAAACAATGCGGAAACAAGCAAACCGAGGCACACAGGAAAAACAATAATCTTATCCATGTATACACAGTTCTTACCCACGTTCTTGTAAGTAGCATCCATAAATACAGCTGAACGCTCCTCCACAGAAAGTCTTAGCATCTCTGTAGGGTGATTCTTAACCAGAGATCCCTTTGGTTGGTACTGGGTGGTTCCTACCTCAGATGTCCCCTCGTACCTTAACTCCTTGAAACTGTCTATTCTCCTCTTCTCCCTCTCCCCTCCCTCCGTACCCTTTGCATTCTCCTTCGAGTGCCAGCTGCAATACTGATCCAATCCACCTTCTTTCCAGGCTACAGCCTCCTTGCCCACTGCTCAAGGCCTCACTTCTGACGTCAGCGAGGACTTAGGGATTTGCTCCCCTTGGAAAGAAACCTCAGGAGTGAGATTTACTCCCTTAGACCAAGGCAAACTCACCACTCCAGATGCTGCAACAGCAGCAAGAAGTTGCGGTGGACCTCCAAGTCTGCCACCGCAAGGGCAACCCGTGTGTCATGGTTTCACCTGCCGGGCAGCCTCACTGTGCCCTGATTCTACCTGCTATGATGCCTCCCCACCAGCAGAGGCCCCCAGCAAGCACTGCTCCCAGCCACCCGAGCCACCTCCTCCCTGACCACCTGACTCAGCGGTTCCTGCACTACTTAAGTCAGCCTGTCCAGGCCTTCGATGCCTCTTCATCGAGTCACCTTGATCTCACTTTCCTGCCTTGCAGCCTATCCAGGCCTCCTGTCTTACCCTGTGGCCTCCTGTCTCACACTATGGCCTCCTTGACTTGCTCTCTGGCATCTCAGGCCTCCTTGTCAGGCCTGGAGTGACTGGGTGTGCATACCATGCATTTGCACAGGGTGGCATACCCAGGGGGTGGCAGGAGCAGCAGAAGAGGCCGCAGGGCCGCCAGCGGAGCCAAACCTGCCAGCGGCTGAAGAGGAAGTGAGGCTGCCAGCAAAGTTCAGCCCGCCAGCGGCTGAAGAGGAAATACCACGCCACCGCAGTGTTCCTTGCAAATACATTGTGCGTGTCCCTGCTGACGTTTCCCGCTTCAGCGCCAACTTCCCGCGGGCCCGTGTTCTAGCTCATCCTGCCAGGCCCAAAGAGAACAGGAGGCCGTGTATGTGTGTGTCTAAGTCTATGTGAGAGCTTTGATTGTGTTATGTCTGTGTACGAGCTTCAGTGTATGTGGCTGTGTGACAGCCTGTATGTATGTGTGTGGCTGTGTGAGAGCCTGTATGTATGTGTGAGAGCATGTGTGCTTGTGTGAGTGTCAGTGTATATGCACCTGTGAGAGCCTATGTATCTCATATACACTCTCACAGACACACACACACGCACACACAAATTATGTGTCTGAGGGAGAGAGGGAATATGTGTGAGAGAATCAATGTGTGTGTGTGTGAGAATCAATTGTGTGTGTGTGTGAGTGAGAGTGTGTGTGTGTGAGAGAGACAGGAGATAAATTTTGTGCGGCCCTATCTCCCCAAATCCACAAAAATCTCAGGGTGATGAAATCAAAAGATTCCAGGAATTGTTTTAATCATTGGGTATAATTTGATGTTTTTACTATTTGAAATATTTTGGGGTTTTTTGGGAAATTTTAAAACATTTTTTAATTATTGGATTTTTTGAAATATTGTATTGGTGTATGGGAAATTTTTGATATTCTATTCATTAACTGGATTGAAATATTTATTCTTTTTATGGATATGATTTTACTATTATTATGTTTTATATTTCTCCATTTTATTTAATGTTTTATGAAGAATGGCTATGTTTTTGTTTTCCATTGTTGCTCTGCATGTAGAGGCTGGCTTGTTGTGGGTTCCAGTTCAGTTCTTCTCAGCACGTTTCTGTTTATACTTTCTCATCTCTTTATTCTGCATTTGGTCAGGGTCTGTCTGTTTTCTGCATGTGTGACCGAGGTGAGCTATTTTGCTGGATGTAGTTTCTGTGTAGGGATCTATAGCAGCCTGGCAGGTTCTGTTTTCCCAATAGGAGGAGTATTGGTGTTCTAGGGCCTGGTGTAATATTTGCAGTGTTGCCTTTTCATAGATAAGGTTGCTACTGTTTGAGTGCTTGTAGTTAGGATTGTTTTGGTATGGGAGGTTTACTATATTGTAATGGTAATTACGTTTATTTATGGCTTTCTGAGGTGCCATATAAGTTCCATAGGAGTTCCAAGTGTCTTTTTTGGCACCACAGCAGTGCATGTAAATATAATATATATGTTGTTAGTGATATTTTGTCTCAGAAGACTGTATGTGTGAATGTTCTTTTTCATGTAAAATTTGTTACAAGTGCATAATTAAATTTTGTGTGGCTATAGAGGGTGTGGGAGTGTGTGGAATGGTGTGTGTGTGCGAGGTTGTAAGGTTTCCCTAGGGTATGTAACACCCTTCTCTTGACCAGGAGTTCTGTGGAGGAGTGGATGGGTGTCAGTTTCTAAAAATGTAGACTGCTGGAGGGAGCTGGGCTTTGTATGATGGGCCTGGGCCACAGACTGAATGAATCGTGAGGAGGGGGGACAGCACAGTAACTGTTTGCACAGGGCAGCAACAAAGCTAGCACCGGCCCTGCTCCTTGCCTTGCTCTCTGGTCCCCTTACCTTACGGCCTTCGGGCCTGTTAGGTTCTGATACCCAGCCTTGGGCCCTGTTGGGCTTCCCTGTTCATTGTTGTCTGTTCTGTCTAGTCCAGTTCTGTCCCTATCTAGTCCAGTCCTTGTTCTGACTTGCGCCACCCTGTACAGTGCCATGTCTATTCCCCTGGTCTTGCCCATGTCCCAGTCCCAAGCCTGAGGCGGTGTTCAGCCTTGTCTATCTCCAGCTCCTGCCATGCCCTCAGTATCAGCTTAACCTCCAGCCTTCTCTATATCAAGCTCCTGCCTAGCCCAATTTGCAGCCAAGCCCAACCATGATGTTTGCCAGGAGACAAGCCCTACCAGCCCCCAGAACCCCAGGGGGGAGGGGGTTGGCTAGGCAGAAGACCAGCATTTGTCCAGCCCTGCAGTCCTGCACAACCCCTGTGGGGGTGTAACTTGTATCCAGCCTGGCACCCCATGACACTGTGGGACACCACCTGCAAGTCACTGCAGGAGGACGGTCATCTTTCTCCAGCTCCTTCTCCTGTAATTCCATTACAGTCTTTCTAGAAACTTCTAGACTATTACATAAAACCCAAGCCTGAACCACTTCCTATGGAAGTTCCTTAGTGAATGGTTTAGCCCATTCTCTATGCTGCCCTTTCCAATATGTCCTCCACTGGGAGAAAAACTAAACCCTGTAAGGATCCTTTAGTTCCTTATGCAAATCTCAGATTTGGATAACACCAATTCAATGACACACATCGGACCATAAACCTTGTCAATATAATGTCACTAGAACCCAATATGATGACTTTAAGGACACTCAGAAAACTTTCTATATAAAGGCTGGCAATATCAGGGCCATCGTGGCTCTCATTTCTGTCCCTTAAACCTGTTGGTAAGAAAAAACCTTCAAAGGTGAAGTAATTCCGTGTTAAAGCAAGATCTACAAGATCCAAAAAGAATGCTACAAGGACACGTACCGGCTAAAATCTCTTTCCTGCTGAGGGATATTCATATACGGTATCCAGGTTTACAGAAAAATATTATCAATGCCCTGCAAGCCTTCTAGAAAATAAATCATATTGGAAAACAGGATACAAAGGTTCTAAAATGGAGCCCCTTCCTGATATTGTAGGCCTACCTGAGGAGTTTTCAAGAGTTTTATGGATCCAACAATTCTTGTTCTTTATGGATTAAAAAACCAAATCTCATTCCCTCTAGCCATCATCCATTTAATCTTAACAGGCAGAGTCTTTGTTCAATCTATTACAATATGTAATGTCAAAATTGTTCTTCGTTGGAAGCAGGTCAACTCTTGGTTGGATTAGAACCCAAGTGGAAGTAACCTGAAGGGGAATATTACCTTGGTCTCGGTTTGACAGCCTATCCAGGACTTGCAGAGGGATCTTCTCAAAGATGCTGTTTATTTGTTCAAAGTGAAAAACTAAGTAACAATCATAAAAACATGATCTACACGAAGAAGGACAAGAAGACAGAAGAGGTGAGCTGCATGCCTCTAGCAATCAGTCCACAACTAACTTAGGCAACTGTGCGGCTTCATTATATTCCTTCTATGCCTGAATGGAAGGCCAGTTGAAACAAGTGGGTTTTGAGCAGCTTTCCAAAGGTCCTGGTGCAACTTAACAGGTGCAGTTCCTCCGCAACTAAACTAGCTGTGGATCCTCAGGTGAACTCTTTGTCATTTCAAAGAAATGAGTCAAGAACCGAGCAGGTTCTTGTCAATTCTCAGACGGTGAGAGAAGGGGATGCTTTTACAGGGGCGATGGTTAAACAGATCGAGACTTCTTCAGAACTTGGCGTAGCAGTCTTCCACGTTTTTTCTAATATGCCTGGGCTGGAGTTATTTAACGATTATTTAGTCATTTTTCTCCGCGAGCCTCTCCCACTCTTTCTTAAGGCAATTTCTGGCTCTGTAATGCACGAGTTTGAGACGTTGACCACTAGGACAGAGTCAGAAGGAACTCTTTTGCTATCTCTTGTCATAAAAATAAAAAATGTGATATGAATTCTCTTTTGAGACCTTAATAAAGAATCTCTGGGCCCCGGATCAGGAGTTTCTCATACAACTCAACTCAATGCGGAATGCAGTACAACAGAAAGGGGCAGCCCTTGCCCTTAAATACCCCACTAGGCGTACACAAGAATTACCAAGATATATTTGGGGATCCTAAAGAATTGTCCAATTTTCTTGCTGTACCTTCTGGACCTGCGAAACTCGGTTCCGTTTTGTCTGAAGAAAGGGATTCATTTTCCTGAAGGGCAGTGGGTTTGAGGTTGGGACTTCCTGCTGCCCTCTTATCTTTGCCTATTTTAAAGTCTGCCTGCATCTGTCCTGCCTCGCTGAGGGTGAGGCAGCTCCACCCTATGTCCCTAGTCATTAATGCTCTAGATTGTATTTTGATGCATTATTTTGTGAGCTATTGCCATCGTCCTATGTTCATGTTTTGCAGACTGCTTGGGTTGGACTATGTGCAACGAAGGTCCTTTACAAACAGGACAGAATGAGAAGGTCCCAGGAAGCTCAGTGGTAAACTATTTAATTCCGTCTCTTATTCCAAGCAGATCTCAGGGGGAAGCCTTCTAAACACAGTCAGAGCTTGAAATTAAAAAAAGCAGAATGAAGAGCACTAGATAAGGACATGTTGCACTGGTGCAGGTACATATCCGGAAGCACCCAGGGAGCAGGGTATCAAAGAAGCAATATCTCAGTGCTCTTAAGGAGAGAGAAAAACAGCTTTACTCATCCTGGACTCATCCTGGATGCATATTTTCAGGCCAGGCTGATCCAGTCCTGGTTTAGCCCCATGCATGCATGGATTTATATTCCTTAGGAGACATCCGAAGGATGCACGAGTTTCTGCATGCAACTGGGTAAGGCCAGGACTACAGAAAGCTGCATTGAAAGAAACCTGGAGTCAGTTGGTTGTGCAGCCTTGGAGACTGGGAATCTGCAAATGCAAGCTTCAGCCAGAGGGACTGTGGAAATGCAGAAAGCAGAGGAGGATGTGCCCGCCCTGCAGGTAATGTCAGTAGAAGAGAAAACGCCTTTGTAACACACTGCTGCTTTCCCTGCCCGCCTACTCAAGAGCTGTAATCTTCCAAGATTTCTGACTGCTACTGCAGCCAAATAGGATGTGCCTGTGTGGCCGGCTGACCCCAGGAGATCGGGGCCACTTCTCCTCCCAGGCAGTAAACACAGGGAGCCCGGCTAGAGCAGAGCACCAGGGCTTTCCTTTTTCCTGACCTTAGAGGGGCTCCACACGTCATGATCTCTCTCTCAGTTGCTATCCAGCCTCGCAAAACAAAAACAAGAGAGATTGCCCATGTCATGGGCCTGAAGCCAGCAGACTGACAAGAGAAGCACATGTGAATCCATGCATACATACATGTGCACCTGGTACCAGTACCATGAATGCACGCACACACACACACACAAAAGCACTTCAGTCCAATATGTTACACACAGCCAGGCATGACCCTAGAACAACACAGCGGGAGATTCCCCCACACCACCTGTTATGCACACACACACACGTTTGTGCATCCTCATCCTTATGAACTGTTACACACATACAGTTATGCTCGGGCACACCCAAGCATAGTCAGACAGAAACACCCCCCATGCCGAGCCAGGATTTCAGCAAGTGCCCAACGATTAGGCACGAGATAAAAATGTGCACAGATTGGAGACTTGGAATATGCAAATTTCTCTCCTGCATAGTCAGGGTGGACATCCTGAATTCCTAAATGGCCGTGGGGTCACCAGGACGGCTTTGGGATGCCCCGCAAGATGGCACTCGCTTGCAAGGGCCCTGTTCAGAAATGCACCCCTGCCAAGCGCTTTCATCCCTGTGTTATTTCTGTAGGAGCCACAGTAGAGCAGTTGTGGGTCTGGAGTGTCCCCCCTATGGAAGCCAGCGACAAATACCGTTGTGTAACCTTTGCGTGGAACACAGATTTCAGGGCCTTCTAGCTTATCCTTTTAAGATGAAGGGCTCTGGCCTGGGATCCCTAAGATGGTTACAACACGTAGGTAACATCTGCACTTTTGTTTCCATCCGCAAATCCAGCTGTCAAAACCCCCACTCACTACAGAGACAATTAAAAGAGAAATTCACAAAAGACCAACAGTGAATGCCAGTGCCTCAAGGAGTGGTGCGCTCCCAAAATGTTTGTTCAAAAACGCGGGGACTGCTTAGCGCCCTCGCATAAAAGTCCCGTGCCAACGAGGGCATTAAGGAGCTCTCCCCAATGCGGAGAGGTGTGCTGGCCTAACCCGGAAGGAGTCATTTCCCAGTGCTGCTGCACTGGCACTGAAAACCCTTTAAAAACAGGAAAAAAAAAGCCATCGGGATTTCTCAGGCTAAGCCAGCTAAGCACGCTCTCCTCCCAGCTCCGTATCGGGCGATTGTCTGTGCGATAACATCCCCCACCCGCCCCTTTTCCTAAGTTAAAATGTGTGTTCGGCCTCTGCCAAATGCACATTTTACAGTCAACGCGCTATGCATTTGCATAGCATTAGCTTACTGCATTGGGAGTTTTTAAAAAAATGTAATCTGAGCGCTAAAACCGTGCACTGAAAACCAGCACACAGAGTGCACTGTTTAACCCGCAGCTGGACGCGGGTCGAGTAGGCGCTACCTAATCCCCTTATGCAATAAGGGGATTAGGTAGCGCCTACACGTTAATGAGGCTATTAGTTAATCACCCGAAATGCAAAAAAAAAAAAAAAAGTGCGTCTAAAAACGCACGGTTCTACGTAGCTGATGTGTATTTATGGCTTCTTATAATGTTATTGCTGTTTTTAATTTAACAGCTTTGATTTGATCCTGTTCAAAGGTGGTGGATTACGTCCAATAAATAAATAGTATCCATTCAAAGCAAAAGGACGGATGGTGGATGCGCGGAAAAGCATCCTGGTGAAGGGGGAGGGAGGGGAGGGCAAAACTGATAACGGGAGCCATAGGGAGGCGAAAGGAAGGCCGGAGATAACAAAAGGGAAAGGGTCCGGTAGCCACTCTCCATCCTCATATTCTGTCCGTCTGCGCCACCACACCCTTAACGCCATGGATTGAAACCTGATTGGAAGCTCTGTGGCGCGGGGCACTTCCTTACCTCTTTTTAAATATCCATATCTTGCACAGGATAACGGGGCCAGCCCATAGGTCTGCCTTTGGCGCCCCCTCCTGGTTCGAGAGCTGCCAGCTCGGTAACTGTTCCTGCAGCCTCCCACACTCCTCCAAGCGGCAGCTCACCGAAACTGCATTTGCCATTGGCGCCGGTTGCGGTCACCCCAGAAGGACCCTGATTCCCGGAGAACCTCGTCCCACCAGGGCAAGCACAGCCTCGCCTTCAGGCTGGTTTTACTTCCAAGAGTGGCCGATGCGGAACTGCACGCATAGGAGGGAACATCTGGAGTCGTCTCCAGTCCTAGGGGTCTGAACGTGACTGGAGACTAATTCTTTTAATCCAGGATGAAGGGAACGGGGAGTGAAACCAGACTAGGTAACAGGGACGCGAGGACTGGATTCCCTTAAGTCACGAGTAGATTTGACGTGGGACGACAGCGTGGCAGCCATGAGATACCCGGGTACTGCCAACGTGAAGCGTGTTACCCATAGTGTCCGCCGAAGGGACTCTGCAGGGCAGGAGGAAGACGAACATGCTGGGGGGCTTCGGTACATTTGGGATCATGGGTCTCCTTGTCTGTGAATGTCTCCCATTCGTGGACGAGTCTGTGCACGTGGGACACTGTCTGTCTTCGAAAGGACTTGAAGCATCAGGCACTGAAAACATCTCACAAGCGCACATTATCAGGCAGCGAACAGCCGACTGCCCCCCAGAACATTCAACATGAAACAAACGAAGAAAAACGTTTAGTGGCCCAGTGACAACTTGCAGTAAATCATTAGCCTTAATGCACGCTGGGCAAAAGATAGGCTCAGGGCAACCAAAGTGCCCTCTGCGTTTCACCAACGCTTCGGCCTGCCTTGTGAATTCGTTATTTTATGTCATCTTCCCTCTTTTTCGAGACTGGACAAGCTCTGGAGGAAAACGTTGCTTTAAAAGCCCTTTGCAATGTCCGGCCGTTTGCCTCTTTTTTTTTTTTCTCGCGGCATTTGATAGCCCTTGCCCCCAGCCCACCCTCCTCTGGGGCCCATCACGTCGCAGGCGTCCCGATGGCGATCTGCAAGTGGTCGGAAACCCTCGGAGAGCAGTCCCGGCAGGGAAACACGTTAAACAGGGAGTCATCCAGCTTCCAAGGGTGAACGGGCACACGCGAGCTGCTTTGATGGTTTGCTGTTGGGTTGTGTTAGTGACACTGGGCCTTTCCCCTCACTGTATGACAACCCTCATTGACTGCTTAAAAGCTTTGCTTGTGTACTCACTCCCCCCTTTACCGAGGAAGCAGAAAGATCCTCTCTTTATGACCGTGTAAATGCTAGAAACAGTATATGGACTGTCTGCCGGGATGATCGCAATAAAATCTATTTTATTTTAGAGAAGTTTACTGCTGAAACACCATCCAGAGTGCGGAGATCGACCTGTCAGAGACCAGGAGCACATACGCCAAGGGCCTAGAAGTGAATCTTCCACCCCCCCCCCCCCCTGCTCGGAAGCAGACCTACACCCGGTAACACCCCCTCCCCCACCACACACACTTCACAGTCAGGACATCTGAGAGGCGGGGGCAACACTGACGAGAGCTACAAGCAACTTCTATACAGGTAGCTCACCTCCCCCCCTCCAGTGCAAGCATGCTTGCTCGCTCCGACCCCTGCACCCGCTGCCACTGCCCTACAAAACCCTCCAACCGCAGCTTTCAACCCCCAGTGTCCACCGCCGTGTGCCTGTTACCCCCCCACACACACCGGATCCCAGCTCCATCCCCCTTCACCGCCGTGCGTCTGCAACCCCCCCCCCCCCCCAGTAACTCCCCAGCCTGCTTGCAAGCCGCTACTCTGGGAGGTTTGCCCTATCCCTGCCTCTCCGTGCTTGCCGCTTTAAAAGCCTTCTGCCGCGGTCAGGTGGCAGTAACTGGGGGTTTGATCGCACTCTTCTGGCAAATGCCCTTCGCTTGGGCTGTCATGTATGAAATTAAGATTACTGGGGACTCGTCCAGGACGCAGAGGGTCAGAGCGAGGAGAACAAATGTATAAATCAAGCCAGACAGCTGGTCACTGATTAGTGGAGATTTAAAAGTAGACAACCTGGAAACATTCCAACAGGAAAAGTACATTACAAGTTCAAGCATTTATTAACGTCAAACTTTAAAAAATAAATTCCTACAGACAGGGTACTTTTTTATTTCTGTTCCATAAAACGTACAGCAAGTTCTAGTTTAGGAATAATACCCCGCAATCTCACGACACTTAACTGGGGGGAGAGAGATAGTGGGGCAGGCCTTTGGGTCAGTCACGCGTTCCATAGGGATGGCCAACTCCGGTCCTCGAGACAGATTTGCATACATGTAAATCTCTCTCATGCATCTTCAATGTGGATAATCCTGAAATAACGGGCCTGTTTGTGGCGCCTGAGGACTGGAGTTGGCCACCTCGGGCTTAGCTGCTAGCCACTGATTCTGGAGATGCCGGTGCCCCGTCCAGCTGTCGGTAGACCGCAGGGCAGCTTTGGAAGGTTAACCTGGGCGGTCAGCTTGGATCCCCGTTATGTGTGCTGGGCTGGGCTGGGCGAGGTTGGGATTTGGGCACGGAGAAGGAAGACATGGCCGACTCGCAGGGGACAGATGTGCCCAGTGCAAAAAAGTGCCAGGCGCACCGAGGTCAACTCATCGAGGTCACAGATGCAGCAAACTGCTAGTCCCAGTCTGGGCCCAGGATTTCCCCATTTAAAATACTGGGGCGTTTACACCGATAAACATGGAGCAACGTTTCTGGAGGAGAAGGTTTGGTGCCCCTCTCAGGAAGCACCTGTTGGCCTGGGGTTAGTGGGCTCTAACAGGGGAGGTCAGAAGCGGGTGCCTGGATCCTGCGTCGGTGGAGAGGAGGTGGTCACACGAAAGGCTTAATGACCGGGAAATATGCAGAGAAAAGTACAAAAGATTTCCCCCAGGCTGAGCGATGGCGCGAGCCTCCTTCTCAGGACAGGAGTTGGTCCTTCAGCAGCTGACGGCTGTCACCGCCCTGCCCTGGGCTCCTCGCCTGGAAGGGCTGCCTCCTTACGCACAGGCACTTCCCTCTGGTGCAGGGGGAACGCCTTCCTGCAATCAGGCTGTGCCTGTGCTTCCCATCCTGTTTCCTGACCTCCGAGCACTCGGGTGATTTCCCTCAATGTGAAGCGAAGCCTTCTTCCCCTGACCACCCTCTCGCTCCCCTCCGGCGTGTGCGCGCCTCTGCTCTCTCAATGCCGCAAGACAGACCTGCAGAGAGGAGCCATTCAGACAGGGGCCCACGCAAAATGGCCAACCTGAGAAGTCAGTACTGCTAATATAAAGCTCACGTCTAGATTTTTTAATGAAAAAAACCCCAAACTATTATATTAATCCTTTCAACTTAAAAACAAACACTATTTCATATGGGTCACAGCGAACATTAGCTTACTTCTGAGGTTATTACCAATGAGTTCTTGTTAGGTTTCAGTCATTCCGAGTCCCTTATTCCAGCTCATTCTTGGAAGAGTTAGAACATAAGAACATAAGAAAATGCCATACTGGGTCAGACCAAGGGTCCATCAAGCCCAGCATCCTGTTTCCAACAGTGGCCAATCCAGGCCATAAGAACCTGGCAATTACCCAAACACCAAGAAGATCCCATGCTACTGATGCAATTAATAGCAGTGGCTATTCTCTAAGTAAACTTGATTAATAGCAGTTAATGGACTTCTCCTCCAAGAACTTATCCAAACCTTTTTTGAATCCAGCTACACTGACTGCACTAAGCACCATAGCAAGCAACAGCCGGCAAAGAAGATGGTCTGGCAGCCCACAGCTAGGTGAGTCTACTCACTAGATAAGCAAGGACGTTCAGCCCAGAACTGTTTCATTAAAATCTCTTAGTCATTGATATAAATAGTGTTAAAAATGTCCTGAAACAATGTGGTCTCTAAGTTCAGAATGATGACAAATCCCCTTGCCCTGATGACTACCTCTTGAAAAAAGGATCAAAGCAAGAGCAACAATTTAAAATACAGCACCCAGAGCTATAATAAACAGCAGGGCTTAATTTGTAGACAAAAAAAAAGTGGAACTATGGAGAGGGTGAAGGATACCAGGATCAGAGCCAAGTGTGTCCTCTCTAAGGGTCGGGGCCATGAGCAGGTGTGAACTCTCTCCCAAACCCACTCTTCCACCAGTGCTCAATGAAATGAAGAGACTGAATTAGCACACGTTTGAAACTCCTGAGCAGGCATGCCACTAATCAAGGCCAAGGTTGAGGTCTTGATGGTTGGTGTTACTGCCCTGATAAGAACCTCCCTCAAGGTATACTTCCTGCCTCAGTGTGAAGTCTCCTCTCTGTCTCTGGTCACTTGTTCTTCTGCTCTTGCCTGTATTACCTTACTCTTTGTCCTTGGACCTTTCCCTGTTTAACCTTGCCCTTCTGTGTGTAGCTCCTGCCCTGTTTAGGCCTTCTAACCTGTCTGCCTTGCTTTGTCTTGTCTCGCCTGTGCTCCTTGCCTTGTTTGGGTCTGTCCTGTCCACCTGTAATCTGTGCCTTGTTCTGTCCTGTCTAGGCCCTCCAGTGACCTTCCATGTCTGTATGGTTCCCAGTTCTGCTTCTGTTCCCTCTGGGCCTCCCAGTGACCCTTCTACTCTCTGTGGGCCTCCCAGTAACCCTTCCTGCTCCTCGTGGGTCTTCCAGTGGCCCTCCTGTTCCCTGTGGGCCTCCCAGTGACCCTTCCTGCTCCTCGTGGGTCTTCCAGTGGTCCTCCTGTTCCCTGTGGGCCTCCCAGTGACCCTTCCTGCTCCTCGTGGGTCTTCCAGTAACTCTTACTGTTCCCCTTGGGTCTCTCAGTGGCCCTCTTGTGGCCTGTCTAGGGCTCCCAGTAGCCTAGCTCCCCTGCATGTTCCTCACCCTGTTTTGATCATGCCCTGTCTTTGTTCTTTCCTTGTCTGCCCTGTCTTGCTGGTGCATTCCTTGTTCCTGCGGACCCTGGTTCCTGCCCCAGTGCACCACCCTCCAGAAGTCCTGCCAGCCCTAACTTTAGAGGGCTGAACCCGAAGGGAAGCTGACTGGTCAGGCAGCAGATCTGCACCGGTCCTGCCTGCTTCTGACTCCTGCGTCCCCCTTGCTTGGGGGCATGCCCAAACTGGCAGTGACCCCCAACCTACCAGCCAGTTGGGTTGAGATGATCTTTTTATCAGGCAGGCGAATATTTACAGACACAAACTTTGGGGTCTGCGAAGGTTCATCTTAAAAATGTTCATCAGCCTTTTAAAGATGACTTCCTCACCTATTTGGATTGTTGGTCTTCTTTTAATTAGTTTTCTAATTGTGGGGCAGAGGGATTTACTCCCTTTTTATTGCTTTTTCCCGCTCATGTTACAGCAGCACTTAGGGCTGGTTCGAGCCATCCATCGGAAAGTTAACGTTTGCGACAATCCCCCCATCAGGACCAAACTCGGGGGCCAGGGATAGTAGAGCAGGGATCTGACATCTACCCCACTGAATTGCCCGTATTTAGTTGGTAGATTTATAGCCCTCTAATCCTAAATACTCGCTCTTACCAGATTGCATCTTGCAAATATAATTAATAAACATCCCAGACATTAAAAGAAAGATGAAACATAATAATGACCAGGTCCTAAGAGTTTTCTAAGGCTTCATAAAGGACAGAAAGACAGCAGAAATATACGTTTAACATGAAAGCCAGTGCCCAGGATATGCGTTTATGAAGTAAATTAAAAGAGAGTGGTTCTTTAATTCAAATATTGACATCTGCTTTGGGGATAAGTAGCTCTGCATGGCATCCTTCAGCACGCTCCAAGCCAGCTGCATTAGGACAGGTCTGCTTTTTAGGCTAATATATGGTTTTATTTAATTTAGACTTAGTTCACGGCGGGTTCGAGTCAAGTACAATCGATATTTCCCTTTTCCCAGAGGATCTATAGTCTAAGAACCTGCTTTACTAAGGCTTTTCTCCCATTCTGTGTTTATGGAAATAAATGCTTAGTACAGTGGCTCCCAAACCTGTCCTAGAGGACCCCTTTCAGGATATCCCCAATGAATATGCTTGAGGTAGATTTGCATGCACTGCCTCCCTAGCATGCATATTCATTGGGGATATCCTGAAAACCCGACTGGCTGGGAGTCCCCCCAGGACCTCTGGCTTAGTCCATTGGGTTCTAAGTTTGTATCTGAGGCAGTGGAGGGTGACACGACTTGAGGACTTGATCCCTGGCTTCCCTACATCTCAGCTCACTGCTCTAATCATTAGGCTGCTCCTCCAAATGCACCTGCTTCTAATGTGTGCAGATCATATATAGAAATGTGTGTGTGTGTGTGTGTGTGTGTGTGTGACTGTCTGTTTCTAGACTGTAAGGCACTGTCTCTTACCTGTCTCTGTAAAATGCTGTATATTCATGGCACAGCTATACAAATGGCAATAAATAAGCAATGTTCATTGCACATGTCCTGAAAAACAGGATTTCTTGGCTATTCCTGAGTACAAGAGTTGAAAACACTGGGTTAGCTGATTTTCTCTAACCATTACGGATCTTCTAGGGATTTTGTGCCTCTATAAGTTCCTTTACCTCTCAGCCTGACGGGCCAATGCAATAAGATGCGCGTTAAGACGGGAGCTCGTATCGAGCGCCCATCCCCGGGCACCTGACGCAATACGTAAATGAGGGGCTGCGTAAAATGCTGGGGGAGAACTGTGCGTCCCTAGCGTTCAAATGCATCGGGCGCTCACTACGAGCGTCCGTTTTTATCCCGCTTCTGGCCGATTTCGCGGAGGTTGCTGAAGGCGCCCATAGCTAAGCCTCCATTGCTGTGGGCATCTAAATTGTGCATCCAGAAGAATTTTTTTTTTTTTTTTTTTTAAAGCCAACCTACATTTATTTTTCAACCCCACAAAGCAGTAAATGTAAATGTCACAATGATATGAAGTAGAAGGAACCACAAAGAAACAAATTGTTTCATTTCTCATGAGCCCTTGACTCTTGGATTGACTTAAGGTCATCTCCGGGGCTGAAGTTAAATTTGCCGTGTTAAAAAGTGTGCGTTAGGTGCCCGGCGATTTTCTGCGTCGGGGGAGGTAATTCTAACAGCCTCATCTACCTGGAATTTATATGTCATGGGCACTATCAGCTAGGTGTTTGGATACACGCTAATCTCCTTATTGCATCGGGTGCTAGTCTAGCGCATCCAAGACCTGTGAGCTAGGCTGGGCGCACTTTATTGCATCGGCACCTGAGAACGTCATCTTAATAACCCAAAGAACCCAACGTCTGCCAATTCAAGGGATCCAAACCTGAGCTTCTCCTGTCTGACTGTGAATCTACTAATCCTCAGGCCATTGGGCCATCTCTCCCCTACCAAAACCGTTTCTTCTCCAAGCAAGGTCTTGACTTTTCACAATTCAGGAGAATCAATGCCAACCAGTCTGTTGGAGCCAGGATTTTGTGAGAGCGCTCTGCGGGGTGTATTATAAGAATCTGCCCTGAATTTTATTGTGGTCAGGAGCCATGGTGATACATCCTCATAACAGAGAACCTCAAAGAGACGGTTGAATGGAACAACAAACATTGGCTTGGCCTCCGCACACCAGCGAAGACGAAGGCAGGCCCCTGGGTAAAAATATCTCAATCCCCTGGGCCTGCATGTCAAGGTCTGAAAGCTCTCCGAAGGGAGAACGAATGGGGAAACGGCAAAAAAATCTCAGCAATCCACAAAAGTGCCCAAAGGGAAAACAGTAACTGTCATTCCTGTAGCCAAACCGAAGCGACTACCTATCCCTACATCAGCGGAACTGGCAGTTCTTCCTCAGGTGCCATTAATGCTTGCAAACCCTTCGTGTTTAAAGGTTTTCCTGCTCTAAATATTCATCAGGGACATCTCCTAAAAAGGAAGCGTGATCTGACAAAGCAGGGTGGCTTAGGAAGGAAATGCCAGCCATCTAATGGCCAAGCAGCCTGTTCACGAGCCCCAGGGGCCGCTGCGCTTCCAGCTTCTGAGCCCGTGGGCTCTGTGAGGGGCTTGCAGTACTTGCGGACACCGTATCCAACTTTATTTTATGGAATACTACAGAACATGACCAGGGGGAAAGAGGGATTTTTCCGGAAGCCTAATTAAACCACTGGGCTGAATGTTTGTTGGGGGGGAGGGGGTTCTGTAGGACTGGGGAGAAAAATTGTATTTTTTTTTTAATCAAATGCAGGGGAGTTGGGGGATGTTGTAAGCACTGTCCCCCTCAGGGCAGCATCTGGCAATCGGCCAAACGCAGTAACAGAAGCGGTGCCGAAGGACTCGCTTCTCCTGCTTCTCTATCACTTCAGGCGGCTGAAGGGTTTTAAAGAAAGAGGGAGAGAGAAAAGAAAGCAGAACCCCACATATCAGAGGCAGCAGATGGAGACTGGAAAAGGAGAAAAGGAAATCTCTTAAGAGAGAGAAAAAAAATAATATATATACACAATATATACGCACACACACCAAGGGATGAATAACTGCGTTCGCTTCCTCAGTCAGATCCCTTATGTGGGTTCCTGTCACAACTGTGCCCCCCCCCAAGACGATGTCTGCACTCAGCAGAGGAGAGCCACCGAGTCCTTCCTCCCAACTCAGGAGAGGGGACGTCAGAAACAAAGCAGGCGGTGCAGGATCCATAAACTGCTGGCTGAGTGCTTGGGATGGGGAAGAACACGAAGCAGCCAGAACAAAGCGAGTAACAGAAGGTGCCTGACAAAGTCCCTCATGAGAGGCTTCTAGGAAAACTAAAAAGTCATGGGATAGGAGGCGATGTCCTTTCATGGATTGCAAGCTGGTTAAAAGACAGGAAACAGAGAGTAGGATTAAATGGTCAAGTTTCTCAGTGGAAAAGGGTAAACAGTGGAGTGCCTCAGGGATCTATACTTGGACCGGTGCTTTTCAATATATTTATAAATGATCTGGAAAGGAATACGACGAGTGAGGTTATCAAATTTGCAGATGATACAAAATTATTCAGAGTAGTTACATCACAAGCGGATTGTGTTACATTACAGGAGGACCTTGCAAGTCTGGAAGATTGGGCATCCAAATGGCAGATGAAATTTAATGTGGACAAGTGCAAGGTGTTGCATATAGGGAAAAATAACCCTTGCTGTAGTTACACGATGTTAGGTTCCATATTAGGAGCTACCACCCAGGTAAAAGATCTATGCATCATAGTGGATAATACTTTAAAATTGTCGGCTCAGTGTGCTGCAGCAGTCAAAAAAGCAAACAGAATGTTAGGAATTATTAGGAAGGGAATGGTGAATAAAACAGAAAATGTCATAATGCCTCTATATCGCTCCATGGTGAGACCACACCTTGAATACTGTGTACAATTCTGGTCGCCGCATCTCAAAAAAGATATAGTTGCCAGGGAGAAGGTATAGAGAAGGACAACCAAAATGATAAAGGGGATGGAACAGCTCCCCTATGAGGAAAGGCTGAAGAGGTTAGGGCTGTTCAGCTTGGAGAATAGACGGCTGAGGGGGGATATGATTGAGGTCTTTAAGATCATGAATGAGTAGATGTGACTCGGTTATTTACACTTTCGAATAATAGGACTAGGGGGCATTCCATGAAGTTAGCAAGTAGCACATTTAAGACTAATCGGAGAAAATTATTTTTCAGTCAACGCTCAATTAAGCTCTGGAATTTGTTGCCAGAGGATGTGATTAGTGCAGTTAGTGTAGCAGGGTTCAAAAAGATAAGTTCTTGGAGGAGAAGTCCATTAACAGCTATTAATGAAGTTGACTTAGGGAATAGCCACTGCTATTAATTGCATCAGTAGCACGGGATCTTCTTAGTGTTTGGGTACTTGCCAGGTTCTTGTGGCCTGGTTTGGCCTCTGTTGGAAACAGGATGCTGGGCTTGATGGACCCTTGCTCTGACCCAGCTTGGCAATTTCTTATGTTCTTAAGTTCTTAACAGGCCCTGTGTTGCGCGTATGGAGATAAGACTCCATTCTCACATGGCATGAGAGCGTCAGGTTTACTTTAATCCTTATGGGGAACAGAAGACGCTGAGAAACACAGAGCCTGTCACCTCTAGGACTGCAGAGCTCAGAGGATGGGAGCAGGGACACAGCCTGAATACAGAGCCCTGTCATGCACCTTCCAAAGGGTTTCTCATAAATCAAGGGTTCTTTGTTTCCATGTTATTTTATTTTCTGTTTATATTTTTAACTTGCAGTTTTGAACTTTTATATTGTTTTTAGGATTATTGTTCATATTACTGTATATTGTGTTTTATTTCTGCCGTGACTCAGAGGACTACAGCGGTTAGGCAAGTGATAAATGCAAATAAACAGCTTTAGAAAACGGAATATCGAGGTGGCCCAGTTTCTGGATGATGTTGGGCCATTCCTGATTTTATTCCTTTGTATCACCTCCCAGGGCACTGCGGCATTGCTAATTCCTGCACGGGGGGGGCACCCAGAAAGAGCTGCACGGGCCCCCCAGCCTCCCTGCGGGGGAGCAGCTCCGTGACCGTCGCTTCCCTCCCCCTGTGCTCGCTGCACCGGGATGAACTCGTGCACGTACCCCGCTGGAGGCCCAATGGTAGATTTTGCTCTCCAGTGCCACCAGGCCCGGCCGCCTTCTTGACGGAACATTTTCGGCAGATTCCATTTCAGCGGAGGGCGAAAGAAAGAAAGAAGGCTCCACCCAAGGAGAGCCAAGCTCTCACGTTGTCGCCTCGCACTGTTATCATCATCCGCACTTATTCCCATTCATCCCGCGCTGTTATCATCATCCGCACTTATTCCCATTCATCCCGCGCTGTTATCAACACCCGCACTTATTCCCATTCATCCCGCGCTGCTATCATCATCCGCACTTATTCCCATTCATCCCGCGCTGTTATCATCATCCGCACTTATTCCCATTCATCCAGCGCTGTTATCATCATCCGCACTTATTCCCATTCATCCCGCGCTGTTATCATCATCCGCACTTATTCCCATTCATCCCGCGCTGTTATCATCATCCGCACTTATTCCCATTCATCCAGCGCTGTTATCATCACCCGCACTTATTCCCATTCATCCCGCGCTGTTATCATCACCCGCACTTATTCCCATTCATCCCGCGCTGCTATCATCACCCGCACTTATTCCCATTCATCCCGCGCTGCTATCATCATCCGCACTTATTCCCATTCATCCCGCGCTGTTATCATCATCCGCACTTATTCCCATTCATCCCGCGCTGCTATCATCATCCGCACTTATTCCCATTCATCCCGCGCTGCTATCATCATCCGCACTTATTCCCATTCATCCCGCGCTGTTATCATCATCCGCACTTATTCCCATTCATCCCGCGCTGCTATCATCATCCGCACTTATTCCCATTCATCCCGCGCTGCTATCATCATCCGCACTTATTCCCATTCATCCCGCGCTGTTATCATCATCCGCACTTATTCCCATTCATCCAGCGCTATCATCATCCGCACTTATTCCCATTCATCCCGCGCTGTTATCATCATCCGCACTTATTCCCATTCATCCCGCGCTGTTATCATCATCCGCACTTATTCCCATTCATCCCGCGCTGTTATCATCATCCGCACTTATTCCCATTCATCCCGCGCTGTTATCATCATCCGCACTTATTCCCATTCATCCCGCGCTGTTATCATCATCCGCACTTATTCCCATTCATCCCGCGCTGTTATCATCATCCGCACTTATTCCCATTCATCCCGCGCTGTTATCAGGACGGGACAGGACCTCGGTGACCTGAGCCCTTACGCGCGGGGGGGGGGATCCAGGCTCCCCTCCTCCCCGGGCCGGCCAGGCTCCAGGAGCACGACACCCAGGCTATGGCGTGGCCCCTGGCTGTGTGAAGGCTGGGGCCGCTGGGAATGCAGGCCTTGGAATGCCTTAGGCTATCAGAAGCCGTTCCCGGTTGTGCCAAAAGCGCAGGAGGAGCTTGGCCCATCGAGCCCAGCGG
Source organism: Rhinatrema bivittatum (assembly GCF_901001135.1). Lineage (NCBI taxonomy): Eukaryota > Metazoa > Chordata > Amphibia > Gymnophiona > Rhinatrematidae > Rhinatrema > Rhinatrema bivittatum. The sequence continues at coordinate 18,491,434 of NC_042617.1, read as the reverse complement.
CCAGCCCGGGCTCCCTGCAGGAATTAGAAGGTGGAGAAACCTAACTGCATCCAGCTAACAATTATTTATGGGCCAGCCTCCAGAAACCTGCTGGAGAAAAATAAAATAATAATTTATTAAAAAGGATTTCCATACTGAGGGGGGAGGTATGGATATGACTGGTGGGTTCTCCTGCAATTGTGTCCACTCAAGGCTTTAAATGGGTCCCGATCACCAGGGAGCCTGAGCTGGTCCTGGTTCGGCCTCCTTCCACCTGTGGACCTCATACGCAGCTTTTCTGAGGGACCAAAAAAAAAAAAAACCCACAAAACAGAAATACAAGTCCTGGAGCAAAAGCAGGAGGGGCCCGGTTTGTCTCTTCCGACGTGGCGCTGCCTAACGAAACCTCCCCACCCTTCACCCCAGCCTGCCCAGGGCCACGCGCAGTTACAGCTTCACGTCGTGTCCTTCCCGCACGTCAGTGCCCAGGGTGCAGCACGAGTCAGAGCTCCGGAGGGATGGGACCGAGGCCGCGCTGGAAAGCAGAGGGGGACTGGGAAGCAAGGTCCGTGCGGTGCGACGCTGCGCACATCTCACGACCTCACAGAAACCTTTCACAGCAGCCAGAATGAATAAACTGCAGGGCTCGTTCCTGCTGGGGCTCCCACCCGAGGGCAGGGTTGCACTTACAAGCTGAGCCTGGTCCCTAAGCCTTAAGTCTGAGAATTTGTACAATTCGGGAGGTTAAGGACCCTGCCACTTAACCCCACTGGGGATGGGAAGATGAAGGTAGAAGGAATAAACCTACACACACACACCCCCCACCCATGAGGAGACACTGAGTGAGGAAGAGTGGTAAAGGGTTAACCAAAGGTATGAACCCCGAGCACTGTTTAGCAGTTCCCTAATAGAATTACAGAGGGATTCCTGCAATTTATAATTGTTTAATCCCCGTGAAAGTGAAAGAGGTGGAGTATTGCTTTAGCGCGGCACTGACGAGCGCACCTTTTGTCATCTTCCGTGCTGTGGGCAGCTGGGGGCTTGCGCTGCCACATTCCCCTTTCCAGATGTTCTTCCTGCCTAAGGAAAAAAGGGAAAGCAACGTGGACTGGAGAAACGGGGAACCGGCGCTCCCAATCCGGTATTCTGCCGGCTCCTTATGCCTCGACCTTAGGAAAAAAACAAAAAAAAAAGGAAAACTTGCACCCCTGAGGCCCAATCCCCCCCCAGCCTCGCACCGTGGCCTGCTAACTGCGTCATAGAGAGGACGGGCAAACCAAACCGTGAGGTCATCGGCCGTGCCACAGTCTTCTATGCCATTCCCAGGCCCTTCAGAGCAGACTGCACTCACGTAGTGCAGGAGATCGCAGGCTGATCCAGCCCGGCACCGGGGGATCGTGAGGCTCCCCCTTTCCCCATGATCGTGGGAGAGTGAGGAACCAGAACCGACTTCACCCCCACCGCACAGGCTGGGCCTGCCCTGGGGTTTGTTTCTTTTCTTACAGCACCGCACCTCCAGCAGGGGATCGGCCTCGTCCAGGGGACATGGAGTCAGTTGGCAGCTCTAGGAGGGGCGGAAGGAAGAGATTTCTTTTACTTGGAAGGAGCGCGGCGAGAAAAGAGAGCTGCGGAGGAGAAGCATCCGTCCCATACTCCTTTGCGAGGCAGGCCCGTGAACCTCCTGCGGGAATGCAGCCCCCACAGTGATTTTCCTAAACATAGCATAAGAACATGCCATGCTGGGTCAGACCAAGGGTCCATCAAGCCCAGCATCCTGTTTCCAACAGAGGCCAAAACCAGGCCACAAGAACCTGGCAATTACCCAAACACCAAGAAGATCCCATGTTACCGTTGCTAGTAATAGCAGTGGCTATTCTCTAGGTGAACTTAATTAATAGCAGGTAATGGACACATGCATTTCTTCTTGGAAGAAGTCCCTAACCCTCGGGATACCGTGGGACTCAGCAAACGTTTGCTGAAATCACCTTCTTCGTGCAGCCTCTAAACCTGGGGAAATTCAGTGGGGAATTATTACCCAAGGCCGTTTTGCACAGCACGAGGTAATGACTTGCAAGCATATGGCATAAACCGGGTTTTCCCATCAGCAGGATCCAGAAAGGAGGTCCTGCCAGTCAGTTACCCAGAGCCACGCTTAAAGCATCCGCACGGCTTCCTTTAGGATCATAAACCAGGCCCACAGCGGCCCTGGTGCCCTGAGAAAACAGCACTGAGCTCAGGCCTGCATTCTCAACAGAGTCCTGGCAGGAAAGCTAAGGAGGCAGAGGAGTCAAGACCTAGATTTATGAGCCGAGAGGCGCTGTAAATACAGCAGGGGCCGTCCTGCCTGGCTCGTGTCCAGCGAATGACATGCGAGGCCCCGGCTGAAAGACAGAACCTCTCCGAGGCTTTCGCACGGGTCAGGGCTGCTCACAGAGAGCCTCCCAGCTCTATCTCACTTCATCAGTAGCTTTCCTAAGCGTGCACGGGCCTGATTTACAAGCGCGGGGCTCACGCATCATATTTTTAATAGCAAAGGTTTAAGAACCAAGAGAGCAAAATTAATGACTCAAGGCGCTGTCTTGGCCCTGCAGAAAATGAAGCCCTCTGACGAAAGGAGCTCTGTGACCTGGAAAGCTAAAAATAACCATCTTTGGATAATTCTTACGCTGAGTCAGTAAAAGATACAGCAGCCAGCATGGATTTACCCAAGGCAAGTCTTGCCTCTCCAATCTCCTACATTGCTTTGAAGGGGTGAATAAACATGTAGATAAAGGTGAACAGGTAGATGTAATGTATTTGGATTTACAGAAGGCGTTTGACAAAGTCCCTCATGAGAGGCTTCTAGGAAAAGTAAAAAGTCATGGGATAGGAGGCAATGTCCTTTCGTGGATTACAAACTGGTTAAAAGACAGGAAACAGAGAGTAGGATTAAATGGGCAATTTTCTCAGTGGAAAAGGGTAAACAGTGGAGTGCCTCAGGGATCTGTACTGGGACCGGTGCTTTTCAATATATTTATAAATGATCTGGAAAGGGGTACGGCTACTCCTGGGGGAATTCTGCGCACAAAAATTTTATATTTTACAATAATTTATATTGGTCAAAATGACACAATTTACATGACAGTCTTTAAGTAATTACATTTTAAATTAATACAGAAAAAAAGTTATTACTTAGAGATGCAGAATTTTAAATATTTTGAGCAGAATTTCCCTAGAAATTCACTGTAAGAGGGTCCCTTCTACTCGCTCTCCCTACTCCCCTGGCCACTTTGCCCTCTCAGGCCCCAACCCCTCCACCTGCCAATATCTCTCTCCTCCACCTCTAGGCTCAACCCGTTCTACTCTATCTCCACGCCCAAAGTTTGACCCCAGTCTCAGTACTGCCCCTCACACAGGCTCCCTCTGTCCTTCCCTCTCTCACACACACATGCTCCCTCTCTCTAATACACATGCACACACCCTCACACAAGCTCCCTCACTCTCGTACACACATCCCCTCATACAGGCTCCCTCTCTCTTGCACACACAATCCCTCATATAGGGTCCCTCTCTCTTGCATACACAGACCCTCATAAAGGCTCCCTCTCTCTTGCTCACACACCCACACAAGCTCCCTTTCTCTCTCACACATACATCCTCACACAGGCTACCTATGTCTCTCTCTCACACACCTCTTCACACAGGTTCTGTCTCACACATACACAATCCCTTCACACAGGCTAGCACCCTCACATACACACAATCCCTTTTTCATACACACGAGCTCCCAATCTCTCACACACATACACACTCCTTCACAATCTCCTTATATAGGCTCCCTCTCTCTGAAACCCACACTCAAGCATCCCCCCCCGCTCTCTCACCTCCCATGCTCTCTCTCACACCCTCCTGCTCACTCACCCCCTGCTCTCTCTCTCTCCTCCCCCACACCCACCTCCCTGCTCACACCCCCTCCCCTCCAGCCCCTCCCCCCTTCTCTCACACACATTCATCTTCACGTGCTCCGTTCGCGGCATGCCGGTGTCTCCTCTGCCATTTTCTGCGCAGGTAGGGAATTCTGTGCAAATTCTACGCTCCACAGTAGTGCAGAATTGCTCCAGGACTAGGTATGGCAAGTGAGGTAATCAAATTTGCAGATGATACAAAATTATTCAGAGTAGTTAAATCACAAGCAGATTGCGATAAATTGCAGGAAGACCTTGTGAGACTGGAAGATTGGGCATCCAAACGGTAGATGAAATTTAATGTGGATAAGTGCAAGGTGATGCATATAGGGAAAAATAACCCATGCTATAATTACACAATGTTGGGTTCCATATTAGGTGCTACCACCCAAGAAAGAGATCTAGGTGTCATAGTGGATAACACATTGAAATCGTCGGTTCAGTGTGCTGCGGCAGTCAAAAAAGCAAACAATGTTAGGAATTATTAGGAAGGGAATGGTGAATAAAACGGAAAATGTCATAATGCCTCTGTATCACTCCATGGTGATACCACATCTTGAATACTGTGTGCAGTTCTAATCACCACATCTCAAAAAAGATATAGGAAAGACTGGAAAAGTTATGGAGCAGGGCGACCAAAATGATAAGAGATGGAACCCCTATGAGGAAAGACTAAAGAGGTTAGGGCTGTTCAGGTTGGAGGAATTGGGATATGAAAAGTGTTCTATAAAATCATGAGTGGAATAGAACGGGTAAATGTGAATCAGTTATTTATGCTTTCAAACAATACAAAGACTAGGGCACACTCCTTGAGTTAGCAAGTAGCACATTCAAAACAAATTGAAGAAAATTGTTTTTCACTCAATCCACAATTAGGCTTCATTGCTGGAGGATGTGGTTAAGGCAGTTAGCACAGCTGCGTTTAAAAAAGGTTTGGGCAAGTTCCTGGAGAAGTCCTAAAACTGTTGTTATTAACCAAGTATACTTATGCCTGAATTTTCAAACACCTGCGTGCATAAAATCCGGCAGATATGCATGTGGCCGCACTGAGCGCATTTTAAAAACAGCCCAGCACGCGCGTATCTGCCGGGATGCACAGAAATGCTGGCAGATCACAGAGGGGTGGGCGGCCATTAGTCCCTGTCCCAGGGAAGTGGATACCGGCATCTGGCCGGAGCGTGAAGTTACTTCTGCTCCAAAGGAGCTATAGGTATTAAAACAAAAAAACTGGGGATAGATTGGTAGGGGTTAGAGGTTAGGGGTCAGGAAGGAGAGGAGAGGAGAGGGTAAAAAGGTAGGAAAGGTGGTTAGGGAAGTTCCCTACCAGTCTGCTCTTTAATTGGAGTGGACTGGGAGGGAACTGGGTAGGCCTACTCGCGTTATCACGTGTTTTTAAAATCCCCCCGCACGCGTGAGTCGCGACCCGCCCGGACACGTGCATGTTATAAAACCGGCGCATCCCTGTGCACGCATGAGTTTTAAAAATCGATCCCTTAGGGAATAGCCACTGCTCATCACTGCGCAAGAGCAGCATGGGATCTATTTACTGTTTGGGTACTCGTGACTTCAACTGGCCACTGTTGGGAAACAGGATACTGGTTTTGATGGACTCTCGCCCTGACCCAGTATGGCAATTCTAATCTGTTGGAATAAAGGAGTATATTTAGTGATAAACATTCGTTCAAGAGGATGTGGGGAGCAGCAATCTAGGTGCTTACCTGCCTTGTTATCGTACTGTTAGACTACTGGGGGCTACCTGCAAATAAGCCCCTCCACTCCAGGAACCCACCCCCGGTTTTTTGTTTTTTTTTTTAAATAATTGACATTTTATTAAGCAAACAAAAAAATACATGAACATCTTTTCATCATTTGTAAAAAACAACATTATATGATCAGGAACAAGTACTTCCCAACCTTTTCCCCCACCCCACCCAATAATACTCCAGGGTGTCTCTTCCAATTATGCTTCCCAATTAACAAACAAAGACACGAGAAGTCATAGGAAAAACGAAAAGGTGAAAAATGGAAAAGCTGTTCACTCTGCCAGGCAATCTCGCTCTCCCACACCTAGCTTACCCCGTCCTATAAAATATATATCATGCATCCTTCTTCTGACCACTTCTAATGATGGGCGCAATCAGAAGGTCGCCAAGGACTATCTAGCAGCTCATACAACCTGACGTATTAAAGGTTGAAGTGATTTAGACAAGTCAGGAACTGGGATACTCAACAAGAAATAATAATTTGGATCTCTGGGAATAGCTTGCAATGTAACTAATTTAATAAAACGTACTATTTCATCCCCAAAAGTTATCATCTTAGGGCATTCCCACCAAATATGGGAAAAAAATTCCTGTTTTATCACATCATCAACAGTTTGAGGAGGTGAGAGGGTCTGTTTTATTAGGTTTAGCAGGTGTTAGATACCAACGAATCAGGACTTTGCATCCATTTTCCACCAGAAGTGGATCTTTTCCCTACCGCCAGAAAACATACAGGTCCCAAGTCTCTTCAAACTAAGTAACACCAAGGTCAGATTCCCAAGATAAAATATGCTTCGGCTTAGTCAAAACCTTCCCTACCAATTCCTTGTGAATGTTTGACATGATGGCCTTTACTTTACCACCGCTATCACGTGACCCTTCAAAGAACAATTTACCCTTACTTATATCTAAATACACGGGTAGATTTCAGGTAGTGGCAAACCTGCGGATAGGACAGACATCTCTAGCATCAAGGTTGAATACTTATCCTTAAGTGCGCTATTAAGCCAGAAAGGTCCTAACCAATGTATATCCAAAGATTCCCATTTTCGAAAAACTTGTGCGTCAGGGCCTGGAGGAAAATCTTTGCAAGAGAGAGGGGTCTTAAAAGAATAAATGTCCCTATTCCCCACAAGGCGCCGTTTCCACCTGTCCCATAACTTTATAGGAAGCTGAGTGTATGGTGATATATGTACAGGTCTAGACCTAAAATTTTCTGCCTAACCAAAACTGTGTTTAAAAGGGAAGCCCGCCCAAGATGGCCTGCTCCATCTCAACCCAAGGTTTAGTATTCTTCTGCAAAAGCCAATTCACCATGGCCCTACGCTGAGCTGCCACGCAAGAGTTTTTTTTTAAGATTTGGAAGCCCTAGACCTCCAAGTCCTTAGGGAAATATAGAACCTGTTGCACTACCTTAGGTGGCCTTTTTCTCCATATAAAACTGAAGATTTGCTTTTGCACTTGGTAAGATAGGCACCTGATACAAATATATTGGCAGTGTCTGAAAAAGATAAGGAAAGGAGAACGTTCGGCTTAATGCTGGCAATTCTGCTTCAAGAAAAATGATAACTTTCCCAAATCTCTAAAATCATCAGTGATTAGTTTTGGATAATTCAAAAGAAACAAGTCCTCTGGCTTAGCGCATATCTCAGACTATTAATTGGAAATCTTGATTTCAATGTGTGTCAGCCAAATCCCGTTCCATCCAAATTGGCCAATAACAAAGATTTATCCACATTAATTTTAAAACCAGATACCGCTCCATATCCTTAACCAAGGTGGACAGAGAGGATTCAGGATCACCAACCTTAAATAGGTCATCGCCTGCACAGAACGATATTTTGCAATCATAGTCACCCACCACAGTAGCTGCGATTCCCTGCTATTTCCAGACAAAGAGTGAGGAAGATAAAGGGGCAAGCCTGACCCCCCAGGTTTTATTTTAATACAGGAAGCAGGTATGGCTTGGCTGACGTCTGCGGGTTCGAGTGTCAGATTACAGGTCCCTTCCAGCTGAAGGGATTGGGAAGGTAAAACTGGCAGTCCAGATCAGGTGACAAGGCTGACACAAAAGACATTCACTGCTCTGGGTCCTCACGGCTTGGCCCTCAGCCCTCAAAGTGACGGGAACACTATAGTGTCCCCAGTGGCCCCTTTCTAAGCCCCCGAAGGCCAATCCAGATCCTCGGGGGGGGGGGGGGGGGTGCGTTACAGGTCTGGATTTAGGAGAGCAGGCAAGCCCTCGCTCTACAATCAAGACTTTATTTTAAGCATTTTTACTGTTTGGGGTTTTTTTTATTTAAATTTTGGATTGCGAATCAGCGAACCTCTGCACTCTGGCAGAGACCTGGAAAACAGGCAGGGTTTGTGATTACAAACTAGCAGTGTCATGGGGCCCCAGCCTAGGACGGAAACACTACAAAGATCCCCCCCCCCCCCTGCCACTGACAAGATGAAGAAGCTGAGGTGAGGGGGGGGTTCCCAATAAGATTGAGGAGCAGGGGGTGGAGGGGATGATGTCTGGGGCCCCCTAGAAATAAAACAGACTCCGAGCCCAGCTCCCAATGGTCCTGCTGCAACCTAGAACTGCCATTACTCTCGCCGGCTGGCCTCTTCCTATCCAGAGCAAATTACAGTGCTTCCTCGTTAGCTGGGGTCACCACCTCACCCAAGTCAAGCCTAAGAGGCCAATCTAATCCTGGATTTGCCCCACTGCATGCAGGGAGATGTAGTTCCATTCTTCTTAGGGACTTCAGATCTTCAGCTCCAGGCATGCATTGCAGCAAAACCCAGACCGGATCGGTTTCTTAGGGCTGACCTGGTCAAGGGGCCGATTCTGTCTTTGGCAGGTCAGTCCCTCATGCCCAGGGCCAGCGAGGGATGCAATTTCTGGAGGAAGACATAAGGCCGGGTCCTGGTTTCTGAGCTTGGCATTCATAGTCTACCTTCTTCCATTTGAATTTAGAGCTACATTTACCAGGCAGGGGGGGAGGGGAGCAGGAAAGCCAGGACTGGCCCAGACTTCTCCCTGCAGGGACCGGATCATTCAGCAGCTCTGCTTGTGCTGCTGCCGTCTGCAATGCCCCTGGAAGCAGGAGCACAGCTCACACTGATCCCGGCTCTGCAGCTTAGCAGCGTGGAGCCGTCAGCACTGGGCCACTTATGAATGCACATTAGCGGCAGTGCCCGCAGGCCTGATATGAAAGGGGGCTCTGTGCCGGCCTACGCGGGAAGCGACGGCTCTTACAGCCACCCTGCCAGTCCTGATTATTTATTCAGTACGATGGCCTCGCTCTCCCACTGCCGTTCCCGGACCTGCAGGCAAAATGCTCGATGCCAGGACAGCAGACACGTGGCGTAACCTTCTCTCTCCATGCGCGACTATTCCCTCCCAAGCAGAGAGAGAAAGAAATCGAGCGCCAAGGGATGCAACGAAAGACCAAACACAATTTGGCAGAAAGAGACAGAAACGGCACCGATTATCTTGGATGCCGCCAGCCTGATCCAACTGACCTGCCAAGGAAGCCTCCGCCTGTTGCACCGTATGAGCTCCAGAAGGGGGCGCTCTTTGACGCAGTGCAAGCATCAAAGGGAGCACCGGCAGTCGAGTCAAAAGATTGAAATTGTTCCCAACGTACCCCGGCTGAAGAACGAGGTTCATTCCTGCCACCGTCTTAACCAAAACCAGCCTGTCCGGAGACGGGACCAGGGGCGAAGCAGGGGGTAGCCTCGGCGTTCTCCCCTCCTTCACGCTCCTCTTCTCCCTTACCCACTGATCGGCTACTGCAGCGTCCTGTAACGTCCCACGACTTAGAGATAAGACGGTAAAGCTATTTTATAGATGTTTTCCTGCTTTTAGTTATTTGGTACATAAATTATGTATGTCCATTATGTAAAGCGCCGCGGAGTACAGCCATACATGTGGGTTAGAAATGTAAATAATTGAAGCGTGACCTGTACGGGAGAAGCCAGAGTTACCTGCGCACTGTGCCGTCAGGCCTAGCTCCTTACGGAAGCAGCTGCTCTGTCAGATTCAAAATAACTTTATTGGCAGGAAGTGATAAACACAATGATTAGAGCAACGGGGTAGGAAAAGCAGGGAAAGTTACAAAATGATAAAAAAAAAAAAAAAAGTCCAGTGGGGGGTACAGGTTACGGAAAGTACAGCTGTCAGGGAGAGGGGAACCAGCTGGATGGGGGATTTCCCCAGCAGGAGCAGGGCCAGGCTCCAGGGCAAAGCCGGGCAAGGTCTTTCACCTCAACAGCCACCTTCCCCTTGGGTTGAGCCCACAGGTTCTGGTGGCCAGCAGGACTTGGGGCTGTAACTGAAGACAAGCCGGGTCTACAGGTAGGGACAGGCGCTGGAGACAATGCAGTCACAGGCGATGAGACAGGAACTGGAGACAACGCTGGAACTGGTAGCACAGGCAGGGGCTGGAACAAGAGGCAAGGCCTGGGACTGGAGACAGGAATAGGAACTGGAGACCCACCGGGAGAACCGGGCAGGACAAGGACTGGACTGGACCACGAGAGCAGGGCAAGGAAGGTATAAACATAGGCTAACAGGAAGTTAATGCAAAGCAAAGCACATATAAGACCAGACATGTTCAAAGCAGGCCTCAAAGCAAGGCAGAGCAAGGCTAGTAGGCCCCAAGGCTGGAGAAGAAGGCTAGGAAGCCAAAGGTCAAGGCATGGAGACCTAGGAGGACACAAATCAAGACAGAAGGCCACCTGCAAGACAGGTTACAAGGGGCCAGAGGACAAGGCAGAAAGCCACGAAGGCCAAGAGCGAGGCAAAAGGCCAAGGATACCACAGGGAAAGACAGAAGGCCACAGGGGCTAGGCAGAAGGAAAGCAAGAAAAGGTGGGCCAATGCAAAGAGCTGAGGTGACTCGATGAAGAGGCAAGGCTAAATACGGCTGGCCTTACTGAGTCATGGCAGCCTCAAGGAGGTGGGCAGCGGAGGAAAGAGGGTGGCTCCGTGAGGACCTCTGCTGGCAGGGAGGCTGCCTAGCAGCTGAGATCGTGACAAAGCATCAGGGGAATGTCAGGTTTCAGTGCTAGTTCGGATTGTCCCTGGTCAGGTTTCATTTCTGGCCTGTTTGCATAACTCTATCTTGGCATCCCCTTCCCTCCGTAAGGCTCTCCCTTACCTCTGGCTTTTGGTCTTGCCACTGAGAGCTGGGAATGATAAGTTATCCGGGTATGTCTCCAGCACGCTGACCTCCCTGCCCTATGGCTTTCTGGAGCATCCGGTATTTTCAGTAACTGAGAATCCATTCTGTCCGTCCATGTTAATGGTCAGGTCAGCAGCTCTCTAGCAATACTCCTTAAACAACCTCCAGGAGATCTCTCAAAGCCCTTGGACCGTACGAGGCCTGCCCTGCCCCTAATGTGCTCTGTTGAAAAGTGCTAAATCTGAATAAACATCAAACATAGGACACAAGAAAAACTCAAGTTTTATTTAAATCGATAGGGTTTGAGGGGCGAGGGTGCACAGCTGGTCCCTAATGATGGCAGTGCCGTGGTACGACCCTCCCCTAACGCCATCAAATACGATGGCAGTGCGTGGTGTCCCATTCTGGCAGCTTTCCACTTGATTTATCTTGCTGCTCTAACTCCATACGGAACATGAAATATGTACACACGCCGACAGGCCAGAAATCTCTTTAAAGGCAACACAGAAGCAAATTTCAGACCCGTCTGCAGAGCTCGGGGGGCCACAGCTGCAAACCCGCAGTGCAGTCCTAGGTCGAGTCATCAAGGGAGCGTCAGCCACAGTGATCGACATCTTCCGTGTCAGGGTGGCACCGGTGCGTACGGACGCGCAGTGGCGACTCCATGGAGCATGCTTCTCAGCATCCAGCGTGGCGGCCTGGCCTCAGACCTGATCAGAGCCCCCAATGCACTTCTCAGCACCTCCCAGGCGTTAAGAGGGCTCTCAGAGCATGAAAGCTTAACAAGTGTAAATCCTGCCTGGGAGCCAGGGAAAGGAAAGATCCTTTGATTTTTTTTTTCTCTCGCTACTAAAGTCCTATTTTCTCTCGCTACTAAAGTCCTACAGGATCGGGCTCTTACCTCCCTTTTTATTAGGCTTACCATTAACAATGGAATATGATTATCATTAGTTTAATTGTTAGTTATACTTAATATTTGTTCTTAATTTTGTTTTTAATTTATTCCTAATAGATTTATTATGTACACCTTATTTCATATTGACTGTAAAGCTTGTTGCTGGTTTATTGTTTTATTGTAAACCGAGGTGATGTTATTAACGTGCCGCGGTATATAAAAAAATGACGAAATAAATAAATAAATAAATAAATCCTCAGACCCTGCCTAGCACGTTAAACAGCTTTCTAGCTCCAGAAAGCTCAAGCACTCCTGGATGGAAGCAGCGGGGTAGCAGAAGACAGAATATATATCATCTGCATTTCGTTGTCCACAATTCGGCTTCAAACCTGCTTTAAGTGAGTTCCTGAATGGTTGCAGAGAGATTTACTTTTGCATTTTTTGCAAACCTTCAAAGCTCCATATTAAGTTTGGGACTTAGCCAGACAAACCTCGGGTTTTTAAATATCCTTTCCCTGTTCCCCTCAACAGGATACGTTTTAGTGAAAGTCATTACCTGGCTAAAACTTAGCTGGAAAAAACAAGAGGCAATACAGGGTCTGTTACAGATACAACAGATAGAAAACAGAGCTGATTTCAGTACAAAACTCTTTTTACAGTACCTAATCTTTTTCAGGACAGGGTGAATGTTGCAGTGGGTTACGTTCTGAGCAAGAAACAACAAAATTAGATAGTAAGAGGTGCAGTAAATGAATACTAAGGCAGGCCAGTGGTACGATAGCACAAAAGCAGCACGACACCCAAGGCGTGGAGAAGCTGGTAGCCAGACGGCAGTCACCTCGGAGGTGCATTCCTGGCTGCGGTGCTTCTGAACAGGGGCTCACATTACAGGTACAGACCAAACGCTGCTCGAAAGGACCAAGTTTTTACAGGGGTCCCTGCGATCTACCTCAGACACGTAGGGGGGGCCTCTTCACTCTCAATTTCTTATTGTCATCTCCAATTCACAAACCTCTTTAACTGCAGCCCAGAGCAGACGTCACATCGCAGAGATAAACAGAAAATATACCCGCGCATAAAAAAAACAAAACAAAAAAACCATGTTTATAATAAAATAAACCAATAAATAAAGTAAACCAATAGCTCAGATACCACCGCAAGGTCTTGGCTTAATCGGCTCTGGTAACGGGGGATCACGCTCTGCATCCTGTTTTCTCGGGAACCGACACAGCGGCTGGAAGTGGAGAGGGGGGGGGATGTCAAACAACCCAAAACCCTACGTCTGCTGAGGAGAGCTGCTGGCCACGTCACGGGACCTCCGCTGGCCACGAGATTCTCATCTTGGCAAGGTGCAGCACAACCGCCGGCGTCGGGAGATGAACAACTGAGGAAACATCAGGCCGCAGAGCGTGCTGCCTTACTTACGCCGCACCGAATTCTCCAGCACGCGCAGCTCTCCTTACTACCGGCCCCTCACAAGCACCGAAAATCCTAACAGAACGGCAAAACCTTCAAACAAGTCTCCAGGAGGTGCTTGCGAGGGCTCGGACTGCCACCCTCACGTTATTTATCCCTACTGAATCATTTCACATCCGCAGTCAGACCTTTCCAGTGGGGGGAGGGTGTGCGAGAGGGGCTCACCCAGGACTTCCCCACTTCTCTAGCCAAAGTGAGGCAGGGCCGGATTTAAGATTTAGTCGTCCATGGGCAGAATGCCATGGCAGGGCCTCCACGAAGCTGAGGCAGGCTCCTCTTTGCACTGCATATTCGTTAGGCCCAAATCCAGGCCCGAGTGTGACAACCCCCATCTTCAGCACGTGAACCTTCACATGACCCCCAAAGGACGACCAAAACAAAATTATCAGGGGTGCAGTCCCGCTCTCACACAGTCACTCCACTCTCACCCTCCAGCTGAGCCCCTCTCTCTATCCCCACCCCTCAGGACCTCCCTCCCCTCCAGCAGAGCCATTCTGTCACCCCCCCGCCCTTTGCAGCTGATCCCCCGCCCAAAAACATTCCCCCAGCTCATCCCGGCCCTTTCCTCCTAACCCCAGATGATCCTCTCGCCCTCAAACCCTTCTTACAATCCCAACTGATCCTCCGCCATCCCCTCTCTCACCCCCATCATCACCTCTCTCTCACCTCCAACCCTGCTCTCATATTCCTGCAAGCTGAACCCCTCAATCCCCAGCAACTCTTTTACATCCCCCAGACCCTCTATAACCCTCCCCGGCTGATCCACCCTTCAAACAGCCCCTCCTCCCTTCCCCCTGCCCAGGGGTCAGTGGCAACATTTTCTGGGCCAAAGACGGAGGGAGGGAGGGAGGGAGGGAGGGCAGGCTGATAAGAGGGGAAAACATTATTCTCCTGGCTCAGTTCAGAGGTGGGAGAGAAGGGAGCAGGAGTGGCACTCGGCTCTCCTCTCCCCCCCCCCCACGCCTGGCTCCAAGACCGATGGTGAGCCGCAAGCGGCATTAGTAACGAAAGCCAGCGCAAGCGAACAGGCCCTGCAGGATCCCAGTCCCTCCCTCACGCAGGCCCTGCAGGATCCCAGTCCCCTCCCTCACGCGGGCCCTGCAGGATCCCAGTCCCTCCCTCACGCGGGCCCTGCAGGATCCCAGTCCCTCCCTCACGCGGGCCCTGCAGGATCCCAGTCCCTCCTCACGCGGGCCCTGCAGGATCCCAGTCCCTCCCTCAAACAGGCCCTGCAGGTTCCCAGTCCCTCCTCACGCAAGCCCTGCAGGATCCCAGTCCCTCCTCACGCAAGCCCTGCAGGATCCCAGTCCCTCCCTCACGCGGGCCCTGCAGGATCCCAGTCCCTCCTCACGCGGGCCCTGCAGGATCCCAGTCCCTCCTCACGCGGGCCCTGCAGGATCCCAGTCCCTCCCTCACGCGGCCCTGCAGGATCCTCCTCACGCGGGCCCTGCAGGATCCAGGTCCCTCCTCACGCGGGCCCTGCAGGATCCCAGTCCCTCCTCACGCGGGCCCTGCAGGATCCCAGTCCCTCCTCACGCGGGCCCTGCAGGATCCTCCCTCACGCAAGCCTTGCAGGATCCTCCTCACGCAGGCCCTGCAGGATCCCAGTCCCTCCTCACGCGGGCCCTGCAGGATCCCAGTCCCTCCTCACGCGGGGCCCTGCAGGATCCCAGTCCCTCCCTCACGCAAGCCCTGCAGGATCCTCCTCACGCAGGCCCTGCAGGATCCCAGTCCCTCCCTCACGCAGGCCCTGCAGGATCCCAGTCCCTCCCTCACGCAGGCCCTGCAGGATCCTCCTCACGTGGGCCCTGCAGGATCCCAGTCCCTCCTCACGCAGGCCCTGCAGGATCCTCCTCACGCAGGCCCTGCAGGATCCCAGTCCCTCCCTCACGCAGGCCCTGCAGGATCCTCCTCACTCAGGCCCTGCAGGATCCTCCTCACGCAGGCCCTGCAGGATCCCAGTCCCTCCTCACGCAGGCCCTGCAGGATCCTCCTCACGCAGGCCCTGCAGGATCCCAGTCCCTCCCTCACGCAGGGCCTTCCCGTTACCACAGAAGCTGAAGTCAGAGAGTGGGCCCACTCGCAGGCCCCGGGAGCGCGCGCTGGCTCACAGGCCCCCACGCTGACCTGCACTGCTGATCCTGCTGCGTCTGGCGCCATTTCAGGCACTTGTGGCTCCCAGCTGAAGGTTTTGTGACCCCCCCCCCCCCCCCATTTGGAATCCCCACCCACAGTCTGGGAAGCCATGATCTAAGGACTTTGAAAGACTGGGACTCTGCAAAAAAAAAGCTGCAGGTGAGTGGTCAGGTGTTTCAGCACTGGCACTGTGAGCTTTGCGGTTTGCAAGCTGAAAAAGCAATGCCTTCCAATCGCCTCCAGAACTCATTCCTGGTATTTCTTTTAGCCAGGGAGAGTTCACTTCACATAACACAGAAGAGGTCTGCTTAAACCCCAAGGAGGCTGGGCTGTAAATCCCACTGCTGCCCCTTGTGACCTCGGGCAAGCTACGTTACCCTCCAAGTAATTTTCAAAGGAGTTCGATGTGCAAACGTAACATACTATATAGCGAGTTTCAATGGCATATGTTGTGGCGATTATCAAAAAGCTTATTTGTGTGTGTAAAATCCTGTTTCTGAATGACTGTGAGCCCTCTGGGCCAGGGAAATATCTACAGTATCTGTATGTAATCCACTTTGAAGTACCTGAAAGGTGGAAAATAAATAAGCAGGAATTAAATTCATAGGGGATATGATAGAGGTCTTTAAGGTCATGAGAGGTCTTAAACGAGTAGATGTGACTCAGTTATTTACACTTTCGGACAATAGAAGGACTAGGGGGCACTCCATGAAGTTAGCAGGTAGCACATTTAAAACAAATTGAAAAAAAATTCTTTTTCACTTAATGCACAATTAAACTCTGGAATTTGTTGCCAGAGGATGTGGTTAGTGCAGTTCGTGTAGCCGAGTTTAAAAAAGGTTTGGATAGATTCTTGGAGAAGTCCATTAATTGCTATTAATCAAGTTGATTTAGGATAAGCCACTGCTATTACTGGCATCAGCAGCATGGGATATATTTAATGTTTGGGGTACTTGCCAGGTTCTTATGGCCTGGATTGGCCTCTGTTGGAAAGAGGATGCTGGGCTTGATGGACCCTTGGTCTGACCCAGTATGGCAACTTCTTATGTTTTTAAATCTGAGAATACTGGCAGCTATACTAAACTGGGATCCTCAAGAAGTTTTTCCTGGGGGATTAATTCTGAGGTCCTGAGAAACACTGGAGTGAAATTATTGGCAGGACTGTTCAGCCCACAGGAACAGGAGACCCTCATGTTTCACATGAAGTGAACAATACTGAGCAAGCAGGGGACACCTCTGCTTTAAGAGCTGTAGGTTTCTTCCTAGCCCAAACGTGTGACGTGCAATGCTCCATACACCCACACAGACACAGGTCTCCTGCAGCGCACATGGCCCAGTCTGCCTTGCACTCTTCCCTTCATGCAAAACCAGTTTGGACTGTATTCCAGCATCGTTATGAGTTGTTTCCCAGCTCACTGTGTGAACATGGGGGCCGCGCAGGTGTTAAAAAATTTACGTGCAGCCCCCATTTCAAAGCTTAACCCTTGCTGCAGCTTCTGCTCTTCCTCCTCTCCCTGCTCTGCTCCTGTTGCCATGAGGACAGGAGGGGGGGGGGCGAGGCTGGAGCACTGAACAGCTGCCCTGCTCTCTGCTCCTTGTCCCCTCCCTGCTCTGCTCCTGTTGCCATGAGGACAGGAGGGGGGCGAGGCTGAAGCACTGAACAGCTGCCCTGCTCTCTGCTCCTTGTCCCCTCCCTGCTCTGCTCCTGTTGCCATGAGGACAGGAGGGGGGCGAGGCTGAAGCACTGAACAGCTGCCCTGCTCTCTGCTCCTTGTCCCCTCCCTGCTCTGCTCCTGTTGCCATGAGGACAGGAGGAGGCAAGGCTGGAGCCCTGTACAGCTGCCCTGCTCTCTGCTCCTTCTCCCCTCCCTGCTCTGCATTGCTACTTCTTGTCAAGGGGGAGAAACGCTGCGCTCCCTGGACCACCTTCCTGGGCTCTGCAAGTGCTGGCTGCGGCCTAGAGCTGGGAGAGGCTTTTCTTAGACTTGGGCAGAAGAGGAGAGCGCCACCAGGCAATCTGCGAGTGATTTCTTGGGACGAGAGGAAGAGGAAAAAGCCTTAATTCTGAGATTGGAGGCAAGGAGCAGGAGAAAACCAGGGGGGGAGAAGGCTTACAAGATGGGGGGTGAATGCTGGGGAGGGCGACGAGGAAGGGAGGGAATGCGCAGATGAATGCTGAAGGGTGCATGATGGGAGGAGTCACAGAGAGGACAGGATTGGGGTAGAATATGAGTGGGTAGCATGGATTTCCCCTCAGAGCCGGCAACCCTAATAAACTGAAAGCCAGGACTGGTTCGGGCACCCAGCAGAAGCCGGGCTCAGGAATCAGGATAAGATAAAACTTCTCTGCAGCCAGTTCTAGGGACAGCTGTCCTTAGAGAGAGGACCAGAAGCTGCAGCTCTGGCAAGGCTTGCAGGGAACTTAAGGAATGCAAACCATTTCCTGCTGAAGGGACTTTAATTCCCTTCCTATCTGACAGCTCATGGACTGCAGAGCAGGGACAGCACCACAGCCAGAGACAGAGGGAGATCCAATGCGAGGTGGCCACAGAGGCTCTTCCTGTCACACGATCTGTTGTCTGACCTCAGACCTGGAGCTTGTTCAGTAAACATTTGACCCACCCCCCCCCCCTCCTGTTTCCAAGTCCTGGGAACCCAACTCTGTGCTAGCCTAGGCTTCATCCAGTCCTAGTTTTCTGCTGCCTGTCCCAATCTTTCTTTCAGTAATTAAAAAGTGTACGAAAAACCAATTCCTACTGCTTCAGAAGGAAAGCCTCCAGTGGAGTAACTGGAGATGCAGGATTTCCACTATATCCAGTGCTTCGTGTGCTGCGGTGCAGGAAAATGGGTTTTCATTCCTGGCCCCTGTTCTGCCCCCCTGGCAGGAGAGGAAGTCCAGTGCCACCAAAGGCCTGAGCAGCCATAAAGGCACCCGAATTCTGCATCCTCAGCGCTGCAGCGGGTGGGCCTGTGAGAGCGACAGGAGCCCAATGTGCCATGCAAGCTCCTTCTAGTAGCCAGGTCTGCCTCTCCCCTCCGGAGCCCGTGCCAGTGGGACCCTCTCTCCACATCTTCTTCGCTGTGATCTGAGGGTGCAGTGGCCAGGCACATGCAAAGGAGCACAAGGGCCTGGGGAGGAGAGAAAAAAAAAAAGCAAGAGCAGCAGCTCAGGAGAGGAATGAGGGGAGGAAGAGAGTGGAGGAGGAGCCCAGTGGGTTACGAACCCGGGAAACCAGGATTCAAATCCTTGTGACTTTGGGCAAGTCACTTTATAAGCTTTTGCCTCAGGTACAGGGAAGTATCTACAGCACCTGAATGTAATCCGCTTTGAACTGCTGATAAAAAGAAAAATAAATAAAAGGCAGCCAGACTGCAGTACAAATACACACAGAATACACACAGCCACCTGGAGCGATACACCTGCATGCAGAGAATACACACATACACAAGATATACACGGCCACCTGGAGCGATATACCCACACACATACATAGGATATATATATACAGTCACCTGGAGTGATCCACCCGCACGCACACTCACAGGATATACAACAGCCACATGGAGCGAAACACCTGCACATGCACACACACAGGATATACAGCCACCTGGAGCGATACACCTGCATGCAGAGAATACACACATACACAAGATATACATGGCCACCTGGAGTGATATACCCACACACATACATAGGATATATATACAGTCACTTGGAGTGATCCACCCGCACGCACACTCACAGGATATACAACAGCCACATGGAGCGAAACACCTGCACATGCACACACACAGGATATACAGCCACCTGGAGCGATACACCTGCATGCAGAGAATACACACATACACAAGATATACACGGCCACCTGGAGCGATATACCCACACACATACATAGGATATATATACAGCCACCTGGAGTGATCCACCCGCACGCACACTCACAGGATATACAACAGCCACATGGAGCGAAACACCTGCACATGCACACACACAGGATATACAGCCACCTGGAGCGATACACCTGCATGCAGAGAATACACACATACACAAGATATACACGGCCACCTGGAGCGATATACCCACACACATACATAGGATATATATACAGTCACTTGGAGTGATCCACCCGCACGCACACTCACAGGATATACAACAGCCACATGGAGCGAAACACCTGCACATGCACACACACAGGATATACAGCCACCTGGAGCGATACACCTGCATGCAGAGAATACACACATACACAAGATATACACGGCCACCTGGAGCGATATACCCACACACATACATAGGATATATATACAGCCACCTGGAGTGATCCACCCGCACGCACACTCACAGGATATACAACAGCCACATGGAGCGAAACACCTGCACATGCACACACACAGGATATACAGCCACCTGGAGCGATACACCTGCATGCAGAGAATACACACATACACAAGATATACACGGCCACCTGGAGCGATATACCCACACACATACATAGGATATATATATACAGTCACCTGGAGTGATCCACCCGCACGCACACACACTCACAGGATATACAACAGCCACATGGAGCGAAACACCTGCACATGCACACACACAGGATATACAGCCACCTGGAGCGATACACCTGCATGCAGAGAATACACACATACACAAGATATACACGGCCACCTGGAGTGATATACCCACACACATACATAGGATATATATATACAGTCACCTGGAGTGATCCACCCGCACGCACACTCACAGGATATACAACAGCCACATGGAGCGAAACACCTGCACATGCACACACACAGGATATACAGCCACCTGGAGCGATACACCTGCATGCAGAGAATACACACATACACAAGATATACACGGCCACCTGGAGTGATATACCCACACACATACATAGGATATATATATACAGCCACCTGGAGCGAGCCACCTGCACGCACACTCACAGGATATACAACAGCCACATGGAGCGAAACACCTGCACATGCACACACACAGGATATACAGCCACCTGGAGCGATACACCTGCATGCAGAGAATACACACATACACAAGATATACATGGCCACCTGGAGTGATATACCCACACACATAGGATATATATACAGCCACCTGGAGCGAGCCACCTGCACGCACACTCACAGGATATACAACAGCCACCTGGAGCGAAACACCTGCACGAACACACACACACAGGATATATACAGCCATCTGAAGCGATACACCTGCACATGCATACATATACAGGATATACACAGCCACCTGGCACGATACCCCTGCACGCACACATATACAGGATATATACAGCCACCTTATGTAATACACCTGCACACACACACACACACACACACATACGATATATACAGTCACCTGGAGTGATACACCTGCACGCACACATGTCCTGTATAGGTGTGCAGGTGAATCGCTTCAGGTGGCATTATATATCCTGTCTGTGTGTGCAGGTGGATGTGTATATCCTGTATATGTGTGCATGCAGGTGTATCGCACCAGGTGGCTGTGTATATCCTGTATAAACACAGCCACCTGGAGCGATATACCTGCACTGCACTGCACCACACACAATATACACAGCCACCTTGTCCGATGGCGATGCACATTCAGTCCTATGTTAGGTAGAATGAAACCTTAAACAAGTTCTAAGGAAAGTAAAATGTTACTTCTGGAGGTTGAGCCCCTCCCTAACGGTGGTTGCAGGATTCCGGATTTCCCATGATTTCCTGCTCTTCGCCGGTGAAAGCGTCCTGTTTACACAGCCTCGCCCCCCTCCAGGGCGGTGCCGCTTAACAGAGGGCTGGGGGCCGGGGCGTGGTCCCCCTCGGTGCAAAGCGAGCGGGAAGCTCAAACCCTTCTCCTTCTCCCGCCGGATCGAATGATTTCTGGGTGCAGGCGCCGTCACGAGTCCTTGCACCGGGGCACGCACCCGATCGCCAAAGGTCTTTATTTAGCCTCTAATTCATTTCCAACTCGTATGGATGAAATGCGCCCGGGAGCAGTTTTCCGCCCCTTTCCCGGTTACATGTAGAAGAAATAAACCCCATAAAGCCTGGGACTGAGTATCCGAACACGGGGCGGGGATGCGTCCCTGCAAGCTCTGCAGTTTGATTTCTCGGCCTCAGATGGAACGCACCGGGCCAGCCGCGTGCACTCCCGGCGCCCAGCGGTCCTCGCGCGCGGGCAGCAGAGCAGCACGTGCCGCATGCACCCAGCAAGCGCAGCGCGAGAAGCGAAGGACGAGGCCTGCCCAGCCTCGGGAGCGACGGAGAAACGCTGCGCCCAGGGGAGAACCAGGGGGAGGAAGCAGAGAACGTTACTACTGCTGCGGGGACAGTGAGGCAGTGAAGAGAGCAGAGCATATTGCTGCAAGTGGGGGAGGAGTGAAGAGAGCAGAGGATAGTCCTGCAAGGGGGGAAGAGGTGAAGAGAGCAGAAGATGTTTCTGCAAGGGGGGAGGGGTGAAAAGAGCAGAGGATGTTGCTACACGGAGAGGGGAGAGGTGAAGAGAGCAGAGGATGTTGCTGTACGGAGAGGGGAGAGGTGAAGAGAGCAGAGGATGTTGCTACAAGGGTGGGGAGCATGGCTGAATTTTCAACTAGGGAGTCAGTGTATAACCCTGGCACCAGCTCTCATTCATCTATTGATGGCAATAAATAATTCTGATATTAGTGTCTTCAGTTGGGGAAAGCAAGGGGGACTCCAACCTGGCCATAGTGTCACATACACAGGGAGATATCCGCTTACCTGCCTACTAATGCTCTGCTCTAAGCCCTACCACCTGCAGGAGTTTAACATCCCGACCTGACATCACAGGCATCCTGTCTTATTCTGAGTAAAACAAAACAAACTTTGCAAGATGGCACCAGTTGCACAAACACAACACTAAGCCACACATCTGCACCACTTCCATCAAAAGGCGACGAATCCTGTTCTGTTCTTACCCAGTACACTCGGGCCCTAGTTATGGATTGTGCCAAAGACCCTCAGCCCTGCTAGTGCAGATTTCAGCTTTACTCACTGTATGCACAGGCTTCAACCTACAGCTATGTGGATGGCTTAGGCCACGCCTGTGGCCATTTACAACCTGCCCAGGCTAAACCATTCACTGCATTTTTTTGGTGTGCGTTTCTTTTTACACTTTTTTTCATTGTACAGCTGTGAAAACCATAGGATGTCTGTGCAAATGTAACGAATCGTGCGCGAGCGATGTTCATTGTGCATGCAAAATCCTCATAGTTTGATGGGGGTAGGGGGTCCGGGGCAGGCAGAGATGAGCTTTAATGTGTCATTGGGCCACATAAAATGAATCTCAGAGGGGCAGGCCTCGGACCTCATCAGAACGCCCTTCCTGGTTCAGCAGCTTCCAAAGGTTCTTATTTATTTTCTTTACATTCCGCCTTTCACGTGCTGCAAAGCAGATTACATTCAGGTACTGTAGCTACTTCCTTGTCACCAGAAGGATCATAATCTACCTTTTGTACCTGAGGCAATGTCAGGTGAAGTAAGGTCATAAGGATTTGAACTCTGGTTCACAGCCCACTGCTCTAACCACCAGGCTACTGCACTCCCTCACCTTAGGGGGAGGTCCGAACCGAGCCCTCACTTCACACAGGTCAACTCCAAGAGCTGGAGCCCGTCTTGGCTCTGTGCCACTGCATAGAGCGAGGATTTAGACCTTCAACTTTGCATTCAATGGGGCAGAATTCAAGACAGGATCCCCCCCCCCCCCCCCCCCCGCTCTTTGGGCTGACCTGGACACCCAAGATCTCAGGCTGCTCTGAACAGACCATCCCTAAGCCCGCCTCATCGCCGGATCAGGGCCGGGACTGGTTCACCCCCACCCTGGGACATTTACCACCGCGTGTTCAATCTTTAAATCAGGCCGATGCTGTAACGCGCGACCAGCCCAGTGTACAGGTTGACGGGCATTTGGATGTGCCAGGCCTGCGCCCCATGCAATAAGGAGATCGGGGATGCGTAAATCCCCTGCTGCTAGCACGATATTGATAAATAAAGCCGCACATCTATATATGTCCTGATTAAAGTCCACGGCAGGAGCCTGCAGCCGTTCACACAGATGGGCAGCGCCCGTAGCCGCTCAGCGTGTTTCCGGTAAAAATGCTTCCCAGCCCACGGGCAGGAGCCACAGTGACCTGAACGGGGGCCTGGGTAAAGAGGGCAGACTGTCAGTGCAGGGACAGACGGGCCGGCCCACGATAGCCCCCTTTAATAGCCTCAATTTGTTACTGGGCAGGAAACGATGATGAAGATCAGCCAGAGGTCGCAATGCCAGAGGTCAGCATTGCGACCTCTGGCGTTTCAGGCTCTGATTGGGATTCCCTTTGGCCCTTCTGTTTTAGGTCAGCACTGCGACCTCTGGCATTTTGGGCTCTGATTGGGATTCCCTTTGGCCCTTCTGTTTTAAGGTCAGCATTGCGACCTCTGGCGTTTCAGGCTCTGGTTGGGATTCCCTTTGGCCCTTCTGTTTTAGGTCAGCACTGTGACCTCTGGCATTTCGAGCTCTGGTTGGGATTCCCTTTGGCCCTTCTGTTTTAGGTCAGCATTGCGACCTCTGGCATTTCAGGCTCTGGTTGGGATTCCCTTTGGCCCTTCTGTTTTAGGTCAGCATTGCGACCTCTGGCATTTCAGGCTCTGATTGGGATTCCCTTTGGCCCTTCTGTTTTAGGTCAGCACTGTGACCTCTGGCATTTTGAGCTCTGATTGGGATTCCCTTTGGCCCTTCTGTTTTAGGTCAGCACTGTGACCTCTGGCATTTCGAGCTCTGGTTGGGATTCCCTTTGGCCCTTCTGTTTTAGGTCAGCACTGCGACCTCTGGCGTTTCAGGCTCTGGTTGGGATTCCCTTTGGCCCTTCTGTTTAAGGTCAGCACTGCGACCTCTGGCATTTCGAGCTCTGGTTGGGATTCCCTTTGGCCCTTCTGTTTTAGGTCAGCACTGCGACCTCTGGCGTTTCAGGCTCTGGTTGGGATTCCCTTTGGCCCTTCTGTTTTAGGTCAGCACTGCGACCTCTGGCATTTCGAGCTCTGGTTGGGATTCCCTTTGGCCCTTCTGTTTAAGGTCAGCACTGCGACCTCTGGCATTTCGAGCTCTGGTTGGGATTCCCTTTGGCCCTTCTGTTTTAAGGTCAGCATTGCGACCTCTGGCGTTTCAGGCTCTGGTTGGGATTCCCTTTGGCCCTTCTGTTTTAAGGTCAGCATTGCGACCTCTGGCGTTTCAGGCTCTGGTTGGGATTCCCTTTGGGAGGGGTGAGCTGGGGCCGCTCAACGCTGGAGACAGAGGGAAGGATCACCGTGGCCCAATGATCTCAGTCTGCAAGGGGCCTGCCCAGCCCGGCTGCTCTCTGACCGCACCTCCCATCACCACACCTGTCACCAGTCAGCTGACACGAAAGGCCCAAAGATGCCTGTACGGTCGGTCAGACAGTGTCAGGCGCTTCCCTGCAATGCCCGGAGTGCTGACCTAGTAACAGAGTGGCGGCAGAATGAGTCCCACCCCCATCCCAGGTATTCCCCACCACACCAAAAGGATCACTCTCAGCTGCCAGCCATTCCACTTAAAAGATATGGCTCCTTATCCAAGCATAGAGGATCCTCCCTTCCCCATGTTCATCCACAAAGCTTTGGTTATCTTTCGTTAATCTTTCTTTCCAATCTGTTTCTCTTTACAATATCTCTTAAGTTGGCATCCATTCACCCTCTACTGAAAAATCCCAAACTTAGATCCTTCCATGTTATCAACTCAATGGCCAATGCTTCATTCTGCCACTTCTTGCAAAGGTCATTTCACTGCAGTTTTTCAGCCGATCTCTGACTGTTCAGTGAAGATCGTTCCATTTTCAATTCTCAACTATTTGGTTTTCGTAAACATTATAGTACCCAGATTTTACTACTGCCTTGCACTGATACAATATGGCTTAGGCCCAGTCCTGGCACTGAATATAGCCTGGTTTTATTGGATAACTCCACCACGTTTTGAGACGGTGAATATCTGTCTTATCTTGGATCAAGTCCTATCTACCTGACTGATCCCAGGAGGTACGGACAGGCCCATTTTACTTCAGACTAGCATGGCACAATGATCTACCCTTTCCACTTTGGAAGTCAACTTCAAACTGTATGCACCTTAAAGGTTATCTTGGAAATATATATTTGACTTTCTGTCCAATCGTTTATTTAAGCCTGAATCTATATTGACTTTAAACCTCCAATACAGAACCATTGTAATGAGTAAAAAAAAAAAGGAAATGAAGTACAGAGGCATATCATTACATTTTGGCAAACTGGAGATTCCACTGTCTAGCAATATCGCATCAACTTTTGCCTTATTGATCCATAAAGGTTAACGGGATAACCGCATAGAGACAAATACAGAGACCACCTTGCACACCCCACGCTCACCAGCGATCAATAGCATAAAGTTACACGTTGTACTATGTCCATTAAAGAGAGTATACCACATCCTGTAATTTATTTCTGATTGATAAAGGCATCAAAACGTAAAAGCTCTTCCAAGCTTGAGCACAGCCTCTGGCAACATTCCTTGCAGTAAAAATGACATCGAGACTTCTGCTTGCATCCAGGTCGCCATTTGTTGAAATCACAGTATGGATGGAGGCACAGTATCTTCAAGCCAGAGCAATAAGATGCAATATCTCGCTAGCGGCATTGTGAATTGCATTAAATTTCCTATAGCCGGCTGCTAAACCCATCGCCCACGAGATGCATCCCAGTCACAACCATTTGCCACAGTAAGGAGACTTAAGAAACTATGTTTTCTAATATTGTAAATATTGGTTCCCACAAGTAAAATATCATAGGACAGAGTAGCAAATTATCAAACATATAATATTTGACACAAGAACTAATCTTAACATAACTTTACGAATGATGCAGATTGGGTTTCCTAGAATCAAAAGCCATTTTATCTAGAATAAAAAATATCCTCATCATATCATTACCCCCCTCCCTCAACCCCCCTCCCCTCAATTCCCTTCCCCTCTCAACCTCCCCCCTACCCCTACCAGTCCCCTTCCCGCTTCTGTACATAGTTAATTTAAATTCGAATTCACTCTGTAAAAAGTCATGTTGTTAAGCATTTATAATCTATAATTCTACCTTATACAACTACCGTGTTTCCCCGAATATAAGACAGCGTCTTACTTTCTTTTTACCCCCAAAAGTCCCACTATGTCTTACTTTCAGGGTATGTCTTATATTGGAAAAAAAAACCTGAGTGTTCAAAAAAAAATTATTTTTAAATACCTGTCGGAGGGCCGCGTGGGTCCAGGCGGCTGGCGGCGGGAGCCGGGTGGTCGCGTGTTAAATCTAGGCCGCGGGCGGGTGGGCGCTTGTTCCAGGCGGCGGCGGCGGGGGGGGCGGGTGGACGCGCGTTAGTTCGAGACGGCCGGCGGGCGGCGGGTGGTCGCGTGTTAAATCTAGGCCGGGTCGCACAGGCGCGCATTCATTCAGTGGGGGCTGAATGAATGCGCGCACCGGCATTCATTCAGCCCCCACCGGCAGTGGGGGCTGCCAAGGCAGCCCCCACCGGCAGTGAATGAATGCGCGCACAGGCCCACAGCGCCTGTGCGACCCCTGCGATTCGGCGCTGGGGGCTGCCGGTGGGGGCTGCGGCAGTGAATGAATTCATTCATCCAGGCGGAGGAGCCGGCTGCTTTTGGCTGCCGCTGCCGGCTGCTTTCGGCGCTCAAGGCAGTCACATGCCGTGACGTCACAATTCTAAACCAAACAAAAAGCGAATTCATTCTAATCTCTCCAGACAATTGCAAAATCACTACAAACCCTCCAGCCAACTTGCAAACCTCAAAAGTAAGAGATTTAGGAGTTTCCATAGACAACCGGTTAAATTTAAAATCATTTATCAACCAAACAACCAAAGACTGCTTCCACAAACTGCACGTATTAAAAAGAATAAAACCCCTATTTCACTTCCATGACTATAGAACAGTGCTCCAAGCAATAATATTTGCGAAAATTGATTACTGCAACTCGATTCTTCTAGGCCTCCCATCAGCACATACTAAACCTCTCCAATTGATACAGAACACGGCAGCAAGAATACTAACAAACAAAAGGAGAAGAGATCACATTACACCAGTCCTCAAAGACCTTCACTGGTTACCAATCCATTATAGAATAATTCATAAGTCCCTCACCACAATCTACAAGAATATCCATGGACTGGCTCCACTCCATCTACAAATAGCTCTCAAAAAACACTCCTCCAACAGACCCATCAGAGAAGCATATAGAGAATATCTACAGGTACCACACAACAATACCACCCAACATATAACATTGAGAGATCGGGCCTTCTCTACAGCAGGTCCCCCACTATGGAACTCAATCCCCTTAGAATTAAGACAGGAACCATGTCTTCCAACCTTCAGGAAGAGACTTAAAACATGGCTGTTCATGAAAGCATTTCCAGACCCTTAAGGATTCACTTCCATCAATTGCAGCAAAATCAAATACAGCAATACTGAACATTTTCTATCAAATAAAATATTTATTTAAAAGAACAATTATTTAATTGAACATTCTCTTCTAACTGGTTCAGACACTACAAACCAATCACTACAATGTTTTACTTCTTGTTAAACTTGTTTATCTTTCCTTTAACTCTAATCCCAGTTAGAATAACCCCTGTTTTATTGTAACTTTCTCTTCCGTGCACTTGTTTATACTCCTGTAATGTATACTCTTATGTTTTAGTTATGTAGTTATAATGTATTGATCACCCCTTGTTTTATGTAAACCGACATGATACGTACTCCCGTGAATGCCGGTATAGAAAAACACAAATAAATAAAAAATAAAATAAATTCATTCGCTGCCGAGGCAGCCCCCACCGGCAGTGAATGAATGCGCGCCTGTGCGACCCGGCCTAGATTTAACACGCGACCACCCGCCGCCCGCCGGCCGTCTCGAACTAACGCGCGTCCACCCGCCCCCCCCCCGCCGCCTGGAACAAGCGCCCACCCGCCCGCGGCCTAGATTTAACACGCGACCACCCGGCTCCCGCCGCCAGCCGCCTGGACCCACGCGGCCCTCCGACAGGTATTTAAAAATAATTTTTTTTTTGAAATGACAGGTACGTCTTACTTTCGGGGGATGTGTTACATTAGCCGACCCCCCTAAAATTCCCACTACGTCTTACTATCAGGGGTGTCTTACTATCGGGGAAACACGGTATCATTTGTACCTAGCTAGTTATCTAATTAACAGATCAATACAGTAAAGTGCAACTGCGGTTACCCTGCTCCTAACTCGCCTTCTACTCACTTTCCGGCCGCGTTAGCCCTTCCCGCGATACACAATCCCCTTTAACTCATCCCTACCGCCTCTTAAAATCCCCGGGTAACCTCTTCCGCCCGCATGTATATTAGATGTAAACGAGCGAATTAGCTATTCCCTCCCATACAGTAACGCGCGCCCCGACTATCGCTTTCTTAACCTGCCGTTTTGCTGTGCGTTTACCCTGCTAACTTACCGCCTACCCTTACCTCTGTGTTAGAGGCAGGGGTAGGGGTAGGCGGCAAACTTTCCCCCAGCCCCCGCTCTCCTGCCCTGGCCGCGTCCATGGGTGCTGGTCTCCGGGGCAGCCCCAGTCCGCTCCCCTCCTCCCGAAGCAAAAAAAAATAAAAAAAACCCGAAAAAAAAGTAGCAAGAGAGCGAGGGGAGAGACGGGCAATCCTACGCTCGGGCCTGCCAGTCCCTTGTCCTCTCCTCCCGAAGCAGGGCGCGAAAAGCAGCCTTGCTCCGGGAGGAGGGGGCAGTTTAAAGCGACGAAGCGACTTACTTTTGCAGCCCCCCCCCCCCTCCGGACATCAGCGACAACTGCGGCTCCAGCCTCCAGCTGTCAGACAGACGCATCGCACGTGGGAAAGCGGCCCCTATGCGTGCAATTGGCTGCTCAAGACGTGACGTCACGACGTTTGGCGTCACGGCATGTGACGTCACGTCTTGAGCAGCCAATTGCACGCATAGGGGCCGCTTTCCCACGTGCGATGCGTCTGTCTGACAGCTGGAGGCTGGAGCCGCGGTTGTCGCCGATGTCCGGAGGGGGGGGGGGGCTGCAAAAGTAAGTCGCTTCGTCGCTTTAAACTGCCCCCCCCCCCTCCTCCCGGAGCAAGGCTGCTTTTCGCGCCCTGCTTCGGGAGGAGAGAAGGTGGTACTGGCAGGCCCGAGCCTAGGATTGCCCGTCTCTCCCCTCGCTCTCTTGCTACTTTTTCGGTTTTGTTTTTTTTGCTTCGGGAGGAGGGGACAGGACTGGGGCTGCACCGGAGACCGGACGGGGCCAGGGCAGGAGAGCGGGGGCTGGGGGAAAGTTTGCCGAGCATCGGAGAACATAACTGTCCACTTCCTGGTACCTGTCATTTGAAATGACAGATACCAGCACGGCCATGAAGCGTTAGGCCCGCGCACCCAGGATACTGTATAGGCGCTCTATACAGTAAAATGGGTTGCGCGGGCCTAACCTTCGCAGCCGCGGCATGCATTTGCATGCAATTTGAAGAGAGTATCGAGCGGTAGGTGAAGAGAACTGTGCATGCGGGGAACGAGGGTGCGCCGGGCACTGCCGCACTCTTTCTAACGCGGCATAACTGTATCGACCTGTTAGCTGTTATACTGTATCAGGTCATCATAAGGCTTGCCTTAGACCACTCGTTAGATGTAAACCGATGTGATATGGCAAATCGAATGTCGGTATAGAAAAATAAATAAATAAATAAATAATCAATCCTGGGAAGGAACAGACAGTCCCAAATTGGGGATCCAATAATCCGCTCCACCATTCAATATGTCTGGCCCCATTGTAACTGCCCTTAGCTTGTACCAATATAAAAAGTTCATTCCCTTTCCATTAACCCTCATCTCCTCTTGCAAGGTTATAGGATGAAATCAAAACTGAGCCCCCGTCTTAAGGGGCAAATAAACCCCCGAGCTTGTAGCACTGCTCTGAAAAAGGGGTAGAGTCTCAGTTCCTCTGTCATATCAGCAGCACGCGTATGGACAGCATATTTCAAAGATAACTGGAGCTACACGGGTTTCCAGTGACTGGCCATTTGTTTATCATCCATTAAATGTTGGCTCACTCATAGGAAAAGTTATTGTTCAAAGTTAAAAAAAAAAAAAACAGCTCCGTTTTCATTGTTTCTCGCGCGGCAGGTCCTGATGGACGGTCCCCCTCGCTCCCTGGAGGACAAAGCCAACTCTCGGAAAGCTGCACAGACCCGCACGCAGGTTTAAAGAAGCCTTCGGCACTGAGCATTCACGTTTCGCTGCGCTTAGCGAGGACTATGACGCGTTTCTATGAACGTCTGAGCAGTCTGTCTTTGACTGTCTGTCCTGCTGTTCTGTATGACTGTTTATGCTTTGCCAACCTGCCTCGAACTTTGAAGAATGCGGGACAGAAATTTAAAAAAAAAAAAAGCAGCTCTGGAATAACCTGAAGAGCTGCCAGCACTGGCCGGGCCGAACCTCTGGCCTCCTCGGTTCCCTGCCTAGGCCCGCCGGACAGACCCGGCTGTGCTTGTGCGCTCGCGCACCCCCTGCGTTTCTGCCAGGACTGCCATGGATTATCAGGAGCGTCCAAGATCCCCCACCTCTCCCCACCAAGCTTGCTCGTGACAGCCAAGGCGCGCTGATGCTCAGACTCCCGGCCTCCTAGCTCCCCGTGGCCTCGCTGGACAGTACTGCCCCCGCCACCAGACCTGTCGGCTCTGGGAAGCTGCAGCCTGCCGGTAACGACCTGACCGAGGGGCTGCAGTATCCCTAAGCTGGGCTTCCTTCCCCTTATCATCCTGTGGGAGGGGAGGGGGATTTGTTTTGCAATACTGCACCCTCCCGGCCTGATCGGGACCGATGAACGACGTTTTGCGGGTGGCTGGGGCTTTTCGGGGAGGCAGCTGCAACGCAGGAACGATGCAGGCCAGCGAGCGCCACCCGTCCCCGCACCCGCAGAGCGCGCCCTCTGCTGGCACCAACGGCAGCGAGAAGTGGGGGAAATGCCCCGTGGCAGCGGTGCTGCTGGCGGGGGCAGCTTCAGCATCTCTCGGCCCACTCGGCCTGTCCGGTCCTGCCTGTCCGGTACCCCCGCCGGGCGGGGCAAGAGGCTGCCCTGGTACAATCGGAGCTGGGAGCACAGAACGGTCCATCCGGGCTGCCCAGCAAGCTCGTGGCGGCATCTGCCGTGCCATACGGGTCACCCCCTTACTTAGTCAGGGCCCTTGTCGGTTGCTGTCCGAGTCCAGTTCCCCCGCTGTCTCTTGCCGCTGAAGCGGAGAAGAGCAATGATGGAGCCGCATCCAAACGTTTCCGGCTTATTGGTTAAGGGCAGTAAGCGCCGCACCATCAAGTCACCCCCATGCACTCATCTCTTCACTTCTACCCTCTAGCCAGCAGCTCCCCTCCTCCTCCCCAGGCCCGGGATTGGGGGGGGGGGGCCTGGCGTGGAGCAGGATCACAGGACCCCGGATCAGCCAGGAAGTAGAGGAGGAGTGGGAAACAGCAAAGCAGCGGGGAGGTGGGAGAGAACCTGGGGGGGGGGGGGGGGCTGGGGGAAGCAAAGGGGGGGGACACCCTACGACCTTGTGAGCCAGTGGCGGGGGGTGGGGGAGCAGCTCAGCCGTGCCCCTGCCTGCCCGCCCGCAGCTTTTAATGGGAAGACGCCCGGCAAAGAGTGGACTGGGAACGAGAGGTACACCCCGGGGGGGGGGGGGGGGGCTGAGGCCTTCCTCCTGATGCAGCGTCCTGGCGGGGGGGGGGGGGGGGGGGAGGGAGAGGCCCGGTATTACGCCACGGCAGCGCGTCTGGCGGAAGGCGGCCAGGGGCGCAGTTCCCCACCCCCCACTGATCCTGGTTTCTGAAGGGAACATTTTTAGTTCATCCTGGGAGGTTCGGGCTGTGCAGCCCCCCCCCCGTGCGCTGCAGGAGCCGAATCCTTCCTGCAGAAGGTAAAGGGCAGACCCCGGCTGGCTGTCGCCCATCAGTATGACAGGCCCCCCCACCACCACCCCTTCTGCCCCAGGCTGGAGAGGAGAGGAAAAGGTTGGATCAAGTGGAAGTGGGGAAAAAAAGGGTCCTGAAAATGTTTGCCCCTCAAAAGTGGCAAATAGCTTTCCACCCCTGCCCCTGTCTAAACACACACAGACCTCTGATGGACAAATGAAGCTTGCTCGCCTGGGAGACAGATAAAGGCAGGGAAAGGGATAAAGTCCAGTTTGCTTGCCTGTTGGTCTGTTTTGAAGTCTGCAAGGTTTCCCATCTTTGTGACACTGAATCGGGTTTTACTCTGCACTGGCACCTGGAGAGGGTCCTCCCTGCTTGGGAAGGTCACATTTCTGCACCAGGGACACTGCACATTCCTCTCCCCAGACTTCCCCACGCCCCCCTCAGCAAAGCGTCACAGGATGGTCCGTGTCGCCAGCCAGGGAAAGGGATTTTGGCCTCAGAGTATCCGGAAGTATGGGGACCGAAAAAAATGGCTGGACTGGGGGAATAAGATCAGAGGGAGACAGCTTGGGAGGAGAACATAGCGGCTTCCCCAGCGAGGTCCCACCCAACGCTACGCAGCCTTGCTAGAGTACATCACGCACCCCCCCCCCCTCTCCAACACCTCCAGCACGCCCTGCTCTTCCAGTACCAAGATCCCCGCGCGCAGCTCTGCCAGTGCACCTGAAGCCCCTCATTATTCCAGTAAATGACCCCCTCCCCTACCAACACAGCTCTGCCAGTGCACCTCAGTCCTACAGCACAGCTCGGTTACCTATTCTACACCGTTTCCCTCAATCCCATCCCCACCAGCACTGGCCTGCAATTCCCCTTTTTGGTTCCTGGCAAAGATTAGCAATCAGCATAGGCAGACAAAGCCAACAGACGTCAAGGTCTTCCGTCGACCTCCGTAGGCACCGTTTGTCTGCTTAGTTCGCAGGGGAGGGGGCCTGAATAAGCACCGGTCTGGTGCACAGACTCCCCACGACGTCCTGCGCCGATGTTAATCCTCAGCCTGCTTAGCTGGATACGGGGACTCCCAGGGACACGAACAGAGAACTCAATGTGGGCAGTTATCAGCCCAGGGGGAACAGAGATCTGGCCTAGAGAGAGCCAAAGGCCTTCCAAAGGCTCTCGCACCTCAAACTGCTTCAGCTTCCCTGGGGGTACAGAAACGCGTCCGGCCGGACCGGCAGATCTGGCCGTAGCCTGCCCTGCAATAATAAGCGGCCCCCGCCCGGCTCACAGCCCCACGAAAAGGTTTAACGGTTCCGCCCCTGAAGAAACTTCACAGGCCGAGGCGCTAAGGTGCGTCCAGCCGAGTGCGCGCTTTTACACGCGGCTCAGCTCATGGTTTTGTGCGCATAAAAACCAGGCAGCCAGGCAAGGGGGACCAACACATCCATGACGAGCTCCCCAACAGACGCCTACCGGATAAGCGTCCAACGCATGCAGAGGCCACGGAGATGAAGACATCGGCCATCGCCGCCCGGTGCAGGAAGGAGCACCCGAGGTCCATGTGTTTCTCTCAGATAAATCGACTCCTGCGCTGGAGGTGGAGTAACTTTTATCGCAGTCAAGGACTCATGGGAAACCCAAAAAACGTGGTCCTCTGCGTTGCGATAAATGTTCCCCTTGTAGGGTAGGGTTGTTCAGGGAGATTAGTACAAGAATTTAGTTATCTGGGGTTAGAACAAATAATACAAAAATACACATAGGGACTGGTGGCGCGGAGAACGCTGATCGCTGAAGGACACCTTAAAAACCGTGGGGAGATTCCTTTCCTCGTGCTAAACGGGCACTGCAGATTTCCGTAACCTCGTGCGAGCCATGCGCTTTTCTTAGGAACGCGCTATTTAGACGTCCATGCGCCCGGTGCAATAAACCTTTCAGCGTCGGAGATGCTCGCTTCTCCCTTTTTTTGAACGCCGCTCTCTCAAAGGAACAGAGCGATGGCGCACTGGGATGTGGCGGCCTGCACGTGAGGGACACGAGCGCTCGACGCGAGACGCCCGCATCTTGTTTTATTTATTGCTTTTTTTTTTTTTATGCCGCCGTTGGTCTGCGCATCCCATGGGTTTACATCTTTATTGCGTGGGCCGAGGACACGTGCGCGCTCTCTCTCCATCCAGCAGGCTTTTACCGCACCTCTGTGGTCCATCCCTGCCGGCGGGCGGGGGTCCGGAGGCTGCCTGGCATCTTCACTGGAGGGCGTGCCTGGCTGTTTGGCGTCGGCACAGCCGCCGCTTGTAGCTGGTGCACTTTGTACGCATCCTCCAGGGTTTAACGGCCCCTGCTCAGGTGACTAGGGTCAGGATCAGCCTATTCTGTTAACCCTCTCTAGGCTCACAGGCACACCCAGGGCAGCACGGGGAGGGGGATCGGAAGTCGTACTGCAAGATTCACCAAAATATTGATCCGTTCTAGCCCCCGCTCCACAGGGGAAGGAGGGAGCATTTCATATGGGGGCAGGGGGAGGGGCTGGGCCTAACGCCCTGTCCAGCCCTGTCGGGACCTTCGCACCCCTGTGCCAGCCCCAAAAGCAGTGACTGAACTGGCACATCCAGTGCCGCCGCTGGAAGAGAAGCTGCTGCAGCCTGGCAGAGCCCGTGCCACAGGGCAACTGAGGGGGGGAGAAACCGACGGCCGCAGCGTTGAACCGGGGGACAAAAAAAAATGACCTTACTGTTCCAGAAGAAAAAGAAAGAGCATCCCTGCCCTCTGGTCTTACCCTGACCGTGTACCCTCGCAACCGCGTCCGATGCCCAGAGGGCGTCACTGGAAACCTGTCGTCGTGTCGTGTCCAGGTCGCTGCTCCAGTGGGCCCCAGCGAGCTCTGCCCCGTCATTCTTCATTCCTTTACCACCTGCTGGTCAGCGAGCGGCTTCTGGACCGGCAGAGGGGCCAGAACGATGGTATAAAGCTGACTTATTTCTAGAAAAGCAGAAAGCACTCTGCGCACTCCCCACCCTCCAATTCATACCACACACCGGACAGGAAGGCGAAACTCCACCAGTGTCAGAAGGAAAATTCAGTAAAACATCGAGGAAATCTGCCGAGCGTCAGGGAGATATTGCATCCGGTGCCCGGCAAACAAACACACACACACAGCGTACCTGGGAAATACTGCCTGCAGTATCCGAAAGTACTGCGCCTGCCTGCTGCAGCCTGTCACTGTCTCTAACTCCCTCTAGGCGACACAGGCTTAACTCCTAGATCTCTGCACCTTGTCTGAATGGGAATAGATATCCACAGCGAGGGGCAGAGAGCCCAGCACCACTGGAGAACGGGGGCTCCCTGTTACCTCAGAGCTCTCTATACAGACACTGAGGCCTCAGCCACATCTATAGCTTTCCTATAACACGATACCCGGGCATCAGTCTCACATCTTTATAACACGTCGGCACCCGACACCCGGGCATCAGCCTCACATCTTTATAACGCGTCGGCACCCGACACCCGGGCATCAGCCTCACATCTTTATAACGCGTCGGCACCCGACACCCGGGCATCAGCCTCACATCTTTATAACATTACAGCACCCGACACCCGGGCATCAGCCTCACATCTTTATAACGCGTCGGCACCCGACACCCGGGCATCAGCCTCACATCTTTATAACATTACAGCACCCGATACCCGGGCATCAGTCTCACATCTTTATAACGCGTCGGCACCCGACACCCAGGCATCAGCCTCACATCTTTATAACGCGTCGGCACCCGACACCCGGGCATCAGTCTCACATCTTTATAACGCGTCGGCACTCGACACCCGGGCATCAGTCTCACATCTTTATAACATTACAGCACACGATACCCGGGCATCAGTCTCACATCTTTATAACGCATCGGCACCCGATACCCGGGCATCAGCCTCACATCTTTATAACGCGTCGGCACCCGACACCCGGGCATCAGTCTCACATCTTTATAACGCGTCGGCACCCGACACCCGGGCATCAGTCTCACATCTTTATAACGCGTCGGCACTCGATACCCGGGCATCAGTCTCACATCTTTATAACATTACAGCACACGATACCCGGGCATCAGTCTCACATCTTTATAACGCGTCGGCACCCGATACCCGGGCATCAGTCTCACATCTTTATAACGCGTCGGCACCCGATACCCGGGCATCAGTCTCACATCTTTATAACATTACAGCACACGATACCCAGGCATCAGTCTCACATCTTTATAATGCGTCGGCACTCAATACCCGGGCATCAGTCTCACATCTTTATAACGTGTCGGCACTCGATACCCGAGCATCAGTCTCACATCTTTATAATGTGAGACATATATTCACGAGACATATATTCACCGACATATATTCACGAGAAGTTAATTTAGAGGATAGGATATGTACTACTTACTATTTAAGTTAATACTCAATTCATACTTTATGCATACTTTGTTTCATTTGCCATTTGTTTCACTTGCTATTTGTTTCATTCTCCATTTGTTATCTGTTACATGTAACGCTCCTAAGCGAATTTAGTTGTTTTATGTAAACCGGATTGATCTGTATTCGTGACACGGGCAGCTGGAGTTCCTCTGTGGTTCCTCGCCCCTCTAGGCCTGCAGGTGCAGCAGTGTCTGGAAACAGGTGGTGAGCGCGGCTGCCTGACAGGGACCCAGCACGGATAAGCTCTCTGCTTCATCCCGCCCGGCCGCAGGCAGACAGGGCAGACACCGGCCCTCTCCTGGCGCGCCTCAGAAGCCCAGCACTCATTTCAAAGTATCGCCTGCCGTATAAATGTTCTGTTTCCCGAGGGGTGGATAAAAGTGATCCCTTGAAAGCGTTGTTCTCAAACTCTCTACAGTAAGGTGCCAGAACCCTCACTTTTTCTAAAATGCAGCTGGGGAGTGCTGGAGCGACAGCTCTGAGGAGGAAGGTTCGGCCACCACATGGATACTATTCTCCTTTTCACTGCCCGAGGGAGCAAGCCAGTGAAAGGAAGGTGGGATTTATGGACTTTTAACCCAGGTCCTTCCCTCACACTTTAAAGGGGTCAGGGTTATATGCAAGGGCGTAGGGGGACTGCTGAGGTTGGTGGTACAGCAGAAAATTTGCTGTTGCCTTGTGACTAAATAATAAAAAAAAAAAAGCTATGCACACAGAGTTTCACTCGCTATTTAGCACATTACAACCCAACATGAAGAAATCTATATTCAAATTCTGCTATCACCTCAGGAAAAAAAGGCCTCCCTCCACTGCTAAACATTTTCTGAAGTAACACAAACCCCTGCAAAAAAAAAAAAAAAGGCACTTAATACCTTGCAATAGCATTTAGTCACAGCACTGACTCTCAGGACTCAAATAACAGCAACCTTATGAAAAAGCAGCAATGCAAATATTACACCGGGCCCTAGAACATTAATGCACCACCTACTGGAGTAACAGAACAAGCCGGACTGCTCCCGTTCCCTACAGGGAAACTACGCACAAGCAGAACTACTGCACCTCAGTCACACACCGACCAGGGCCGGTGCTTCCATTAGGCAAAACTAGGTGGTCACCCAGAGCGCCAAAGTTTTGGGGGCAGCAAAATTCCACCAGCAAGAAGCCCAGGATACTGGCAATGAAGAGTGCTCTGTGCTGCAGCCACTGCCACCGGGAGGAGGGAGCGCTGTGCTAGAGCTGCCACCAACAGGTAAACTGAGGTGGGGAGCGGAGGAATTAACCAAAGGTTCACCTAGGGCACCGAACACTCTTGCATCGGCCCTGAGACCGACCCTTACCTAATACAAGGGACTACAAATTAGAACTAGAAACAAGCAAACAAAACCAAAATAGCCTGAGAAACCAGACGCTGAACAGTGGAATGCTAAAGAGCAAAATACAAAAATGTAAGAAATGTACAACCCCAAAGATGGCAGATTCCAATCACTAAAAACTCAAAATAATAGATTTTTTTTTTATCTTTGGTTGTCAAATCTTTTAATTTTTCTAATCAATTGTTTCTTTCTTCCAATTTTCCCTTGTCAGTCTTTTCCTAATTCCTTCTCCAGGGTCACTCTTCTCTTTGTGTTTCTTCTCTCTTCTTCCTTTCATCCCTCTCTCTCTCTCTCACACACACACACACACACACACACACACACACACACACACAGGCTTTTCTTTTCTCTCACAGACTCCCTTACACACAAAAATTCTCACACATGCTCTACCACACACACAAGCTCCCTCTGTCATTCATATACCCAAGCTCCCATTCTCACAAAGAAACACCCACACTCAGGCTCTCATTCTTACCCTCCCACACACCCAAACACCCACGCTCCCATTCTCACACACACACACACACAAGCTCCCATTCTTACACACACAGAAAAAACACTCAGGCTCCCATTCTCACACACCCACACCCAACCCAGGTTCCCATTCTCACACACAAAATATCTAGGCTCCCATTCTTACCCTCCCATATACCCAAACACCCAGGCTCCCATTCTCACACACAAAATATCCAGGCTCCCATTCTCACATACAAACACCCACACTCAGGCTCCCATTCTCAGTGTACCCAGACATACAGATAAGTTTGCTTTGAATATTCATGGGTGTCTCCGGTACACAGGTACAGGGGCATGCAGAAAGTCTGGTGTACATTTACACGCGTAGATTCAAGAATTGAAAGCATGCACATAAATTCTTTCCTCGCCCCTGATTCCGTCTTCCAGAAAAAAACTCTTGCTCATACGGTTGAAATCCTTATGACTTGGGGTTTTCTGCATACATTTGCATGCTCAGCCCCCTGATTGATTTTCAAAGCCCCCTTACTCGCATAAAACAGGGTTTATGCATGCAAGTCACTTTGAAAGTCAGGTCCTCAAAGGGAAAGAAACCAGATGCACCGAAATGGCCTGACCTTAGTATCCGTTTATCCACGCTCATCTATCTGCGGTGTCTGCTCACTCGACCGTGAGTGCCACGGAGCAGGGACTCTCTTCTATGTGCCTGGGCAGTGCTGCGTGCATCTTGTAGCACTACAGAAATGTTTAGTAGTGTAGTGGTGAGAAGTGGGGGGGGGGGGGGAAGGAGTAGATTCCAGTACACACATAGGGCCTGGGTTTCAAAAACAGTTCTATGCTTAAAACTGGGTTTTACACGTGTAAATGCACCTTACCCCTATAAGTGGGCTTTTGAAAATTGCTAAATACAGGCCATTGAATTGTCCATAGGATTTACCTAGGTAAATTCACTTTACATGCATAAATGGCTTTTGAAAATTGCTACGATAGTATATTACATTTATACACATAACTCCTTTGAAAATTCACCTGATGATGCGTAAAAGAAAATTACTTGGAACCTATTTAAAATACTACCACATTAGTACCGAACTTCAGCACAAGAGCACATACTGCACAAATAACACTGACTGATGTTGATTTACCAAAGCACGTACACTGCACAAATAACACTGACAGACGCTGATTTACCAAAGGAGCACACACTGCACTGATAACACTGACTGATGCTGATTTAGCAAAGGAGCGCACGCTGCACTGATAACCCTGACAGATGCTGATTTAGCAAAGGAGCGCACGCTGCACTGATAACACTGACAGATGCTGATTTATCAAAGGAGCGCATGCTGCACTGATAACACTGACAGATACTGATTTACCAAAGGAGCGCACACTGCACTGATAACACTGACAGATGCTGATTTATCAAAGGAGCGCACACTGCACTGATAACACTGACAGATGCTGATTTATCAAAGGAGCACACACTGCACTGATAACACTGACGGATGCTGATTTACCAAAGGAGCGCACACTGCACTGATAACACTGACAGATGCTGATTTATCAAAGGAGCACACACTGCACTGATAACACTGACAGATGCTGATTTATCAAAGGAGCGCACACTGCACTGATAACACTGACGGATGCTGATTTATCAAAGGAGCACACACTGCACTGATAACAATGACGGATGCTGATTTATCAAAGGAGCGCACACTGCACTGATAACACTGACGGATGCTGATTTACCAAAGGAGCGCACGCTGCACTGATAACACTGACATGCTGATTTACCAAAGCACGTACACTGCACAAATAACACTGACAGACGCTGATTTACCAAAGGAGTGCACTCTGCACTGATAACACTGACAGACGCTGATTTACCAAAGGAGCACACACTGCATTGATAACACTGACAGATGCTGATTTATCAAAGGAGCGCACACTGCACTGATAACACTGACAGATGATTTACCAAAGGAGCACACACTGCACTGATAACACTGACAGATGCTGATTTATCAAAGGAGCGCTCGCTGCACTGATAACACTGACAGATGCTGATTTATCAAAGGAGCACACACTGCACTGATAACACTGACAGATGCTGATTTATCAAAGGAGCGCACGCTGCACTGATAACACTGACAGATGCTGACACAGTTCTGCACGGAAGATTTATAAATAAATTGAATGTCCTTGGTATGGATCCTAGAGTGACTGGATAGAAATTTGCGGAGTCGGACACACAAAGTGTCGTGGTAAAGAGAGTGTTCTCTGAGGAGGGGGGGTGTTACTAGCAGTGTCCCTCAGGGCTAAGTCCTTGCACCGGAGTTTGTGAGCAACACTGCTGAAGGACTGTCAAGAAAGGTTTGGCTTTTGGCTGATAATACAAAAATCAGTAACAGGATGGACAGCCAGGAAGGAGTGGAAAACAGGAGAAGGGATCTAGCGAAGCTGGAGGAATGATCCAAGGGCTGGCAGCTAAGATTTAATGGTTTAAAGGTGGAGTCTGTTAACAATCTGTAAAAAAAGAACTCAAACCCTATAAAGCTGAAATTAACCCTCCCCACGAAGTGGCAATACTAAAATCAACACACATAAATATCCGTTTGGTCTACGGTCCGCCTGGATCACTCCAAAAAGACTGCTCACCACTAATAGAAATGTTCACGAAAGCGTTTCCTGCTCCTGAAACTTTAACCTATACGTGAACAGCACAACATGTGAAGTCTTTCTAGAGACTACGGAAGCAATGGGTTGGACAAAATTTGTAATGCAGAGGACACATCCTTGACTTGATTGCGCAGTTATTCTGATTGGTGATAATTAACTCTTCGCACAACATATTAGCTTGGTCTGATCACCACCTAATAAAAGCAGAAATAACCCTCCTCAGCACACAATCTCAGGAATTAATCAGACTTTCACCTACAGGAAAAAAGATAGAACCGGAATTACTTGAGGAAACAACTACAAATAAAGTAACTGATTCTCATTGCCACAAAGCCTCCTCATCTTTTGGTGCCTGGGATAAAATCGTCAATGAAACAGCAGATACCCTCAGCCCAATCCAGAAAAAAACAATGTTCCAGAATGAAAGCAGTACAGCTCAAGAAAAGAAACCTTGCTATAGCGAAGAGCTAAGGCTCACTAAACAGACCCTGAGAAAATCTGAAAAGCAACGGAGGAAGTGCCAATCTATGGAATCCCTAGAAAAATACAAATCCCTATTAACAAAATACCGTGAGCAAATAAAAAAAAAGACTACTGCACAAAAGAGATTCACGGTGTGATATTTAATTCCAAAATTACTCCTTGAAACTGTAAAACCCAATCAAGGCCCCATCATCCTCAACATGAAATAACTCCTGCAATGAATATGGTCAATAAAATCAATGCACTAAAAACACAATTCCCCACCTGAAGGAAAACCAGGGCAAGCAAAATGGAACACTATCCACCCCGTATCTAAATCCGAAATCAACCAAATCATTACAAAACTCAAGCCCGCACTTCACCCACTGGACCCAGTCCCAGCAAGTAGCCTGAAATCAGGACACTGCGTAATCACAACCATAATAAACCACTCACTAGCAGAAGGATGGGTCCCCGCCAGGGCTAAACATGCTGTGGTTAAACCAATCCTGAAACATAAAACAGGCAGAATTGATGATTGGATATTGGTCGGTAATTGTCCCAATCTGCCTTTTATTGCTAAAATCCTAGAAAAAGCAGCGTTAATCACAATTAGAGAGCCACCTAGAAGACAATAAATATATATTAACAGAACCCCTTCTCATTTCCTTAACCGACTCCGTTCGACAAGGGTTTGACCACAATGAACCCTACATCCTGGCACTAATTAATCTAACAAGGGCCTTCCACACTGTTGACCACACCCTGCTGTGCCACCAGCTGAGAAAAACAGGAATAGACGGAAATGTTAACCAATGGTTCTCTTCCTTCCTAGAAAATAAGAGACTTTCCAAGTCAAAATGGGCGATCACATTGCTGGCGCCTTCCCAATCCATACCTCTGTTCAACATTTACCTGCTACCTCTATGTACGCTGCTAGAAAATCTAGCAATCAACATTCAGTTCTACATCCCCTTCCACAAAACACAACATCAACGCCATCAAGATACATGAAGACCTTACCACATGAACTCTCTCAATTACAACTAACACTAAACCCTCCCAAAAAACTGAAATTGTGTGGATACAGAGAAATTCAACGATCATCAAACCGCCATCCTTAGACCTAGGGCTCTAACATGACTCCCTCAGATCATGTACGGGGCCTAGGAATACAGCTCGATGAGAACTTAAGCATGAAAAAGCATAGAAGCTGTTTGAATTAATTTGGATACTCCACATCGGCTGAAACCATT
Organism: Rhinatrema bivittatum; assembly: GCF_901001135.1. NCBI lineage: Eukaryota > Metazoa > Chordata > Amphibia > Gymnophiona > Rhinatrematidae > Rhinatrema > Rhinatrema bivittatum. The sequence goes on along the minus strand of NC_042617.1, from coordinate 18,448,346 downwards.
ACTAACAACCCAAGACTTCCGCACTGTTCTACATACACTAATATTCTCAAACCTAGACTACTGCAGCTCGCTATTATTAGGCCTACCCTCGGGACTATTGAAACCACTAAGGTCACTGCAAAATGCCTCCGCCAGACTCTTACTAGGGACAAGGAAATGTGACCACCTCACCCTCTCACTGATAACACTGCACTGGCTTCCTGTACAATGCAGACGTCACTATAAAGTATTGACGCCAATCTTTAATATGATCACGAACATTAAGCCATGCTTAACTGGAGTGACACTTCAACCATGCACACCACAGAGAGCCCACAACACGGAAAACACACCTGACACAAATAACAGGCCGATGCGCACTGTTAACCAGCATTTGGACGCGCGTTTTCGACGTGCTAGCTTTACCCCTTATTCAGTAAGGGGTAATAGCGCGTCAAACGCACGTCCAAACCCCCCCCCCCAGACTAATAGTGCCCGCAACATGCAAATGCATGTTGATGGCCCTATTAGTCATTCCCGCGCAATACGGTAAGTAAAATGTGCAGCCAAGCCGCACATTTTACTTTCAGAAATTAGCGCCTACTCAAAGGTAGGCGTTAATTTCTGCCGGCACAGGGAAGTGCACAGAAAAGCAGTAAAAATTGCTTTTCTGTGCACCCTCTGACTTAATATCATGGCAATATTAAGTCGGAGGTCCCAAAAGTTTAAAAAAGTTAAAAATAAAAAAAATTTAAAAATTTAAAATGGGTCCACGGCTCGCGGGTTGAAATCCGGACGTTCAATTTTGCCGTCGTCCGGTTTCCGAACCCGTGGCTGTTAGTGGTTTTGAGAACCGACGCCGGCAAAATTGAACCACCGTTCCTGTCCAAATTTAAATAAATTAAGTTACTGAATCGCGCACACAGGACAGTGGGCGCTTGCCCGCTTTCCCGCGGTTTTTACTGTATCGGCCCATATGAGAGACCGAATGTTTTCACTAGCAGACCCCACGCTGTGGAACTCTCTTCCAGAATCTTTACGTCTGATAACAGAAAGAAAGAGTTTCAAACGTGAACTGAAAACAAGGCTCTTTAGAAATGCATATGTTTAGCATAAATTACCAATACGCCAATAACCGCACTGCCACTAACAGAAATCATGATATAGGAGAATAAACAATGTGCACTGAACGACGTAAAGTGGAATGATAACATGAATATGCATTAGAATATTTATTTGCTACAATGCCAAATGAACGTTAAACCAGAATGCAAATGTTGACCAAGAATATGAATACTGACTCAGAGGAATGGTGAGCAGAAAAAGGGAGGTGATATTGCCCCTGTATAGGTCCCTGGTGAGACCTCACTTGCAATACTGTGTACAATGCTGGAGACCTCACCTTCAAAAGGATATAAACAGGATGGAGTCAGTCCATAGGGTCGTTACTAATATGGGCAGTGGTCTTCATTCTAAAGTATATGGGGATAGATTTAAAGATCTAAACATGCATAGAGGGAAGTCAGCATAGGGAAGATATGATACAGACATTCCAATATCTCAAAAGGTTTCCATGCACAGACGAGCCGAGCTTTTATCAAAGGAAAGGAGGCTCTAGAACAAGAGGTCATGGGATTTGAAAGGGGGAAGAGACTCAGGAGAAATCTTAGGAAATCCTTCTTTTCAGAGAGGACAGTGGATGCATGGGACAGCCTCCCAGTGGAGGTGGTAGAGACAAAAACAGTATGTGAATTCAAGAAAGCATGGGATACACACACGGGATCTTACAGGAAGTGATGAGAATTAATGCTACATTAATTGGGTGCGTGGAAGGCCTGGATGGGCCATATGCTCATTTTCTGCCATCAATGTTTCTATTTACCAAACTCTGCACTGATAAGACTGATAGATGTTGATTTACTAAAGACGTGCACACTGCACTGATAACACTGACAGATGCATCGCTCCATTAGGCCCTATCACTGAATAGTTTCAGAACATATAAGAGTACTCAGAAGTGATCTAGTACCTTCATAGTGACACTGGGCCAGATGCTCCAAGCATTACTTTTGAAGACACAATAAGAGAAAATCCACCGAGTCCATCTGGTCCTTCAGTGGCTGGGACAGGGGACGTCACCCCCCACAGGTGAACCCGATATTGTAAACCACCCAAAACCCAGGACTGCCATGCAGACCCGTGCCAGGCCCCGCGACTGGCACCTCCTCTGCTCGACTTACTTGCTCATGGTCATGTTTGCCCTCTTTTCAGGGGGTGGCAGTGAGGGGTCACTGACCTCCCTTCTCTGGTCACTCACCCAGGTAAATGTGAAGCAGGGGAGCAGAGAGGGTAGCTCAGGGAATCAGAAAGGCTGGCTGAAGTTATTGTGCCCCGGAGGGAGGCTGGGAGTTGTGATTTCATGAACTCAGATAGAAAAGGTGCCCCCCGCCCATACTCACATCAATACTGAAATAAAACGTTAGGAATAATAAGGTGCTTCGGCCCCTGCTCTGTGCAATCACCGAACAAAAAAGTGAACCTTAAACTGTGCCTCTCTAAAAGGCAGAGCCGGCACCGTCTCCCTGCAGTAAGTGCACCCTGCCTCGGCACCGATGACTCTTAGCACCAGAGGCTCTTGCAAAGCCAAATGCGAGGGCAGGTAAAAAAAAAAAATCATACGTACAGGAGGCGCATTGGGGCTGGGGTTTGGGACCCATTTGCACAGAAACGTTCTCCAGTCTGTGGCTGGGATTGGGGAAAGAAATGTCCCCAGCAGCATTCACCCTTCCACCGTCCCTGCCGCCCGGATTCCACGGGGCATTCTGCCACTCCCAGGGCTTGTCCCGATTACACGGGGCAGAGTCCTTAACACGCAGCGCCTGCCCCCGGTTACAAAGCTGCATGTAATCGCTGTGCTCAACAAGGCAGCAGGGCACCGAGCCTGAAGCTGCGCTGCATTTTGCTGGCTTAACCCCCCATTTTGGGACTTTCTCGTCTCACGTGTTCTTTGTGTCGCAGTTGCCCCCTCGGGCATCTGGTGCCTTGATGCTCTGCACACAGAAGTCTCATTCTTCTCGGCAGGGTCCCAGGGCCGACAGCGCCCTCTGGCGGACACGGGAGGAATCGTCCGGCTCCCCTGTCACTGCCTCTGGGCAATAATAAGGAGCAGGGCAGCAGGGGAGGGGGGGCACGGACCCGTCAGGGCACCTGCAGGACCCTCTGCAAGAGTCCCCAAGCCCATCAAGCCCTTGTTGGAAGCTCTGCCCGACAAAAAGATTAAATAAAAAAATAAAATAAAAACCCCCGAGCCTGCCGGGGGGCGCTCCGGATGAATGTGAAAGGCGAGAAGCCCCTCGGAGGACCGGAGCCAGTAGAAGTCCTGAGGGGGGGGGCACACGA